>NC_136061.1:602368533-602727618 GCF_964261635.1 Lissotriton helveticus | reverse complement strand
GATACTGATCAAATTTGTATGTTCTGAGTCGCTTGCGTGCAGCCTGGGTAAACGTGATCCACCCTGGTTTCACGTGTTCGTAAATACAACTGAAGGGGAAGCGCAAATTACACTCCTTTCCAAGCGCACAGCCTTTTTCGAAATGTTCACGAGAAAAAGTTGTCCATTAATCACTTTTAAAGTCACTGAAACTGCTCAAAAGTATTTGTATTCATTTATTCATTGTTCTTTAACATGACACACGTAGGATGCAATGTTTTCTTTACAGCTTCTCATGCACCAGATATGCCAATCCAGGCCTTTTTTCTGGGCACGCTTGAATTCTTTTAAACATCCTCAGCCTTTGCAAGATTTAATACCCAATGCATTTCAAGCCATTTGTGGCCCTTCGTCAGGGGTTTGCTACAAATAAAAGAACGGTGACATTAGGTTGTGCAAATTAAAACATCCCCACATCTTAACAAAAATTGCAATTCATGCTTTAGGAAACTTTCAAGGTTACGCAGGTGACCCTGCCCAGCATTTTCCCTCTAAAGATGTAATTAAGTACTCCTGGCAGACGATCAAGAGCAACACCCTGCAAGGGGGAGAATTCTGTCACTCTGTCTTGGGGCCGGGAGCTGTCAACATTAGTGGGTTGCACAGACCAGTCGGGTGGCCTCCTGAATTGGGCTGTGTGGCCAAGAGCCATGGGATCACCTGCCTTGGAGGTGTTCCAAAAAGTTGACAAACTCCCTGACAGGCACATTGGTTGCAGGGGGCGAGGGGGCGAGGGGGGGGGCTCATAACCACATGCAAAGATCTCACCTTAAAGTCCTTGGACAATAAGGTCGGGGGGCAGGGATTTGCATTGTGGACTCTGGAGGCAGCTCGGTGGCCTGGATAAAGCGCTCCGGAATGAGGGGCAGCGATACTGAGACTGTTTATCTCTATACTGTAGCTAACCCGTGGCTTTCTGGTTGCGAGTTAATGTCTAAAGCTGCGCGGGGCACCTATATTTGGCAGACAGGAGCAACACTCATTTTTGGTGGCCTCCCCATGCTATGATTTTGGTGTGGGGCCCCTGGTGGAGGAGAATGGGGTTTCCCTGGTACACTGACTCTTTACATCTATTTGCTCCTCGGAAACCATCACTCTGCCGGAAAGCATAGGGCCTGCTCTTTGCTGTCCCAATGTATGCCTGCACATTGGTTCATTAGTGGACAACCTAGACTTGGTGTGAGCTTACAGTGGTGATCGCTTTGTGAACTTCAGGACCCATAGATTACATGGCTGCTGTGACTCCATCAGAAGGTTGTGGCCCTGTCTGGAGGATTGGGGGAGATTCCTGGAATTAACACCTCAAGACCTTGTGGACTGATCCTGGGGGCTCAGCGGCTGGTAACCCTGCACCTTTTGCCCGCTGTAGTTGATCAGTCAGGAGTTCTTGAGAGCTCTGTTTGCACTCTGGCCTGACTGTCTGCTGTGGGTCCAGCACTCAGGATGTTGAAGGACAGAGGAACCAAATCGACCCAAGGTAACAAAATAAGTAACTATATGCAGCAGGTTGCTTTGTAAACCCCGCATCAATTAAGGACCCAAGTTAACAACGCAGAGAAATTGGATGAAGCTTGAGAGACGGTCTTGCCCCTGGCAGACCCGATGGCAGGGTTCCAAAGCTCCCGTGTTGGGCTGGTCCACAAGATTGAGACTGTGGCTATAGATGTTAACCTCCTGAGAACTGACCTATGCAGGGAGTTGGAGTGAGTGACCATTACAGTGCAAAATGTGAGTAGCCTACAGCAAGAGGTTCGCACTCACCGAGAAGCCGTCATCAATATTCGGAAACAAGCAGTTTGATTAGATGATCGGATGGAAAATGCTGAAGGATGGACCCAACAAGAGTAATCTCAGATATGTGAGAGAGCAGAGGGGAAATCTTTTCCTTGAAGAATGGTGTACTAAGGCCCTCCTCCCAAAATAGGTCTCCAAGTTCTTCAGAATAGAACGAGCGCAGAGGACTTTGACCCCACTGCTTAAACCTGGGGCCAAACCCAAAGCGTTTATTGCCCACCTGTTCAATTTTTGCAACAGACACGCTATCCTGCAAACCACTCGCATCCAGGGCTCCTTGCTGTTTGAAGTCACCCCATCTCTATCTTTCCAGATTACACACAGAGGTTCTAGGATCAGCGACTAACTTTTTTGTCTCCAAAGAGATTGCTTAGAGAGCTAAATAGGAAACTATATATACTTTTGATGAGAAACTAGACTTATGATACTCTACCTGTTATTTGGTCTTTAGACATGTTCATATTGAATGCTATTGCTCCTTCTTTACTTTGAGTCTTCCAACAGGTCGGTGGGAGCACCTTATCTTATGAGCCTGCATCCATGGAGTGGGGGGGGCTTGAGTGTTTTGACCTCGCACCCTCTCTTTTGACCTACCCTCTAAGGACGTACAAGTTTGGGGTGGGGGAAATGTTGCTTTTGCCTTGTTTTTCTGTTGATAATTTAAGCTGTGATATAGGTTGGTGTTCTCTGAGTCTCCACTTGCTTGTGTTTAAATGGGGGGATAGAGGCACTGCCCACGGGGAGGTGGAAGCTGGGGGAATTGTCTTGATGTTCAGGTTGGGGTTCTGCTGGGGATGTTCACTGTGTTCAAGCAAAATTGGGTCCCATGGACAGGTTTCTTATGGCCTGGCTATCCCGGGTATGACTTGGAGAGGGTGAGTGGGTGAGAGATCTCTGTGGTTTGGCTGAACCTGTGACAAAATTGCTGACTTGGAATGTTAGAGGGACTGGCCACTTTGAGTGGCGTGGACACGTGTTTGCCTACCTGAAAAAATATATAAGCCCACGATAGCCTTCCTCAAGGAAACTTGTGGGAACACTGTATACCCTGTCTGCCTAAGCACTGGAGGGGGCACATATACTCTAGCTCATACTCTGTTTACTCTCGGGGGCACTCATCTGGGTAGCCCCGGGGATACCATTAGACTATAAAAACCATGTTGTTGACACTGAGGGATGCTACATTATTCTACGTGGGACCATAGATGGTGAAAGACTTTCTTTATTTATATGTATGCCCTAAATATCGACACCACATAGTTCTTATATGAGGTACTGAGGGCGATGTCGACCTATCTGGCAGCAGCCATGGTGCTTGCTGGAGACTGCAACTGTGTTTTGAGCAGGAAGTTAGACCGGAAACCTCCCAGGGAACAGACTAAACCCCAACTCACTGAGTCCCTTTGGGATGTTTTAAGTGGCCTTACACTAAGTGATATCTGGTGAGAATGGCACTCAACACAAAGAATGTTTTCCTGCTTCACCCCTGTAACATATGCGTTTAGTCGCTTGGACTAGGCTTTCCTTTCATCTGAGCAAACACTTACGGTTTCTGGCATAGCATACCTGGCCTGATACCTACCAGACCACTCTCCGGGCATGGTGTACTTCGAAGGTGGTATTGGCCATCCGGCTATCCCTCTCTGGCGCCTTCAAGCTGAGGCACTGATCGATCACCCATTTGCAATGACTTTTACTGACACATTATTTTGAGTAACAGGGCCCTATATTGGGAGGCAATGAAAGTCGTGTTAGCAGGAGTCTGCATAAAGGCATTATATGGGATCCTTAAATAGTTAGAGCGTGATATCCTTCTTCAGGAACTGAAATTGGGAAAAATAGAGGCTGTGCTCCCAATTTGCCCTCATAGGCTGATGGGTTGGTGCACAGTCAGGACAGAAATGTTGGCGTGTTGGTGCCGTGCGGAAAAATATACATATATGGCTTATAGGCAGCGGCTCCATATTGAGGGGGATATGATGGGAGCAATGCTGTCCTGATTTGTCCGGAAGGACTCTCCTGTTTCTACCATACTGATTTTGCACTCTGAGACAGGACTCTTGTTAGTACACAAAAGGCAATAAATGGGGTATTTAGTGCCCATCTCTGGAAGGCCTATGCTAAGCAGCTGTGCTCCTCACCAGAAGATCTACAGTGATTCTTGGCAGAGACTCCACTCCAGTTCCTTGCACCGGAGGCCAGGGAGACCTTAGACAGCCTGCTCACCATGGAGTAGGTCCTTGCTGCCATTTGGCATATTAAAACTGCAAAAACCCCGGGCAGCAATGGGCTGCCTGTGGAATTTTATTATAGGTTTGCTGAAGTGGTGTCCAATCGACTTCTGGAAGTGTACAATGTGGCATTGCGCACTGGGATTCTGCCAGCCTCCATGCGTTAGGCGTCATGATTCTGAAGCCAGTGAGTGATTCGGAGCTGTCTTCTGCCTATTGGCCAATATCTCTTCCAAATATTGACTTGAAAATTCTCAGTGGGGTGCTAGCAGCGCATATGCTCCTTCATTTGCCGACCTTGATACACCAGGATCAATTTGACTTTATCCTGAGACAGAACACCCTTCACAGATTGAGACATTTGTCTCATGTTTATCATGCCCTGCAACTCCTGACCGATGAGTTTGCTTTGGCTTCCCTAGACATAGAGCAAGCTTTTAACTCTCTAAACTGGATATATTTATGGCAGTACTATGGAAGATGGGCTTGGGTTCCAGATTGATTGGATGGGTCCATCTCCTACAGTAGCGGCTCCTGGCGGGAGTGCTGTAGGGCAGTGGGGCAGGGTGGGGGGAAGGGGCAGGGTGGGGGGTAGTAAACTACGGCATATGGCCGAACAGAGTCAAGTATCTAAATAAATAAATAAAACAAATTACATTGCGCCGCTGCATCACCCTTATGTAAATCAGAGTAAATCCAAGCTCTTGTCATTACGGGAACTGGTGGGGATTCCAAATCATGAGCTACCAGAGGTGGGTATCCCTGGGGTGATGATCAATGTACGTTACATGAGGGTTCGTCTGACACATAAGGCCTATACATACCTGGCTCGCAATGTGGACACAGTGGTGGAGAGCCTTCAGTCCTCAATCATATTTTGGAAAGAATCACCCCTGTCTCTTATGGGCAAGATTGCTATCGTAAAAATGATTTTCTTCCAACTCTGTTTGTAAACCCTACAGAGCACTTTATATGCCATCCCCAGACATTATATATGCACTCTTGATGGCTTGCTTGTGTACCTCTTTTGGGGTATAAGGCATAGACGTGTTGGGCTTGCCACACTGAAGAGGACGGGGCAGGGGGGACTGGATGTTCCACATCTGGAGCTTTATTATGTGGTGGCCCAGCTACAGCATGCAATCCACTGGTTTGACCCGATGATAACTGGAAGAAGCGCCTATTGTGGGGCACCCATGCGGACTGGTCACTACCGGTTCTGCTCATGTCGGGTTTGCATGTACCTTCCTCTTTTCCATATGTTATTTGGCAGGTGGCAGGAGTGTGGGCGGGTGCAGTCAACAGGGTTTTTTGGCGGACTCCCTACACCCCGGGTATGCCCTTGGGGGTAGTGCAACCATTCTTGCGGATTGCCAACTCCATGTTGGTACGGAAGTGGAGAGACAGAGGTTGTGAATTCATGGCCAACCTTTACCTCGAGGAGCGATTAGTCATGAGGGAGCAGGCCACAGACTCCTTCTCTCTAGGTTTGGGTCAATATCTCCAATATATTAAAATTTCGACAAGGGCATAGTAGGTGTGTTCTGGAATGAGGGGCAGCGATACTGAGACTGTTTATCTCTATACTGTAGCTAACCCGTGGCTTTCTGGTTGCGAGTTAATGTCTAAAGCTGCGCGGGGCACCTATATTTGGCAGACAGGAGCAACACTCATTTCTGGTGGCCCCCCCATGCTATGACTTTGGTGTGGGGCCCCTGGTGGAGGAGAATGGGGTTTCCCTGGTACACTGACTCTTTACATCTATTTGCTCCTCGGAAACCATCACTCTGCCGGAAAGCATAGGGCCTGCTCTTTGCTGCCCCAATGTATGCCTGCACATTGGTCCATTTGTGGACAACCTAGACTTGGTGTGAGCTTACAGTGGTGATCGCTTTGTGAACTTCAGGACCCATAGATTACATGGCTGCTGTGACTCCATCAGAAGGTTGTGGCCCTGTCTGGAGGATTGGGGGAGATTCCTGGAATTAACACCTCAAGGCCTTGTGGACTGATCCTGGGGGCTCAGCGGCTGGTAACCCTGCACCTTTTGCCCGCTGTAGTTGATCAGTCATGAGTTCTTGAGAGCTCTGTTTGCACTCTGGCCTGACTGTCTGTTGTGGGTCCAGCACTCAGGATGTTGATGGACAGAGGAACCAAATCGACCCAAGGTAACAAAATAAGTAACTATATGCAGCAGGTTGCTTTGTAAACCCCGCATCAATTAAGGACCCAAGTTAACAACTCAGAGAAATTGGATGAAGCTTGAGAGACGGTCTTGCCCCTGGCAGACCCGATGGCAGGGTTCCAAAGCTCCCGTGTTGGGCTGGTCCACAAGATTGAGACTGTGGCTATAGATGTTAACCTCCTGAGAACTGACCTATGCAGGGAGTTGGAGTGAGTGACCATTACAGTGCAAAATGTGAGTAGCCTACAGCAAGAGGTTCGCACTCACCGAGAAGCCGTCATCAATATTCGGAAACAAGCAGTTTGATTAGATGATCGGATGGAAAATGCTGAAGGATGGACCCAACAAGAGTAATCTCAGATATGTGAGAGAGCAGAGGGGAAATCTTTTCCTTGAAGAATGGTGTACTAAGGCCCTCCTCCCAAAATAGGTCTCCAAGTTCTTCAGAATAGAACGAGCGCAGAGGACTTTGACCCCACTGCTTAAACCTGGGGCCAAACCCAAAGCGTTTATTGCCCACCTGTTCAATTTTTGCAACAGACACGCTATCCTGCAAACCACTCGCATCCAGGGCTCCTTGCTGTTTGAAGTCACCCCATCTCTATCTTTCCAGATTACACACAGAGGTTCTAGGATCAGCGACTAACTTTTTTGTCTCCAAAGAGATTGCTTAGAGAGCTAAATAGGAAACTATATATATACTTTTGATGAGAAACTAGACTTATGATACTCAACCTCTTATTTGGTCTTTAGACGTGTTCATATTGAATGCTATTGTTCCTTCTTTACTTTGATTCTTCCAACAGGTCGGTGGGAGCACCTTATCTCATGAGCCTGCATCCATGGAGTGGGGGGCTTGAGTGTTTTGACCTCGCACCCTCTCTTTTGACCTACCCTCTAAGGACGCACAAGTTTGGGGTGGGGGAAATGTTGCTTTTGCCTTGTTTTTCTGTTGATAATTTAAGGTGCGATATAGGTTGGTGTTCTCTGAGTCTCCACTTGCTTGTGTTTAAATGGGGGGATAGAGGCACTGCCCACGGGGAGGTGGAAGCTGGGGGAATTGTCTTGATGTTCAGGTTAGGGTTCTGCTGGGGATGTTCACTCTGTTCTAGCAAAATTGGGTCCCATGGACATGTTTCTTATGGCCTGGCTATCCTGGGTATGACTTGGAGAGGGTGAGTGGGTGAGAGATCTCTGTGGTTTGGCTGAACCTGTGACAAAATTACTGACTTGGAATGTTAGAGGGACTGGCCACTTTGAGTGGCGTGGACACGTGTTTGCCTACCTGAAAAAATATATCAGCCCACCATAGCCTTCCTCAAGGAAACTTGTGGGAACACTGTATACCCTGTCTGCCTAAGCACTGGAGGGGGCACATATACTCTAGCTCATACTCTGTTTACTCTCGGGGGCACTCATCTGGGTAGCCCCGGGGATACCATTAGACTATAAAAACCATGTTGTTGACACTGAGGGATGCTACATTATTCTACGTGGGACCCTAGATGGTGAAAGACTTTCTTTATTTATATGTATGCCCTAAATATCGACACCACATAGTTCTTATATGAGGTACTGAGGGCGATGTCGACCTATCTGGCAGCAGCCATGGTGCTTGCTGTAGACTGCAACTGTGTTTTGAACAGGAGGTTAGACCAGAAACCTCCCACGGAATAGACTAAACACCAACTCACTGAGTCCCTTTGGGATGTTTTAAGTGGCCTTACACTAAGTGATATCTGGGGAGAATGGCACTCAACACAAAGAGTGTTTTCCTGCTTCACCCCTGTAACATATGCGTTTAGTTGCTTGGACTAGGCTTTCCTTTCATCTGAGCAAACACTTACGGTTTCAGGCATCGCATACCTGGCCTGATACCTTCCAGACCACTCTCCGGGCATGGTGTGCTTCGAAGGTGGTACTGGCCGTCCGGCTATCCCTCTCTGGCGCCTTCGAGCTGAGGCACTGATCGATCACCCATTTGCAATGACTTTAACTGACACATTATTTTGAGTAACAGGGCCCTATATTGGGAGGCAATGAAAGTCGTGTTAGCAGGAGACTGCATAAAGGCATTATATGGGATCCTTAAATAGTTAGAGCGTGATATCCTTTTTCAGGAACTGAAATTGGGAAAAATAGAGGTTGTGCTCCCTATTTGCCCTCATAGGCTGATGTGTTGGTGCACAGTCAGGACAGAAATATATGTGCTTGGTCTGCTATGCTGAATAATTTCAGGGAGGCGCAGGAGTTGAATGCATCTGAAGCAGAGGCTTTGTAATGGATTGTCTATACACTGGAGAGTGATGAGCTGGGATTGGGATATCCTCTGGTCACCGGTCGCTATGCCGTAGACAGTAGACACCTGTACGTTGGATTCTAGGCTGTGGGATCTGTAGAGGCTTAGTGCTTTAGTATGACTTTTGACGGTGCAGGAGTGGGCGGCGGGCGGCATGCTAATGCCTCACCGCAATCGCCAGGCGTCACTGCGGCCCACCCACCAGATTACATGTAATTTTGTGGTCAGGTGGGAGGGCGGCATGGTGGTCCTGCGGTGGTGCTTTTCAAAACAGCACCGCCATCGGACCGCCAGTATACGTTCCTGCACAGGAAGGAATGCACCTTGTGGTGCATTCCTTCCTGTGCAAAAACAACTGGGGTACAGATTTACAGAGGGGCACTACATGTGGCCCCTTGAATGCAACCCCAGACACAAAGGCACAAGGGGGCCGTTGCCTCACTGCCACTCTTTTCATGGTGTTTTGACTGCCATGAAAATGGTGGCAGTGAGGCAACTCAAAATATGCTCAGCGGTGGTGCCACTGTGGCTCCACCAGCATATTTTAGCTTCAAACCACCGCATGATCATTGATCAGCAGCGGTAGCAGCAGTTCAGTGCAAGTCCACTTATAATTCTGAGTGAGTACCGCAGTCTGGCGGTGGTCACACGCCACCACGACGACAGCGGACCCATGGATCGCCATTGCTGTAATAGGCCCTTAGTGTGAGAGCAGATGGGGGAGGGGGGGCGGGTTTAATTATTTTTATTTTGGACTTAGGGTTCCATGAAAACATAGCTTATTTGAGCATCATCATTTACCAGAATTACTTGTATAACTGCTGATCACAGTATGTACGACCATAGTTGGTCTACCTAGGCCCTAGCTACCCGACTGCCAGAAAAAATACAAAATACAAAATTATATGATGCTTAATGTACTCTCAATGTGATAGCCCTTAGAACTAATAAATTTTTTTAAAAACAATAAGGATCGGATATGTGAGAGGAAAAGAAGAGGCTTCTTTTTTTGGAGGATACATCTTTTTATTAAACAGTAACAAATTGACATTGCTGGTTACAAAAAGAGGAGAGATGCAAGAGTAAATACGCAGACACAGTTGTTGAGAAAAGAGCTTACACATGTTACACAAAAATGACAAATGTTATGGCAAAGACAGATCTCCACCCATAGGGATAGATGGTGGAACACACATAATACCCCGGAAGGCGTTCCATTTGCTCCAAATGGAGGACCAGTTTTTTAGGGCACCCACATGCAACATACACTGTTTTTCTCTGGCCACACACCAGTCCATATCTGCCTTCCAGACCTCGAGTGTAGGCGGCATCAAAGGCTTCTTTTATTTTCAAATGCTTTCCAGTAAAAACTCAGGTGCTATTCGAATTCTCAACAAAAAATACCACTGGTGTTATGTGAATTTCCAGTGTACTATCAACATGACCAAGTGTAAGCTACCTAGGCTGTAATGGAGTGTCAGTAGGTAGTCTGAGAATCCAGTTAAAAAAGCAGGGCATTATATGCTAGCACTCTTGCAGACCTAAACAGCAATTTGTAAAATCACAGGGTTCTGGACTGCAAAAGAATGTTTTGTGATGGAGAAAAAACCTTTTCTAAGTTAAAAAAGTGTTTCTGCAGCTCATTTCACATCTCAATTAGGAAGAGGTGTGAAGGTAGTCCTGGCCCCTTGATATACCCTTGTAAAAATAATTGTTGTCCAGAGATTTTCATTTTTGATTTCTGTTTTGAGGTCATTAGAGAAGTAATTTAGCTTGGGTAGACAATGCTAATCTGGAACAAATTTTTCTGGAGAACATTTGTAAAACTGGTAGATATGTTGCAGTGATGATGTAATATTTCTGAAACCATGAGACCTATGTACTTCATTTTGGGGTCAAAACTTAGGTTTGGGGGGTCATGTAGTCTAATAGAGACAGAGTTATGATGTGTTTCCACCATCATATTAGTAATGTTTTTGTTTCAGGATTTCCATTGAGCAAAGTAAGTGGTAGCAGAGGATCTTTCACTCCTGACAAAGTGTTTCTTACTACAGCACTCTTTCATCAAAGAAAAATGTGTCATAAGCCAAACTATCCTGAAAGAAAAGCTAACATTAACTGCGGCTGTATATAAGTGAGTTTGAGATTATGCAGAAATACAGAAAGACGAAGTTCAAAAAAGATTTTAACTGATGCTTGAAGAGGATCAAATATTATATCATTGCAACAATAAGTGCAACAAATGGCATACAATGGAAAAAAGTCTGGAAAAATATAAAAAAAATAGCAGAAACCACTGAGTCACAACAGAAATCAGCCTATCCACTTAGAAGATCGATGGCTACCCCTCATCCACCTCCAACAACTGATCAGAAAGCAGAGTATCTTTGATGTGTTACCTGTGGTTTATCCCAACAAAAAGAGAGGGGCCAAAAGAGGTAGGGCACCAACAAGATAATGAGTCAAAAAAGTAATACCCCCTTTGGGCAACTACACAATTCAGCTATCACGCATTCATACCAAGGACCAACCAATACCACCAAAATGTAAGATCAAATGTAAGTATATATATGTACATATATATATATATATTCACTGAAAAAACCATAGGTTATAGACCATATATAGTTAGGAATTAGCATTTAAAAAACCTTATTTTACTCACACAAAACCATTGAAATTACATATATAGTTAGTTGCACTAACTATATATCGCGCACCTGCAATCCACTGCTGATGATGTCACATATTACATCATTCATGACATGGTCAGTGACATCACTGATGACATCACTGATGACATCTCAAATGACATCACTGATGACATCACTGATGACATCTCATTTGACATCAATGACCACATCACTGATGATATCATTCATATGACAATACAATGCATCTCCTCACATTTTAATATAACCTCTGTTTCACCCAGTGTTAAATACAGAATATAATTTTTGAAACCATTGACACACCAATACTAGTTACTACATACGCACTCACTGATTCCTACGTCTACACACACCTTCACTCATTCACCCATACTATCATTCATACATACAATCACTCATCTTTACAACACTATCATATGCACTCATACACCTATACAGACACTCACAGTCTGCCACTCATCCATGGAGTTACTCACACACCTAGTCAGTCCTGTAAAGAATCAATGACACTTCCATTTTCTTGTCTATACAGTTAAACATAGAGCACCTTACATTTTCAAACATATACTAACACATACTTACCTTGTTATACAATCATTGATACAAGTACACATTGATCTGCACAGAGTCACACACCTCCCAGCCAGCCACACACACACTCAGTCTCCCATACAAATACTTGGACAATCAATCAGTAACCCATATAGTTAATTATATAGCTACTGATCAAAACATGCAGCAGTTTACAGAACAACAGACATAATGATGCACAAATTAAGACACTTTAGTCACTAACCCATGCACTCAGTGAGACACATTTAATCACTCACTCATGCATTCAGTCATGCACCTACTAAATCCTTTGTCCAGACACTTATACTTCCACTCATTCTTCAATATGTAAGACACATTTTAACTTTACAGAAACATACAGTCACTGGATGTTGTCATCAGTGATGTCATCAGTGATGTCATTTGAGATGTCATCAGTGATGTCATCAGTGATGTCACTGACCATGTCATGAATGATGTAATATGTGACATCATCAGCAGTGGATTGCAGGTGCGCGATATATAGTTAGTGCAACTAACTATATATGTAATTTCAATGGTTTTGTGTGAGTAAAATAAGGTTTTTTAAATGCTAATTCCTAACTATATATGGTCTATAACCTATGGTTTTTTCAGTGAATTTTCAAGGTTTTGTAAATGCTAATTCCTAACTATATATGGTCTATAACCTATGGTTTTTTCAGTGAATTTCAATGGTTTTTTAATAGCAAATATCATAAGCTGTCGAATGTCAAGTACGTGGTAAGTGAAAACATTTTCGTGTTTATGCACACTGATCTGCTTTGAATGGTGCCCCCCCCCCTCATTTCTATTAGGAGTACTCTCTCTTTGCAGATAGTGAAAGGTAGTTAACGCAGGCCTTTGCCCCCGTTGTAATCCGTCGTGCCTGCTTCTCTCTCCATTTGATTGATTGTTATCCAAGTATTTACTGTTTTAGAATTAGTTCTCTTTGGTTCATTCTCTATTTACAAACAAACACAGAGTCGCAATACTCTGTTTAGTCTTTGCAGATAACGAAAAATCGTGTAAAAAAAAAGAAAAGGAATCGAGCAAAATCAGTAGGCCACTAATGGGATCTCTTTTTGACCTCGCTAAAATAGAAACATTAGGAACAACCCCTCATGACAAATACAAAACTAGTGAGATGAACTGAACTCCACACAATGATGGCTGCAAAACAGCTCGGCTCCGCCACCCACCCCGCCCAAAATAACGATAAAGAGCGGCTGCCATGATTGGTTGCGGAATGGCCACGACGGAGCTACGAAATGATGCTGCTCTCATGCTAACCCCAGCTTCAGTCTGAAACATCCAGAAACACTGTAGACTACCAATTCGATCAGTTCCGGTAGCGCCCCAATGTAACCCGGTAGAGAAGAACTAGCCCTCCCCTCTTTCACTGATGGTTCTTGTTGCCTGTCCCTTCTGTTCTCATTTAACAGAACTATTTAGCCTGCTGAAAGGGGTTGTGTTCCGACCGCTGGTTGGTGGAGACATTTTGACTATATTCTGGACCTGCGTTGTCGCGTAATGCGTCATATGACGCGCCGCGTTAGCGCATCCGGAAGTCATCCGGGGCGCGCAGCGCGTAACGTAAGCATAACAAGTCATGTGACTTGTTAATAAAACTTTTCATTGGTTCATTTTACTTTTCTTATTGTAATGATGAAAGGCTTGCTCATATGACCTAAAAATTACGCTTTTCATTACTTCCGAACATTATTTTTTCTTAAATATATGTTATAATGTTCCAGGCTAATGTACTTTCCCGGAAATTTTACAACTGTCCTGCAAGTAAAATATATTCTTTTTTCGAGAAAAAGAGCGTTTCTTCGTCCCATGATGGAGCCGTTGAGCAAAAGAGGGTCGACCTGCTGTCTTAGTCGCCGATACGCCTGAATATGAGATTCTTATCGATCACTTTATGTTGCAGGAATAGAAAACACAACAGCCCTTGACCATTTATCTTTACTGCGTTCCTTCGTATTATACCTTTTACCCTTCATGTAATTGGTCTGCTTTATTTCACTTGCCTTTTAATGATTCTAAAACAGTGACTATTATTACAAACTTTACCAATGTATATACTACTACCATGTTTTCTTTTAAAAACCTTTATTGTGAAAATTTCATTATACAAATACGAGCCTATAACCACGTGGGCCGGCCACGGAGCAAACTGTAATCGTATGTGATGAGTAGACATTTACACTGTAGAGGAACGTAACGGGCGGGCCATTAGGTTGCAAGAACTAAGGTGTCTAACAGTTATGGAATCGGTGGACGTACATTTTATAATTAAAATACGACAGGGCCAGTTACAATAAAATTATCTAGATATACATTTGCGGGCAAGTACCATGGGTGACGTTAATTCGAACTTTCAACAGTACAGTAATCAATAACACATCAGAACTTAATATCAATAGGGATGTCGAAATATTCAATCAATTCTCGTCCCCGCCCGCCATGTGCTTCAAAACTGCATACGTATCTCGTGATTTCAAGGTTCTGCAACCAGTACACAACAAGGAGTTACGAGTCCCATTTATTCCGGCGCCATTTTGGGCGAGGACGGGCAGGTCCAGGATATAGTCAAAATGTCTCTACCAACCATCGACTATGATGATGTTCATATGCTGTATTTATTAGAGTAACACTCATCTGCCCACATGAAATTAATTTACCACAATCTAAACATGTCATTTTAATCTTTCCAAAGTTCTTCTAAATATTTGGGACCGTTTCCCTTGCCTCTGAAGCTCTCAGTGCCACTTCTTTGATGAATGTACTAGCAGGTCAGGGGTTCTCCTCCAAATCTCTCTTTTATGCAGCACTATAATTAATTGGTGCCACCTCTCCATATGACGATGCATGGTATAGTTACCACAACTATATATTTTTTCGTTTCCTCTGGAGAGTTCATCGTGGCAGATGAAGCGTGTAACATACCGGGCATTTACCTTTTTTTGCATGTACAGGAAAGGAAAAAAAAATCGAGCGTTCGAGTTCTTAGGTGTCCCAGGGCCATTTTAGTGGACCAGGCCCAAATCCAAAGAACAGCTATCTCACAGGCTAATGGGGCGACCCACGCCGAGTTTCAGCATTGTAGGATGACCACACAAGTACAGCAACTTGCTAGACATCACCTCGGTGCCATCCGGATCTCGGCGCCCCACTGCAGATGAAGTGCCTCTCAACTATGAAACCACCAGAAAACGCTTGAGTCAGCTTTGTGTGAAGCCGCCATTTTGATTCAATCAATAGCGTCCCCCTGCACACATTCAGGGACCTGGTCGTGTCTTCAGGTCAAACGAATTTGGGACAAGATGCAGAAAGGAAAAGGAAAAAAGTTCCGCCGGACCCCGGGAGGTGGCCGCCTATGTCATGGGCGATCTTAGGCCACACCAGGGCAATAGTGAAGCTGCAGCAGGTGCAAATAAGCTTCAGACAGTGTTACAAGCGCTGCTCAGAACTCTCAACTATGACACCACCTCGGTGCCATCCGGATCTTGGCGCCTTGTGCTGGTTCCGGCCTATTCACACATCGGTCCGCTACTGACGCCACCTCACAGGCCAACGGGGCACCCCACGCCGACTTTCGGCGCAGCATTGTAGGATGGCCACACCAGTGCGGCAAATTGCTGGACACCACCTCGGTGCCATCCAGATCTCGGCGCGTTGTGCTGCCTTCGGCCTATTCGCCACAAGTGCGCACGCAACTCAGCTGCATAGCGAGTGAAACACCAAGGGGCGCCCCACTGCAGCCGAGGAACCTCCATCTTGGGGGCGACGCACAGCATCACATTGCTTTCCAATGCAGTCAGATCCTCAAACAGCCCCCACTGACTGACGCGAACTCACAGGCCAACGGGGCGCCCCACGCCGACTTTCGGCGCAGCATTGTAGGATGGCCACACCAGTGCGGCAAGTTGCTGGACACCACCTCGGTGCCATCCGGATCTTGGCGCGTTGTGCTGCCTTTGGCCCCATTCGCACATCAGTCCGCTACTGACGCCATCTCACAGGCTAATGGGGCGCCCCACGCCGACTTTCAGCATTGTAGGATGACCACACCAGTACAGCAACTTGCTAGACATCACCTCGGTGCCATCCGGATCTCGGCGCCCCACTGCAGATGAAGTGCCTCTCAACTATGAAACCACCACTGTGACATCCGGATCTTGGCGCGTTGTGCTGCCTTCGGCCTATTCGCACATCGGTCCGCTACTGACGCCATCTCACAGGCTAATGGGGCGACCCACGCCGAGTTTCAGCATTGTAGGATGACCACACCAACTTGCTAGACATCACCTCGGTGCCATCCGAATCTTGGCATCTCAACGCCTAGTGGTATCTTCCATACAGAAAATATTGTTACGCTACCTTTGGCCCCATTCGCACATCAGTCCGCAACTTAGACATCACCTCGGTGCCATCCGGATCTTGGCATCTCAGCGCCTTGTGGTGTCTTCTCGTCAGAAAATATTGTTGCGCTGCCTTTGGCCCCATTCGCACATCAGTCCGCTACTGACACCATCTCACAGGCCAACAGGGCGCCCCACGCCGACTTTCAGCATTGTAGGATGGCCACACCAGTGCGGCAACTTACTAGACACCACCTCGGTGCCATCCGGATCTTGGCGCGTTGTGCTGCCTTCGGCCTATTCGCACATCGGTCCGCTACTGACGCAAACTCACAGGCCAACGGGGCGCCCCACGCCGACTTTCAACATTGTAGGATGGCCACACCAGTGCTGCAACTTGCTGGACACCACCTCGGTGCCATCCGGATCTTGGCGCGTTGTGCTGCCTTCGGCCTATTCGCACATCGGTCCGCTACTGACGCCGCCTCACGTGCCAACGTATTTTCTCCGCATTTTATACCCTATGCCGCATAACAGGTCATGTGACTTGTTTATAAAACTTTTCATTGGTTCATTTTACTTTTGGTTTCCTAATGATGGAAGGCTTGATCATATGACCTAAAAACAACACTTTTCATTGGATGAAAACTTTTTTTTTTTCCAAACGATGAAAGCCCCACCTTGTTTCTGGATGTTTCAGACTGAAGCTGGCGTCAGCATGAGAGCACCACCATCTCGTAGCTCCGTCGTAGTCATTCCGCGAGCAATCATGGCAGCCGCTCCCCACCAGAAGCCTGCAGGAGTCGGGGCCCCCAAAACTTTTGATGAATTCTCAAGGCGGAGGGGACGCTTTCGAGAATGGGGTCCAAGACCTAGCAGACAAGCGTCCGATTTCCAAGGTGTCCCAGGGCCATTTCAGTGGACCAGGCCCAAAAAGGAAAGAGCCTGCCGCCATTTTGAGAGTCCTGTGACAGCCGCCTATCGCTGCACCGCAAGAGTGGGCGCAACTCAGCTGAATTGCGGCTTTTGACACAGTGGACCAAAAACGGACGGAATGGCAACTGAAACGGTAAAGGGGCGCCCCACTACAACAGATGACACTCCACCTGGAGAGGCCCGTTCACGCCGCCTCCCCCGGGGCGCCCCACGCCGTTATTCGGAGCAGCATTGTAGGATACCAAAACCAGTGCGGCAACTTACTGGACATCACCTTGGTGCCATCGTTCTGCTGCCTTGGAACTATTCGCACAACAGTTTGCTACTGAAGACCCACCCCCCGCGACGCCCCACGCCGTTATTTGCTGGGTGGCAACTTACTAGACATCACTTTCGTGTCATCTAGATTTCAGCGCGTTCTGCTGCCTTGGAACTATTCGCACAACAGTTTGCTACTGATGACCCGCCCCACGCCGGAAATCTGGACGTTGTGCTGCGTTGGGACTATTCGCACAGCCGACCGCTACTTCGTTGTTTTTCCCTAAAAATGTTTATATGTTATTACTATTTTTGTTTTCTTGTATATATTTATAAATTATTAAAGTTTTATAATCTTACTACTTTGTCGGAGTGCTATATATTTTTAATGTGACACATAATTGTAAAAACTTTGATGTACAAAGAGTCATCCCTGGAATCTTCCGCTTCACGCTCGGTCCCCTCCCCAATCACAATACAGGATGGTTTTCAGATAATAGCAACGCTTCTGCTGTGACGGATCTCATCGAGTGTGGGCCTTGATCTACTATAACTCCTTTGAAGAGGGGTGAATCTTTACAGCTGTGGCCATAAACTACATCTGCAGGGCTAGCTGATACCCTAGGACCAGCCTGGACAATCGGACACAGAGGAAAAGGAGTGTCAGAGGGTGCAGTAGTGAATAGGGCGAAAGGGAGGTGTCGGGCGGGCACAGGGTGTGATTCTCAGGAAAGAGCAGCGCAGATGGGGGGAGGTTTATTACCCATGCATAAGACAGAGAGCGGGGGTGACCACTGCCTGGGGGAGATGCTTGCGAGGGTGGGGAGCCATGCTAAGGATCGACAGCGTGCACAGAGTGGGTCTGGTCAAGGCATCTAAAATGGCTGCCGTGCACGACAAAAGTGTGGCATTTGAAAAAAGACAAGATGGCGCAGACAATGTTTTTCAACACTTCCTGATTTCCTTCGAATCGAACGTTAACAGACGTTGGGGCATATTACCAAAGTTAAGCGATATTTATCCCTAACGATGCATTGCAAAGATTTTTTTACCGTCAGAAATTATCGCAGATAAACCTTGCTATTATCAAAGTTTATCGCAAATACGATAAAAACCGACCGCAATGCATTAATATCGCTGAAAACTCAGCGATATTCATGCATTACCGAGCTAATCCTCTTAGCCATGTTATCCACCTCCCATAGGATAACATGGCTAAGAACTGCTCAGGGCAGCTGTTACTTTTTGGAGATATTCGCGCTTATCTCGAATATTTCCAAAAGTTGATAATAGGAGATAGCGATGTTAGCGACTGGAACTCTTGGCATGCCCACTTTGCATGTCATTAGTGATAAATATCACTCACATGCAAAGTGGGGCCCAAGATGGTCGCTATCTCCTACTAGCCGTCGCTAACTGGTGTTAGCAACAGCTAGGTAATACAGATATAATTTTATCTCCGCGAAGCGGAGCGCTGTTACAGATATATATCTTGTTTTTGAACGTTAATTTCTCAAAATGCACTGAAGCACATATATTGAGACCTAGCAAAGGCACATCGGGCTACCAGTCCCTAATATTTTACCAAGTTTCGTGCAAATCCATTCAGCCGTTCGATTATTATTATTATTTATTTTTTTTGCCCCGCGGGGCCCTTTTAAAACCTCCACATCAAACCTAGGGGATCAGCGAGGATCTACTATGCCCCCTTATGGTCATTTGCCCCTTCGCTTTGGCCTCCTCTTGTCTCTCGATCCTACCGAGAGACAAGATGGCGGCCGCTACGGACTGTTTGGAATGTTTACAGACACCGGAGAGCCAATCAGCTTCGCTTCGCAAAGCTCCGTAACGCGAAAAGTACGCGAAGCGGTGCGCTGTTACAGATATATATCTTTTTTTGAACGTTAATTTCTCAAAATCCACTGAAGCACATATATTGAGACCTAGCAAAGGCACATCGGGCTACCAGTCCCTACAATTTTGCCAAGTTTCGTGCAAATCCATTCAGCCGTAAGATTATTATTATAATTTTTTTTTTTTGCCCCGCGGGGCCCTTTTAAAACCTCCACATCAAACCTAGGGGGTCAGCGAGGATCTACTATTCCCCCTTATGGTCATTTACCCCTTCGCTTTGGCCTCCTCTTGTCTCTCGATCCTACCGAGAGACAAGATGGCGGCCACTACGGACTGTTTGCGGCCACTACGGACTGTTTGGAATGTTGACAGACGCCGGAGAACCAATCAGCTTCGCTTCACAAAGCTCCGTTGCGCGAAAAGTACGCGTCCTAGGCCGCTGCCCGGTCCGCGCTTACAGATATATATCTTTTTTTAAACGTTAATTTCTCAAAATCCACTGGAGCACATATATTGAGACCTACAAAAGGCACATCGGGCTACCAGCCCCTACAATTTTGCCAAGTTTCGTGCAAATCCATTCAGCCGTTCGGTCTAAAAGTGAGGCCAACCGCCCTATGGAAATTAACATGGGAAAAACGCGTTTTGGGACCCCCCTTTTTTCTCGGCCCCCCCTTGACGAACCCCCCCCAAATTTTCAAAGGCTGCTCAGAAACAAAATGTGCCATTTTCCTGAAAATTTCAGCCAATTCCGTCCACAAACGGCAAAGTTATTAGACATAGAATTTTCAAAAATCCCATAGAGAAAAAATCCTAACTATATATACCTACTGGCGACCGCCAGTAGGTAATATATATATATATATATATATATATATATATATATATATATATATATTTCTTTTGCGGTTAGTACAAAGAAAAAAGTGAAAGAACGAATACTTGAGCATGTAAGAGCCACAACTAACAAAGACAGAAGTAACGCGGTGGCAAAACACATGGAAAAGGAACATTGTAGCAATTGGAAAGAGTTGAAATTCTATGGCATTGAGAGCATTGATCCACACTGTAGAGGAGGAGATCGTGAACTAATGATGAGACAAAGAGAATCAAAACATATTATTAACTTCAGGACAATGAGCCCGTATGGGTTAAATCAGGATGAAGAATTACATTGCCACCTGTAAACTGCCTGGAACTATATACAAATGAAAAATATGTATGCACGAACAATATTTCCCTGAAACTAATTTTTAATCATTTTCAATTCTAATTTTTTGTACTAGATCTTAGTGCATCAGGCATATCAGTTATAATTTCATACAACAAATTTAGTGTATGTGATATAAATTGAGGAGGTTGGCCCCAGGGTTGCTTTATGGGCATAATAGCGAGAACAGTCATTATACCCACCGGAGGGTTAAATTGTAATAGATCGCGAAACATCACAGAGAATGTCATGATTGATAAACGCGCTGCCCACCAGAGGGCTGATTATTTCTTTGGTTGTTATAGAAAATGTATTTTGTTTGCCAAATGTTATATTGGAAAGTGGTAAAGACTAGGCGCGTAAGAAATCAAAATTATATGCCCTAACTCGGCCCATGATAGTGATATAAATAATACATTTGTGTATAATTGACCAAAAAACTACGTAACCCAGAAATCCCTGTGAATCTAACAGGAAGTGATGCAATGAAATGAATTGTTTTTTTCAATACTTTATTTAAACACAAAAAAACATGGTGATGATTTCCTGTGAGCAAGGTCTCCGTAGAGACCGAAACGCGTAAGGTGTTGCTGGCTTGCTGTGATAATTAAAGAATTCACGAACCAATACGTGTAAGAGAAAGTTATTGTGAAGCTTGGGAGTGCACAGGAACTATTCTCCCCTTTGGGAGAAACCGCAAAAGAAATACGTACGCGGCTGGGTCCTGCCGCGCCTTGCGTGCACCGCTGAAGAGCACCCGGATGCTTGAACTTTGGATCACAGTCGGATTCATATATATATATATATTTATTTATTTATATATATATATATATATATATATATATATATATATATATATATATATATATATATATATATATATATATACACACACACATATATATACATATATATATATATATATATATATATATATATACACACACACATATATATACATATTACCTACTGGCGATAGCCAGTAGGTATATATAGTTAGGATTTTTTTCCTATGGGATTTTTGAAAATTCTATGTCGAATAACTTTGGCGTTTGAGGACAGAATTGGCGGAAATTTTCAGGAAAATTGAACATTTTGTTTCTGAGCAGCCCCTGAAAATTTGGGGGGGTTTCGTCAAGGGGGGGCCGAGAAAAAAGGGGGGTCCCAAAACGTGTTTTTCCCATGAAATTTTCCATAGGGCGGTTGGCCTCACTTTTAGCCTGAACGGCTGAATGGATTTACACCAAACTTGGCAAAATTGTAGGGACTGGTAGCCCGATGTGCCTTTGCTATGTCTCAAGATATAGGCTCCAGTGGTTTTTACGAAAATTAACTTTGAAAAATATATATTGGGCTACATTGGGCTATATATATGTTGGAGCCCAAATGTAGCCCAATGTAGCCCAATGTAGCCCAATGTAGCCCAAAGATGGCCACCAGAGACAAAAAAAACAAATGTAGCCCAAATATCAGCCAGATGTAGCCCAACTATAGCCCAATGACAGAATGTCCCAGAGTGTTCTAAAGAACAACTAGAGTGCTAACAGTCCTACTTATTACAAAGGTATGGCACACCTGAAGCCATCTTGATTGGAATAAAGTGGTAACTCTTAAAACATTTAATTTAAAAAGGAACAAAATGAGAGGATTCATTTTGCCATAGAAAGTATGATTAGCGAATATATGACGAAATCCCGCATGTACTATTAGGCCGCAAATTAAAATAACGAAAACTTTTAGAACGAATATGCCTTTAGCATATACTAAACAACTAAACTACCCTAAACCCTAAAACACTACCCCCAGCATGACCCTACACTACACAAACAGTACAACACTACCCTAAACCCTAAAACACTACCCCCAGCATGACCCTACACTACACAAGCACTACAACACTACCCTAAACCCTAAAACACTACCCCCAGCATGACCCTACACTACGCAAACACTACAACACTACCCAAAACCCTAAAACACTACACCCCAGCATGACCCTACACTACGCAAACACTACAACACTACCCTAAACCCTAAACACTACCCCCAGCATGACCCTACACTACACAAACACTACAACACAACCCTAAACCCTAAAACACTACCCCCAGCATGACCCTACACTACGCAAACACTACAACACAACCCTAAACCCTAAAACACTACCCCCAGCATGACCCTACACTACGCAAACACTACAACACTACCGTAAACCCTAAAACACTACCCCCAGCATGACCCTACACTACGCAAACACTACAACACTACCCAAAACCCTAAAACACTACACCCCAGCATGACCCTACACTACGCAAACACTACAACACTACCCTAAACCCTAAAACACTACCCCCAGCATGACCCTACACTACGCAAACACTACAACACTACCCAAAACCCTAAAACACTACACCCCAGCATGACCCTACACTACGCGAACACTACAACACTACCCTAAACCCTAAAACACTACCCCCAGCATGACCCTACACTACGCAAACACTACAACACTACCCTAAACCCTAAAACACTACCCCCAGCATGACCCTACACTACGCAAACACTACAACACTACCCTAAACCCTAAAAGACTACCCCCAGCATGACCCTACACTACGCAAACACTACAACACTACCCTAAACCCTAAAACACTACCCCCAGCATGACCCTACACTACGCAAACACTACAACACTACCCAAAACCCTAAAACACTACCCCCAGCATGACCCTACACTACGCAAACACTACAACACTACCCAAAACCCTAAAACACTACCCCCCAGCATGACCCTACACTACGCAAACACTACAACACTACCCAAAACCCTAAAACACTACCCCCAGCATGACCCTACACTATGCAAACACTACAACACTACCCAAAACCCTAAAACACTACACCCCAGCATGATCCTACACTACGCAAACACTACAACACTACCCAAAACCCTAAAACACTACACCCCAGCATGACCCTACACTACGCAAACACTACAACACTACCCAAAACCCTAAAACACTACCCCCAGCATGACCCTACACTACGCAAACACTACAACACTACCCAAAACCCTAAAACACTACCCCCAGCATGACCCTACACTACGCAAACACTACAACACTACCCTAAACCCTAAAATAATACACCCCAGCATGACCCTACACTACGCAAACACTACAACACTACCCAAAACCCTAAAACACTACCCCCAGCATGACCCTACACTACGCAAACACTACAACACTATCCTAAACCCTAAAACACTACGCCCTGCATGACCCTACACTACGCAAACACTACAACACTACCCTAAACCCTAAAAAACTAGCCCCAGCATGACCCTACACTACGCAAACACTACAACACAACCCTAAACCCTAAAACACTACCCCCAGCATGACCCTACACTACGCAAACACTACAACACTACCCTAAACCCTAAAACACTACCCCCAGCATGACCCTACACTACGCAAACACTACAACACAACCCTAAACCCTAAAACACTACCCCTAGCATGACCCTACACTAAACAACCACCACAACTCTACACTACACTAACACAACACTACACTACACAACACTACACTACACTACACAATCACTAACCCACGAAAAAATTAACACAAACCCACTTACCTCTCTCGTCATCGTGGTTTTCACAACGCAAATGCATTTACCATACATGCCTTTAAAACGTAATTCTTTGTAAAGGCATGCGCGATAAATGCACATGCTTTTTGAAACAATGCGGGATAATGGTATGCGAGGTCAATGACCTTGCGGGATAATGGTATGCGGACTGAAAGTCTGCGGGATAAAAAATGCGGGAAAATGGCTGCAAACCATGATTAGCAGCAGACTTCCCTGGTGAGCACTAGCTTTACTACAGTGATCTAATGAGCAACTAGAGTGCTAACATTCAGAATTTATGGCAAATGTGTGACACATCTGAATGCCTTCTTGGTAGAACCAAAGTAAACAAGCATTGAAAATGCAATAGATCTCGCCCTCGTTTAAGTTAAAGCCATTCTGTTTGTAATGAGGTGGCTTTTTAGCTTTGCTTTTATTAGTGTTTTTAAAACTTTCATGTAAATAACATGCATATGTATGCATATATGTATATGTATGCATGCATTTATATTTATATAGATATGCAGATTATATATGTTTATATATGTATATTACCTACTGGCGATAGCCAGTGGGTATATATAGTTAGGATTTTTTCTCTATGGGATTTCTGAAAATTCTATGTCTAATAACTTTGGCGTTTGTGGACGGAATTGGCTGAAATTTTCAGGAAAATGGCACATTTTGTTTCTGAGCAGCCCCTGAAAATTTGGGGGGGGTTTCGTCAAGGGGGGCTGAGAAAAAAGGGGGGTCCCAAAACGCGTTTTTCCCATTCATTTTTCCATAGGGCAGTTGGACTCACTTTTAGCTCGAACGGCTGAATAGATTTACATGAAACTTGGCAAAATTGTAGATATGGTTTGCCCGACGTGCCTTTGCTATGTCTCAATATATGTGCTCCAGTGGATTTTGAGAAATTAACGTTTAAAAAAATATATATATCTGTGACAGCGCTCCGGTTAGCGCCCCGGTTCGCGTACCTGACGCGTAACGGAACTTCGCGAAGCGAAGCTGATTGGCTCTCCGGTGTCTGTCAACATTCTAAACAGTCCGGAGCGGCCGCCATCTTGTCTCTCGGTACGATCGAGAGACAAGATGTGGTGAAAAACGAAGGGGGAAATGAAGGAAAGGGGGCAAGGTAGACCACTCCTGACCCCCTAGGATTGATGAGGGGGATATTAAAGTGCCCCGCGGGGCAAAAAAGAATTTTTTTTTTTTTTTGCGATTTTACGCCGTAGAGGCGCGTCCCGGTACGCGAACCGGGCAGCTCACCGGGCAGCTCACCGGGCAGCTCACCGGGCAGCTCACCGGGCAGCTAACCGGGCAGCTAACCGGCAGCGTAGCTGTCAACATTGTAAACAGTCCGGAGCGGCCGCCATCTTTTCTCTCGGTAGGTTCGATAGACAAGATGTGGTGAAAAAAGAAGGGGGAAATGAAGGAAAGGGGGCAAGGTAAACCCCTCCTGACCCCCTAGGATTGATGAGGGGGATATTAAAGTCCCCCGCGATTTTTCGCGGTAGAGGCGCTTCCCGGTACGCGAACTGGGCAGCTAACCGGCAGCGTAACGGGAGTCCGCCATCTTGTGTTTTTGGAGCGTCCGGTTCGCGTACCAGGTAGCGTCCCGGTAAGCGTAACAAGGGGAAAACCAAGAGAAACAGTAAAAAAAAAATTAAGGGAATAGATTTCCAGCAAACTTGGCAAAATTGTAGGGACTGTTTGTTTGATGTGCCTTTGCAAGGCCTCAAGATATGTGCACGTGTGGATTTTGTCTAATTAAGGTTAAAAAATATATATATATCTGTAAGCGTGCTCCGGCACGCTTACGTTATGGGTTTTGTTTGCGCTGCAGAGCTGATACGTCACGGTTATGCGACGCGCCATGAGGCGTCTCACGTGGCTACGTGATACGTCACGTAATAAAGAATATATTTTACAGCTATAGATATTAGCTTTTAAAAAACCAATGAAATTCACTGAAAAAACCATAGGTTATAGACCATATATAGTTAGGAATTTGCATTTACAAAACCTTGAAAATTCACTGAAAAAACCATAGGTTAGAGACCATATATAGTTAGCTGGACATTTTATTGACATAAAACCAATGAAATTCCATATATAGTTAGTTGCACTAACTATATATCGCGCACCCGCAATCCACTGCTGATGATGTCACATATTACATCATTCATGACATGGTCAGTGACATCACTGATGACATCACTGATGACATCTCAAATGACATCACTGATGACATCACTGATGACATCTCAAATGACATCACTGATGACATCATGACACACCAATACCAGTTACTACATACGCACTCACTGATTCCTACGTCTACACACACATTCACTCATTCACCCATACAATCACTCATACATACAGTCACTCATTATTACAACACTATCATATGCACTCATACACCTATGCAGACACTCACACACTGCCACTCATCCATGGAGTTACTCACACACCTAGTCAGTCCTGTAAAGAATCAATCACACTTCCATTTCCTCATCTATACAGTTAAACACAGAACACCATACTTCAGTGACATCACTGATGACATCACTGATGACATCTCAAATGACATCACTAATGACATCTCAAATGACATCACTGATGACATCATGACACACCAATACCAGTTACTACATATGCACTCACTGATTCCTACGTCTACACACACATTCACTCATTCACCCATACAATCACTCATACATACAGTCACTCATTATTACAACACTATCATATGCACTCATACACCTAGTCAGTCCTGTGAAGAATCAATCACACTTCGATTTCCTCATCTATACAGTTAAACACAGAACACCATACTTTTCACACATATACTAACACATACTTACTCTCTTATACAATCACTGATACAAGTACACATTGATATGCACAGAGTCACACACCTCCCAGCCAGCCACACACACACTCAGTCTTCCATACATCCACTCATTCTTCAATATGTAAAACATATTTAAACTTTACAAAAACACACAGACACTAGATGATGTCATCAGTGATGTCATTTGAGATGTCATCAGTGATGTCATCAGTGATGTCATTAGAGATGTCATCAGTGATGTCATCAGTGATGTCACTGACCATGTCATGAATGATGTAATATGTGACATCATCAGCAGTGGATTGCGGGTGCGCGATATATAGTTAGTGCAACTAACTATATATGGAATTTCATTGGTTTTATGTCAATAAAATGTCCAGCTAACTATATATGGTCTCTAACCTATGGTTTTTTCAGTGAATTTTCAAGGTTTTGTAAATGCAAATTCCTAACTATATATGGTCTATAACCTATGGTTTTTTCAGTGAATATATATATATATTACCTACTGGCGATAGCCAGTAGGTATATATAGTTAAGATTTTTTTCCTATGGGATTTTCGAAAATTCTATGTCGAATAACTTTGGCATTTGAGGACAGAATTGGCTGAAATTTTCAGGAAAATGGAACATTTTGTTTCTGAGCAGCCCCTGAAAATTTGGGGGGGTTTCGTCAAGGGGGGGCCGAGAAAAAAGGGGGGTCCCAAAACGTGTTTTTCCAATGCAATTTTCCATAGGGCGGTTGGCCTCACTTTTAGCCCGAACGGCTGAATGGATTTACACCAAACTTGGCAAAATTGTAGGGACTGGTAGCCCGATGTGCCTTTGCTATGTCTCAAGATATAGGCTCCAGTGGTTTTTACGAAAATTTACTTTGAAAAATATATATTGGGCTACATTGGGCTATATATATGATGGAGCCCAAATGTAGCCCAATGTAGCCCAATGTAGCCCAATGTAGCCCAAAGATGGCCACCAGAGACAAAAAAAAACAAATGTAGCCCAAATATCAGCCAGATGTAGCCCAACTATAGCCCAATGACAGAATGTCCCAGAGTGTTCTAAAGAACAACTAGAGTGCTAACAGTCCTACTTATTACAAAGGTATGGCACACCTGAAGCCATCTTGATTGGAATAAAGTGGTAACTCTTAAAACATTTAATTTAAAAAGGAACAAAATGAGGGGGTTCATTTTGCCATAGAAAGTATGATTAGCGAATATATGACAAAATCCCGCATACCATCAGTCCGCAAAAAAAATCCCGCATGTACTATTAGGCCGCAAATTAAAATAACGAAAACTTTTAGAACGAATATGCCTTTAGCATACACTAAACAACTAAAATACCCTAAACCCTAAAACACTACCCCCAGCATGACCCTACACTACACAAATAGTACAACACTACCCTAAAACACTACCCCCAGCATGACACTACACTACACAAACACTACAACACTACCCTAAACCCTAAAACACTACCCCCAGCATGACCCTACCCTACACAAACACTACAACACAACCCTAAACCCTAAAACACTACCCCCAGCATGACCCTACACTACGCAAACACTACAACACTACCCTAAACCCTAAAACACTACCCCCAGCATGACCCTACACTACGCAAACACTACAACACAACCCTAAACCCTAAAACACTACCCCCAGCATGACCCTACACTACGCAAACACTACAACACTACCCTAAACCCTAAAACACTACCCCCAGCATGACCCTACACTACGCAAACACTACAACACAACCCTAAACCCTAAAACACTACACCCCAGCATGACCCTACACTACGCCAACACTACAACACTACCCTAAACCCTAAAACACTACCCCCAGCATGACCCTACACTACGCAAACACTACAACACTACCCAAAACCCTAAACAATACACCCCAGCATGACCCTACACTACGCAAACACTACAACACTACCCTAAACCCTGAAACACTACCCCCAGCATGACCCTACACTACGCAAACACTACAACACTACCCTAAACCCTAAAACACTACCCCCAGCATGACCCTACACTACGCAAACACTACAACACTACCCTAAACCCTAAAACACTACCCCCAGCATGACCCTACACTACGCAAACACTACAACACTACCCTAAACCCTAAAACACTACCCCCAGCATGACCCTACACTACGCAAACACTACAACACTACCCAAAACCCTAAAACACTACACCCCAGCATGACCCTACACTACGCAAACACTACAACACTACCCTAAACCCTAAAACACTACCCCCAGCATGACCCTACACTACGCAAACACTACAACACTACCCTCAACCCTAAAACACTACCCCCAGCATGACCCTACACTACGCAAACACTACAACACTACCCTAAACCCTAAAACACTACCCCCAGCATGACCCTACACTACGCAAACACTACAACACTACCCTAAACCCTAAAACACTACCCCCAGCATGACCCTACACTACGCAAACACTACAACACTACCCTAAACCCTAAAACACTACCCCCAGCATGACCCTACACTACGCAAACACTACAACACTACCCAAAACCCTAAAACACTACACCCCAGCATGACCCTACACTACGCAAACACTACAACACTACCCTAAACCCTAAAACACTACCCCCAGCATGACCCTACACTACGCAAACACTACAACACTACCCTAAACCCTAAAACACTACCCCCAGCATGACCCTACACTACGCAAACACTACAACACTACCCTAAACCCTAAAACACTACCTCCATCATGACCCTACACTACGCAAACACTACAACACTACCCTAAACCCTAAAACACTACCCCCAGCTTGACCCTACACTACGCAAACACTACAACACAACCCTAAACCCTAAAACACTACACCCCAGCATGACCCTACACTACGCAAACACTACAACACTGCCCTAAACCCTAAAACACTACCCCCAGCATGACCCTACCCTAAACAACCACCACAACTCTACACTACACTAACACAACACTACACTACACAACACTACACTACACAATCACTAACCCACGAAAAAATTAACACAAACCCACTTACCTCTCTCGTCATCGTGGTTTTCACAACTCAAATGCTTTTACCATACATGCCTTTAAAACGTAATTCTTTGTAAAGGCATGCGCGATAAATGCACATGCGTTTTGAAAAAATGCGGGATAATGGTATGCGAGGTCAATGACCTTACTGGATAATGGTATGCGGACTGAAAGTCTGCGGGATAAAAAATGCGGGAAAATGGCTGCAAACCATGATTAGCAGCAGACTTCCCTGGTGAGCACTAGCTTTACTACAGTGATCTAATGAGCAACTAGAGTGCTAACATTCAGAATTTATGGCAAATGTGTGACACATCTGAATGCCTTCTTGATAGAACCAAAGTAAACAAGCATTGAAAATGCAATAGATCTCGCCCTCGTTTAAGTTAAAGCCATTCTGTTTGTAATGAGGTGGCTTTTTAGCTTTGCTTTTATTAGTGTTTTTAAAACTTTCATGTAAATAACATGCATATGTATGCATACATGTATATGTATGCATGCATTTATATTTATATAGATATGCAGATTATATATGTTTATATATGTATATTACCTACTGGCGATAGCCAGTGGGTATATATAGTTAGGATTTTTTCTCTATGGGATTTCTGAAAATTCTATGTCTAATAACTTTGGCGTTTGTGGACGGAATTGGCTGAAATTTTCAGGAAAATGGCACATTTTGTTTCTGAGCAGCTCCTAAAAATGTGGGGGGGTTTCGTCAAGGAGAGGCCGAGAAAAAAGGGGGGTCCCAAAACACGTTTTTCCCATTCATTTTTCCATAGGGCGGTTGGACTCACTTTTAGCTCGAACGGCTGAATAGATTTACATGAAACTTGGCAAAATTGTAGATATGGTTTGCCCGACGTGCCTTTGCTATGTCTCAATATATGTGCTCCAGTGGATTTTGAGAAATTAACGTTTAAAAAAATATATATATCTGTGACAGCGCTCCGGTTAGCGCCCCGGTTCGCGTACCTGACGCGTAACGGAACTTCGCGAAGCGAAGCTGATTGGCTCTCCGGTGTCTGTCAACATTCTAAACAGTCCGGAGCGGCCGCCATCTTGTCTCTCGGTAGGATCGAGAGACAAGATGTGGTGAAAAAAGAAGGGGGAAATGAAGGAAAGGGGGCAAGGTAAACCCCTCCTGACCCCCTAGGATTGATGAGGGGGATATTAAAGTCCCCCGCGATTTTTCGCGGTAGAGGCGCTTCCCGGTACGCGAACCGGGCAGCTAACCGGCAGCGTAACGGGAGTCCGCCATCTTGTGTTTTTGGAGCGTCCGGTTCGCGTACCGGGTAGCGTCCCGGTAAGCGTAACAAGGGGAAAACCAAGAGAAACAGTAAAAAAAAATTAAGGGAATAGATTTCCAGCAAACTTGGCAAAATTGTAGGGACTGTTTGTTTGATGTGCCTTTGCAAGGCCTCAAGATATGTGCACGTGTGGATTTTGTCTAATTAAGGTTAAAAAAAATATATATATCTGTAAGCGTGCTCCGGCACGCTTACGTTACAGGTTTTGTTTGCGCTGCAGAGCCGATACGTCACGGTTATGCGACGCGTCATGAGGCGTCTCACGTGGCTACGTGATACGTCACGTAATAAAGAATATATTTTACAGCTATAGATATTAGCTTTTAAAAAACCAATGAAATTCACTGAAAAAACCATAGGTTATAGACCATATATAGTTAGGAATTTGCATTTACAAAACCTTGAAAATTCACTGAAAAAACCATAGGTTAGAGACCATATATAGTTAGCTGGACATTTTATTGACATAAAACCAATGAAATTCCATATATAGTTAGTTGCACTAACTATATATCGCGCACCCGCAATCCACTGCTGATGATGTCACATATTACATCATTCATGACATGGTCAGTGACATCACTGATGACATCACTGATGACATCTCAAATGACATCACTGATGACATCACTGATGACATCTCAAATGACATCACTGATGACATCATGACACACCAATACCAGTTACTACATACGCACTCACTGATTCCTACGTCTACACACACATTCACTCATTCACCCATACAATCACTCAGACATACAGTCACTCATTATTACAACACTATCATATGCACTCATACACCTATGCAGACACTCACACACTGCCACTCATCCATGGAGTTACTCACACACCTAGTCAGTCCTGTAAAGAATCAATCACACTTCCATTTCCTCATCTATACAGTTAAACACAGAACACCATACTTCAGTGACATCACTGATGACATCACTGATGACATCTCAAATGACATCACTGATGACATCTCAAATGACATCACTGATGACATCATGACACACCAATACCAGTTACTACATACGCACTCACTGATTCCTACGTCTACACACACATTCACTCATTCACCCATACAATCACTCATACATACAGTCACTCATTATTACAACACTATCATATGCACTCATACACCTAGTTAGTCCTGTGAAGAATCAATCACACTTCGATTTCCTCATCTATACAGTTAAACACAGAACACCATACTTTTTCACACATATACTAACACATACTTACTCTCTTATACAATCACTGATACAAGTACACATTGATATGCACAGAGTCACACACCTCCCAGCTAGCCACACACACACTCAGTCTTCCATACATCCACTCATTCTTCAATATGTAAAACATATTTAAACTTTACAAAAACACACAGACACTAGATGATGTCATCAGTGATGTCATTTGAGATGTCATCAGTGATGTCATCAGTGATGTCATTTGAGATGCCATCAGTGATGTCATCAGTGATGTCACTGACCATGTCATGAATGATGTAATATGTGACATCATCAGCAGTGGATTGCGGGTGCGCGATATATAGTTAGTGCAACTAACTATATATGGAATTTAATTGGTTTTATGTCAATAAAATGTCCAGCTAACTATATATGGTCTCTAACCTATGGTTTTTTCAGTGAATATATATATATATATACATATATATATATATATTTTTTTTTTTAAATGTAAAGCGCATCAAGTCTCCCACCACACTGCACGGAGGCATCACTTCTGCGGCATTATGGGACTGGTAGTCCCCTGTTATTCGCAAAGGATATCACAAGTGCAGTGGAGCCAACCACCACTGGATAAGGCGGAGCCAATGAGAGATAAGAAGTGGGAGAGAAGATGTCGGGACTTTAAGCATTTGAAAAAGGCGTATTGCCGAAACCGGTCATGCTAGCCTGTGATTAAAAAATTGAAAAACGAAGCCCCGCTGTGTCCTGTTCTATCGAATCCGAACGGAGGAGATGAATGAATTTTTATATTTATATATATATATATATATATATATATATATATATATATATATATATATATATATATATATATATATATATATATATATATATACACACACACACAAAACCAACTAATTTTATCTATAGACACTTTAATGTATGTTCATTAAAATCACAATGCATAAAAAATTATTATTTATCCAAACATATTAAGCATTTAAAAAGAGCATATTAATCATTCACTACACCAATATATCAACAATCAAAGACAATTCACATCATAATTAAAACACCAATACACAAAACATAGCGGGAGAGTACATTCGACAACAAATTATGTCATTACAGGGACACCAATCTGTAACAAATCATTTGTTGAACTGAGGTACTTTTGAGCGTAATCTTCTAGTTCCAACAGATGCGTCAACGCTTTTCGGTGGGTTCTTTCATTTCACAACCATCTTCCTCAGGAAAGAACAATATCTCCCAACAATGTTATTTTATCTAGACAATATTAACCCTGGGTGGTGAACTCCACTTCACTTGGTGAGTTTGAGGAGTTTTCCGTACTCCGTGTTACGTGGAATTTCAAAAAACATTTGCGTTCACCAACGTCAAGTTTGCGAGCGCAAGCAAGGAAAATCCACCTCCTGGTGTGATTTTTCCTCATTCGTCAACATCAAGTTAGCGAGCGCGAGCATGGAAAATAAACCTCCCACCGAGATTTCTCAACGCGGGGGGTCAGGTTTCTCATTGCGAGTGGTCCCGTATGCTTACGACCGCTCGCATTGAGAAACTGCCCATTCACATTAAGAAAGCTGCCACTTGAGTAAACATTTACTTGAGCTGCAGAGAAGGTAAGAAGGGACCATTTGTGCTGTGCAAGGTGCCGTTCACAATGATTGCACAGTGTGGACAAGCATCCGGCACTGTGCAATTACCGCAAATTGCATTATTCTATGCAACTTCACTGCTTGCGGAGCTCCGCTCAGTGCAACAGAGTTTTTTTGCCACTTCGCGGAGTTCTGCATAGTGCAACTCTGTGAACTTCGCTCAGGGTTAGACAATATACAGAAACAAGGATTAAACACAAATCAAAATATCCTTTCCCAACCAAAGATAATATACTAATTACATCCACTCTTACACATATTTGCATTTTGTTGATATAAAAAGTTCCTACATAGATCCACCCTTTCATCCAACAACATCCATCAATGTCACTCTCTCGTTTTCTTTAAAAGAGTACTTAATAGGTCACCCTTCCATGTAGATATAAAAATACCTTTTTTCTCTTTTAGTTCGAGACTCCTATTCGAAAATCGGGTAATCTGATTTATCCACTCCTTGAACCATTAGATGTAGGTAATTATCTCTCTATGTATTACCCCTGGTTAAGCTCCATAGAAACCTACAAATAATGGCATTTGTCCCATTAGTAATGGCCCATCTTTTGTTATAACCCAATAGATATAGGGATTATTGTAAAGAATTGTTACCTGTGTTCTTTAAGCTGACAGGATATGCATGTAGAATGCTTGAAGAGGGATATTTAATCTCCACTCAATCTTAGTGTTTAGGTAGGCACCACCGTTAGTTAAAATGGGCCACAGTTGACTAGAAAGCAAGATCAATAGTTTGTCTCTGTAATCTAAGATACTACCCTTAAACAGTAGGCCAAATACTTCTTGTTTCTTATACACAGAATACCGGCAGTCCCCTATTTTGCCTATTTTGTAATAAGGCACCCAATTTTGTATCTCATTTTACCTTTTCTGTCTGTATTATAAACATACTGCTTGTGTGTACTTAAATTAATTTGTATACTTGTGGTCTTGATTGTCTGTTTTTTATTCTTGAAGCATACTGAGATAGAAGTCACTTAAAGAGTATAACTATCTTAAATTACGAGTTCAACAAGCCTTTCATGTTATTTTAAATGTTAACCATGCGACAGTGTTACCTCTTTATGTATAATCCTGGGAATTCAAAACTATGTGACCTTAACATGCTTGCTCTCACTATTTTAAGCCATAGACATTGTCTTTTGTCTCACTGATAGGCTAGTAAATGGGGAAAGATACTCACTCTGAGAGTGTAACTATCTAAAATTGTGTGTCTAAAAATACAGATTCTACAAACCTTATCTTGTATTTTAATTTAAATATTAAGAATAAGACGGTGCGATCCCTGTATTTATAATCATTGGTGCAATGGGAATTCAAAGCTACATGGCCTTGAAATCCTCACTCGCACTATTCTGAGCCATAAACACTGCCTCTTACCTCAATGATAAGCTTATCAATGGGAAAGATCCTCCCCGTGTATGATACAGACGTAAGTTGATCGCACCTGCACGGTTAAAGTAGATACTCTTGATACCATGTGACTCCCCTAAGACTGTGCCCCAACTCCCTATATGTAAGTCACCATTTTAAAGTGGTGTGATTTGCATTAATTGTATAAAAAGTTCTTTTTCCAAAACAAGTATTTTAGAGCACCTCGCATGAACACAGTCTATTTAAAAAAAAACACAAATGTGAGAAATCTCATCCACAGTGTTTAAGTGAGAGGTTAGGGGGTTTGCCATAGAGTTCAAGCCCTGTATTTTACCATTATCGGCTGTCCGCCACCTTTGAACGATGTAGATTTCCACATCTGTTTTTCATTACTCGAATTGGAAAGCCATAAAAACAATGGTGTCTAGCCTTTTTTATGTATACCTTTATCTAACCATCTCCCTACCCAACATCAGTCCTTATACCAAAAACCTGTATTCTAAATAGAAAGACCTTACTATAGATGTTTTTAATGGGCTGACATTTTGAAATGGTAAAAGTCGGTCTCCTATTTTAGACATACCTGTGCAGAAACTTAGTTTCTAGCTGTTAGAGTTACCACATGATTGTAGCATCTCATTCTAAAGTTGGTCCTCTTAATGTTAAGGAAGTTAATGCTTATTTCTTCAATTTAAACAATCAAGACATCCAAATAAACTTGCATATAGTATCAAACTACTTCTATTGAGCCTATCAATCCCATTCTTCTATTGAGTTCAGTCCCTTTCGTATTGTATTCAGCTTCGAAATGTACCATTGCTGTCTAACTTTGCGCTTGTCATTAATATTACCCTCTTTAATGCACTTGATTATATAATAAATACTATGTAACAACACGAGAGCGAGGAACGGACCTTGGTACCTGTCCATTTCCCCAGTAGTATATAGAAAACATGGACAAGTCCTTTTTGCAGGTATAGATAAGGGTTGTGACCCTGTCACCTAGTAGCTGAATGCTGACAACAGGTCGTTTTTTTATGAAACCTCTCACCCACCTACCTGGTAGGTGGCATGCTTCATCATCAGGTCCAGCTGGATTGCCGACTGCAATCCAGCTGTGCTTCGATGCCTGTTTACAGCGGAGCGGGATTTTGTGTCAAGTGAAGTGCTATATGAAGTGAGATTAAGTGCTAAAAATGCCTATAGGAAATGCCCTTTTAAAGGTTTTAATAGAAGGGTCCTATGGCATGAGTAAAAACATAGATGGGCTATGTGTGAGGTAAAAATGTGCCTCTATATCCCTTATAAAGTGTAGGTCAACTAGTTTCAGCCTTCTACGATAATCGTGAGGCTTTCTTCAGGACCATAGGTGATGAGTGGTCAAAAAGGTTAGGGGGCCACTGTGGTGTTTGTATCAGTGCACACCCTAAAGTGCGCTGTGAGTGTGGTAGATCAGGTTACTTACAGATCCGACGAGAAAAGTATCTGAAAAGGAAACAATAGAAGCCAACAAATTTATTCACATTGAGAGTGGCTTTTCGTGCATGTCTTAAGCAAACAGCGTCCCTATAGGTTTTGTGGCAAAACTTGCTTTTTTAATCAATGCATCATGCATGTCAACCAAATGGGGCATGCATGGGAAGTAGCTGTAATGAACCATGCATGGGTACAATGTGCCATAGGTGTTTTAACCATACTATGGATGCAAAGATACATGCTTATATTGTGCCTATATCAGAAGGATTGTCGCTTATATGGCAAATCAGGTGTTCTTAAAAATATACATAATAGTGAGCAATAGTGCGTGGGTTCCATTGAGAATACATCAAACATGGACAAAGGGACAAGACTCACAGCACTGAACAATTAAGCAACGCTCACTTTAGCTTTTTGTGTGTCAGGATACATGGATCTGGTCACACTGGTTTTTCCTGCATGGGACCCTGCAAAGGTATTGAACAACAAAGCGTTGGTGGGAGAAGACTATTCTCAGGTAACCGCTAGGAGAATCAGCCCGTTATGTGGATTCAGGGCTATGTATCTTGAGAAGCTGAGTATACAGTAATGGCGGTCGCGTTAGTAGTTACAGGTTGCGAACTGCCAGTATTGCAAAAAATCTCAATAATCCCTTTGTCGAAAAACATGACGGCAGCTAGGTAGGCTGTCGTAGTGCTCCACGGCGAGCTCCCGTCTAGAGAATTCCCTGCCTCAGTAAGGACTGCAGTTTTGCAGGATGAGTTGTGGGAGTAGATAGCCACAACAATGTTTGCCTTCTCTTCGTGAAATTTACCGGTTTTCTGCCGTTTGTTGTCTTAGGGATTCATTACTGTTTTCTACCTTTTTTTCGGATGTGGTGAGGATGCAGGGCAGTGTTCAGCCCCCGGAGGTGCCTCGCCGAGCAGTCCGCTTTCTGTGTCCCTGCTCGTTTTTGGAGGACGGAGGACGTCGTGTTTACTGCCTCCGGAATGCTTTTTCCGTGAGCCCTACTGCCCGGGGTGTTGCTGAGTCGTGTCAAGGTCCTGCTGGTCCTGCTTGTGCGGCGTTTCCCTGGAGACTGTTTCCTGAGCTCTCTGGTGTGTCCGGGCTGCGAGATCCTCAGGTGAGGCCGAGGCTGCGTCTGTAGGCAGCCGCGCTGGAGCTAAGGAGAGGGAGGAAACTGCGGGGTTTGGTGCAGCCGTTCCGCAGTTCCTCTTTTGCTGCAAACTCAAGAAGCGCCATTAATAGAACATCTCCCAGAGGCACACAGAAACGACCACTGTTGACTCCGTTGACAGCAGCTGCAGTGGTGGGGTTAGAGGCTGAGGTTCACAGTAAGGTCAGTGAGAGCTCTGAGGTTACTCTGGCTGAGTTGTTGCCAGGGTCAAGACCTGCTTGTAATATTTTTGGAAATTCGGCATGTACCTCGGATAAAAGGCAAGATAAGCGGGGACCGGAAAAAGAAATAGCCGTGCCAGAGGGGGAAACTGCTAAGTGTGCTGAGTCTGCGGGGGCTGTTAGTTCTGGTGTGTCGGTGAGGAGGAAATCTTCTTCCTGTTTAAACACAGGAGTGAAGTCTAGAGGCACCAAGCATACGCCTAAGCCTAAGCTAAAATCTAAACCTAAGGGCCCTAAAGCTGCATTATCTTTAAGGTCAAAAATCACCCCTTTGCTTCGATCCTATTTCAAAGCGGTCCCTCAGTTACTTAATCTTTCTGAGGATCATAACATGGCGTCTGTCCCACCTGCCCCACCTGCCCCTGATTGCCTTTACTCTCTCTCTGCCCAGGATATATTACCCTCCCTCCCAGTGGGGGAGGCTGAAGCCGGGGCTGAAGCTGGGGCAATGGCACTGGACACCCCTAACCTAGAGGGTATGGTGGGTGTAGGAGAAGATCAAGAAGTAGAGACGGGAGTCCAGGTCATTAGAGTTCTGTCCCCCATGGAGCGGAGCCCCCCACAGAGCTTGAAAAAAGCGGAAGGGCCAGACCCTGGAAATCACTTAGCAGTTCCGCCGGAGATGGAAGGTGCAGCCAGAAGAGGATAGTGGGGGGGCGATGAGAGCCTCAGGGAACAACACGATGTTGGTTCAGATAAAGCCAGCATAGTTATTTTTGAAGGTGGATCCTCTATAACAGCGGCTTCCTTATTGGAGATGTTTTCTGCTCTCACATCGGAGATTAGGAAAGGTTTTACTGAGTCCTCCGCGAATCAGGTGTAGATAAGGAACTACTGCGAAGCATTGGACAGTAAGATTGATGGACTTACCATAAAAACAGGTGTCCTGGAAGAAACAACGCAATACAAAAGGGGATGATGGACGGAGCGTTTGACCAAATCAATCACTCACCCCCAGTCAACTGATCTGGGTTTAATCCATCACCATTCTTTAGTTCACTCAGCCACCCCAGTTCAGACATGGCTATATGCAAATCAGTCTGACCCTGTGCCTCGTGGGAACAGTCCAGCCCGAACTGCCAAGCCATGTCTTCCCTGGACCGGAAACAAGCATCCTGGGACCGGTTTCGGATTCATAATCCTCATCAGCCAGGCTATCTTGAATCCAGTGGCCAAGTGAACAAGGGACTCACGTCTGAGCATACCCTGCCACACTTAGGGCGAACAAAGCGATACAAAAGGGGATGATGGACGGAGCGTTTGAACAAATCAAACACTCACCCCCAGTCAACTGATCTGGGTTTAATCCATCACCATTCTTTAGTTCACTCAGCCACCCCAGTTCAGACATGGCTATATGCAAATCAGTCTGACCCTGTGCCTCGTGGGAACAGTCCAGCCCGAACTGCCATGCCATGTCTTCCCTGGACCGGAAACAAGCATCCTGGGACCGGTTTCGGATTCATAATCCTCATCAGCCAGGCTATCTTGAATCCAGTGGCCAAGTGAACAAGGGACTCACGTCTGAGCATACCCTGCCACACTTAGGGTGAACAAAGCGATACAAAAGGGGATGATGGACGGAGCGTTTGAACAAATCAAACACTCACCCCCAGTCAACTGATCTGGGTTTAATCCATCACCATTCTTTAGTTCACTCAGCCACCCCAGTTCAGACATGGCTATATGCAAATCAGTCTGACCCTGTGCCTCGTGGGAACAGTCCAGCCCGAACTGCCAAGCCATGTCTTCCCTGGACCGGAAACAAGCATCCTGGGACCGGTTTCGGATTCATAATCCTCATCAGCCAGGCTATCTTGAATCCAGTGGCCAAGTGAACAAGGGACTCACGTCTGAGCATACCCTGCCACACTTAGGGCGAATAAAGCGATACAAAAGGGGATGATGGACGGAGCGTTTGAACAAATCAAACACTCACCCCCAGTCAACTGATCTGGGTTTAATCCATCACCATTCTTTAGTTCACTCAGCCACCCCAGTTCAGACATGGCTATATGCAAATCAGTCTGACCCTGTGCCTCGTGGGAACAGTCCAGCCCGAACTGCCAAGCCATGTCTTCCCTGGACCGGAAACAAGCATCCTGGGACCGGTTTCGGATTCATAATCCTCATAAGCCAGGCTATCTTGAATCCAGTGGCCAAGTGAACAAGGCATACCCTGCCACACTTAGGGCGAACAAAGCGATACAAAAGGGGATGATGGACGGAGCGTTTGAACAAATCAAACACTCACCCCCAGTCAACTGATCTGGGGTTAATCCATCACCATTCTTTAGTTGACTCAGCCACCCCAGTTCAGACATGGCTATATGCAAATCAGTCTGACCCTGTGCCTCGTGGGAACAGTCCAGCCCGAACTGCCAAGCCATGTCTTCCCTGGACCGGAAACAAGCATCCTGTGACCGGTTTCAGATTCATAATCCTCATCAGCCAGGCTATCTTGAATCCAGTGGCCAAGTGAACAAGGGACCTGCCACACTTAGGGAGAACAAAGCGATACAAAAGGGGATGATGGGCGGAGCGTTTGAATAAATCAAACACTCACCCCCAGTTAACTGATCTGGGTTTAATCCATCACCATTCTTTAGTTCACTCAGCCTCCCCAGTTCAGACATGGCTATATGCAAATCAGTCTGACCCTGTGCCTCGTGGGAACAGTCCAGCCCGAACTGCCAAGCCATGTCTTCCCTGGACCGGAAACAAGCATCCTGGGACCGGTTTCGGATTCATAATCCTCATCAGCTAAAAAGTTCAAACTAACTAAATGGGATCAGAACAACCTTCCTGCCAGAGGGTTCTTCTTCCTGTGTCCTCCAAAAGCCTCACAGGCAGACTTATATGCACATCCCACGACGTCCCACGATTCAGAGTTTTTCAAAAAAGGGTCTTACTCAAACAACCTGGCCAGTGACAAGAACAGAGTCTTTCTTTCTGAACAGAGCACCGTATCAATGTTCTAGCTCTCAACGAGTTCAGTCCAGTGTCTCGCTCAGTACCTCAGATCAGAAACTAGCAAACCCTACTTTTCTCCAAGTCTTTCCTTATCTCCTAGCAAGGTCATCTGAGGTACCGTGATGTTTTCTCGGCCGCAGGTTGTAGCGGACATGATCTGGCACTTCCTGATCCGGGAATAACACAGGGGAAGGTACAGCACCTTCGTCAGATCTGCTGCCAACCAAATCAACATAGACAGGGCAAGGGGTGATTGCTGATTCTCCAGAGACTGCCCCAACCGGCCCTGTCTCTGTTTCAGCTCCGATTTCACAAGCGTCGGAGAAGGGAACAGAGGCAACAGCTCTCTCGCTTTCCTGAGTCAGAATTCCCTCAGGGTGTCGCTGGTCATAGGGGAGTGGAAGAGGAATTCTTTTCAGGTGCGACACAGGATCCAGTGTCGTTTTCCCTCCACTCTTACGGCCGTCCGCGTTGCCAACAGTATCTGGTGCGGCTTAGACCATCTCGGAGCCAAGCTGGAGTCTCGATCGTATTTCTTGACAAGAACCCACTGGCCTGGTTCCAGGCGATGTCCGGGGCCCTCTGGCAGGGGTTGCAGTACGGATGCTACCTGCTGATGAATAGAATGAAGATCTTTAGTCAAAGTATACAGGTAATCTATCAACATAGGATATTCAATATCAGAAAACAACTTTGGCCTAGGCACGCCCCATATATTCGCGGGTCGCCCAAAGACTATCTCATATGGAGACAGTCCAGAGACATAAGAGCTAACGGGAGGGTGTCAGGCCACTTCAGACCAGTACTCTCTTGGATTTTCGCCATCTTTAACTTCAGAATTCCGTTATATTTTTCCACTAATCCTGCTGATTGGGGGTGCCTAGCTGCGTGAAACTTCTGTCTTATTTGGAGCCCATTGCATATACCTTGCACAAGAGCCCCATGGAAATGCCCGCCGTTGTCTGACCAGATCAAGCGAGGCAATCCAAAGTGTGGGAAAAACTCCTTTATAAGAGCCTTTGCAGTGGCTAGGGCAGTATTTTCTTTGGTAGGGTACGCCTCAACCCATTTACTGAAGGCGCATACCACCACTAGTACATACTTGAAGTTATTGACGCGCTCCATATGGATGTAGTCCATCTGGAGCACCTCAAAGGGAAATGTCGGGGGTGCAAAATTTCCACTCAGAACAGGTTCTCCTTTCCCTGGGTTATGTTGCAGGCAGACCATGCAATATTGAACAAGTCGTACAGCTGTCTTCTGTATATTGGGGTTATTCCACACTGGGTCCAACAAGGAACAAATGCCTTTAGCTCCAACATGGGCTGGTCCATGGGCCATAGTGACGACGGCCTGTACCATGGCATTGGGCAGTAACCATCGCTGTTTGTCTGTCAGGTCCACCCAACAATTATTCTCATCCAACCTCCCTACTTCCTGCTCCCATTTCTCTAGTTCCACTGCAGTCGCTTCTTTCTGAATGTCTCGGACACTTTCAATAGTATTATCAAACAAGTCTGTCTCCCCTACCCATCGTGCTGAGGAATTTATGTACATAGAAGACATCATTGACTGAGCTGTTTGTTTGGCTACCTGATCTGCAAAAGCATTACCCTCTCCTACTTCATCCACCACTGTCTTATGTGCACTACATTTTACAATTGCTACTTTCTTGGGGAGGGTCAAAGCTGCAAGTAATCGTAATACCAAGGGTCCATTCTGTATTTTCTGACCATGTGAGGTGAGGAATCCCCGCTCCTTCCATAACCTCCCGGAGCTATGAGCCACGCCAAAGGCGTATTGGCTGTCCGTGAAGATGTTGACCTCTAGTCCCTCACTCAGCTCACATGCTCGTAGTAAAGCCATCAACTCAGCAGTTTGGGCTGATCGATGGGGTATTCGGAATGTTTCAACTACTGTTTTTAGAGTAGTGATTGCATACGCAGCTGTCGTTGTGCCATCTGCTAATTTAAAACAAGAACCGTCCACATACAGTTCCCCTTGGGGGTCAGATAAAGGAACGTCTGTGAGATCGATTCTTCCCTTCGTCTCTTCTTCTGTTCTAAAAATACAATCATGAACATCATTCGCCTGCTCTCCTGAAGGGAGGGGTAACAGTGTAGCCGGGTTCAATGTGGCACAACGTTTAATGGTCACATGTGGGGCGAACAAAGTCAATTCATAACCAGTGAGGCGCGTGCTTGTCAGATGCTGAATCTTTGTTTTGTTCAATAATGCATCCACAGCATGCGGCACCATCACCGTCAAATTGGAATTTAGAACGAGCCCTTCTGATTGCCTGATGGCCGCTGCTACAGCCGCCGTGGCCCTCAAGCAGCTAGGAAGTGCTCTGGCTACATTATCCAATGTGGTCGAAAAATAAGCACACGGTCTTTGCTTACCACCAAAGTCCTGTGTTAACACTGAAAGCGAGCAACCGTCGACCTCGTGTACATATAGCACAAAAGGTTTACGGTAATCAGGAGTGCCAAGGATAGGAGCAGAACACAAAGCAGATTTTAGAGCGGAAAAAGCAGATTGACATTCATCAGTCCAAGGGAGGGGTTCATGCACATCTTTAGTGGTTAAGTGTAGCAAAGGATTAGCAAAAAGTGAAAAATTAGGGATCCATTGACGACAGTAAGAGGTAATGCCAAGAAAAGCACGGACTTCACGCTGAGTACAAGGCACAGGCATGTTAGTGATGGTAGTAATTCGTTCAGGTGATAAACGTCTACCCTCCATCGATAGTAAGTGGCCGAGGTAGGTCACTTCCTGTCGACAATATTGAAACTTGGACAGGGAAACCTTATTACCTCTGTCCGCCAGATGGTGCAACAACGTAACCGTGGCTTTCTTACAACCCTCTTCAGTATCAGACGCTATCAATAAATCATCAACGTACTGCAAGAGCACGCTACCGTCTGGGAAGGACAGGTCATCCAAGACTGCCTTAAGGGCTTGGCTGTAGATGCTAGGACTTTCGGTATAACCTTGGGGAGCGCGACAAAATCTGAAGCTTCGGCCAGATAATGAGAATCCGAAGACTTGCCTGCTATCAGGATGGATAGGGATGCTGAAGAAGGCATTCTTCAGGTTGATGACAGAAAAGTATTTAGCAGTAGGAGGTATCATAGTAAGGATTGTAATGATGTCCGACACCATCGGGAATTGGGGCACCACTATTTTATTAACTTCCCGCAAATCAGTCAAAAAACCGTAGACATCAACATTGTCAGAAGTCCCTGTCTCATGAGCTTTCTTTGAAATAGGCAGGATAGGGCTATTACAGATGTTCGATGCCGTTTCCTCAACCACCCCTTTATCAATCAAGTCTTGGATTGTGGAAAACAAAGCTCGTTCTCCCGCTGGGGAGATCTTGTATTGGGGCAGACGGGGCAATCTAGCGCCGGGTTTCAATGTAATGCGGACAGGAGGGATATCCAGTTTACCGACATCCGTATCTCCTGTTGCCCATAGACTGGGCGGTACATCTGCAAATTCAGGTGGCAATGGGTCATTTTTAGCAAAACATTGTCTAGTACTTACATCAGGATTTTGAACGGTCAAATAAACACCATCGGGGGAACAATGTATTTTAGCATTCAATTTTTTTAACATATCCAAACCCAAAAGATTTTCTCCGCAACTGGAAGTTAAAAGGAATGGGGTGTTCATAGTTAACGGACCAATCGTGAAAGGGATAGGCTGAGAGATGGGGCTGATTACAGGAACTCCTGAAAATTCCACTGAAACCTTATTATGCCCGGACAGAGCGGCCCCTGGGACCAACGAGCGAGCAACTGAACTATTCATTGCTCCTGTGTCAATCAAGAATTTGTCAGTGGTCCCCATCAACTCTCCTGTCACATAGGGTCCCTGCTGATTGACCGGTATCGACACTTGGCCCCCACTCTGTCCTTGGCTGTCCTATACATCTCCGAATCTATCCTGATCCTCAAAACCATAATCTTCATTGTAGTACTGCCTACCTGTGCCTCGTGCCGTGCCTTGTGCTTTGTCAAAATTATTTCGCTCATTTTCTCCGTGCACTGCCTCCTCCCGGTGCATATCACTACGGTCCATTCCGCCGCGTCCTCTACCTCTTCCTCGGACCGCTCCGTTCTGCGCTAACAGCCACGGGCACTGATCTTTCCAATGGCCTTCCTCTCTACAATACGCGCACTGATTGGGTCCCCATCGGGAGGGCTGGCCCCCTCCTCCCCCTCTGGAGACTGGCCCGCTGGACCCGGGCCCCCTGGTGCCTCTCCCTGTGCCTCGACCCCTCATAACCTGCTGTAGCAACACTCGAGTTTTGAGATCCTTAGTCTTCTTTTCGTCTTTATCCTTGCTCTCATTCTCCCTGTGCTCGTAATACTGGGCCATGCTTAATATGATAGAAGGGGTGGACGTAGTCCACGTGCTTTCCGCAGCTTGTAGTCGGGTCGAAATTTCAGGTATCAGATTTGTTACAAATCTATTCACAAATAATCGTATCTCCCCCTCGCTAGCAAGGTCCTGACCACTAAAATCGATAAAAGTTCCCTCGAATCTGGTAAAGAAATCTGAGACACTTTCATCCTTCTTTTGTTTGCAAGCAGTCAGTTTATCCCAGTCCACTTTCCATGGAGGGATCAAAGTATGCATATAAGCTATAATTTTTGCTGGCAAGGCAATTATTTCAGCGCTCGGCTTGTCCCCTGGCTTACGATCCTGATCCCACCCTTTCAGCTCATCCCAGGTACCCCCCAACTCGGCCGCGTGGGGAGTATCAAGGACTTGCCGCCATATATCTACCGGAACCAATAACCCGAAAAATAATTCAATATCAGCTAAGGTCATGACAGCGGAGGACGCTGCCTCTGTTAATTCTTTATAATAGGCGGTGGGATTCTTCCGGGGGTCTGGAAGCTGAGCCTTTAGGGCCAACACTTCGCTTCATTTCCATGGCGTATACACCCATTGTTCCTGAAACCTGGCTTCTACTCCGGCCCGTGTTATTACGTTCTGATCATTACGCAGCTCAGGTATCTCGGGATGATAAATGGGGTGCACCTCCCTCATGGGGTGCTGGGAACTTAATTCAGGGAACTGCAAAAGGAGTCTGCCTCGATAACCTACTAAAGTTTCGACATTCTTGTATACTTCATCGGGACTTAATTGGAATTTATGAGTGTGGTCCTTTATGTCATACAGAATTTTTGGGGCTAATCCCCTTGTTCCAAAACTTTGTTCCCATATTTCGATGAGAAATCGGGACATGTGTTGTAGGGCAGTCTGTTGCATCACCGGTTCAAAGTCTTTCATGGTACTCCATATGTCAGTTAAGGTATAGATGTCTTTGTACATCCATCTAACTGCTTGCTCCGCTATCGCTTCTTTCTCTCCGTAGCCCACAGCCCCTCTCGTGAACAGGCGCCTAACATGCGAGCCTTCCGAATCCCCAATCGGCGCCCGACTCCGGCACTAGGGTGTCGTGCTAGCTGACTGGGAAATTCCTACCGGGCTACACAAGGGCGATAGCGCTGGAGAGACACCCGTCGCCCCCAAGGGGAGGCGTGTGTCCGGGAGCAGGGTGGCTAAATTCCTAGGGGCAGGATCAACGGCGGCCGACACATCGGTGGGAGCCCGGGTCGGTGCCCCCACTCGAACCAACGTCATAGGGGCGGTGGGCGCCGTTAAAGGTACTGCTGGATATATCCGTTGTGGAGCATATGGCGGAGGGGGGCGGACATCCAGCAGATTCTCTATCTCATCGTCGGCTTCCTTTCGGACAACATAGGTTTTGTCTACCTCCAACAGAAATTGTCTATCTAGGTACTCAATATTCTGCTCAGTTTGGTTTTTGTCATGCGCAATTGCTTACTGGGTAATGGTCTGTCCTTGTTTCATTTGCACTAATTTTTCGGCCCTCATCCTTCTGCGAGTGGCCTCTTTCTGCCACATTCTCAGGGTATCAAACATGGACTGTCGGCTGCGTTTCGCGAACAGACGCTCTTGTAAATAATTAATCTTTTTCTCATCGAAGGACCCTGTCAGAGGCCACTGCAGTTCTACATTATCCTTGGTATACTTGTGCCATAGACGATTAAATATCAAGGGTCCAATCCCGTGCTTACAGAATAGATCATGGCTGGGAGTACCTTCCGGAGGGGCCGGCTGACTTTCGTCTAATCTAGTACTATTTGGGCTGGTACAGCCAAAACATAGTCGGCTGAAGCACGGCATTCTTTCACTATCGTTCAAATTGCATCTGTAGAAAGGGAAAGGCAATTTATTATTCACAACATCTTTCACACATACATGGCCATGTTCATTTACTCATTCAATCATTGGTGCAGAACCACAATTCATCTGATCATCCGGAATACAAATAAAACAAAACAGAACATAGACCGAAATACAGACAGTACAAACCAGTGAGAACAAATGCTAGCCCAAATCAAAAGACGGAGCCCGTCGACTCCAGTCTGTGGAGAACCGGTCTATTCCAAAGTCAAAGAACCAAAAGTCAAAACAGCCTCACCATAGGGGCTGCTTAGAGATAGCTACACAGGTTTTTTTCACTACCACAGACCGACCTACCGACCATCCGACGGCCCTCTTGGTTCACCTCCCGGACGATGCTGGGTTAGCCCGCTTTTTCAAGCACCGCTCCAGATCTGTCCGAGTGCTACCCAAGAACGACCATCAGCATTTCAGAGGGCGATCCGGCCAGGCAGGAACGTTTTACGGTTCATGCTTAGGCGTGTTAGTTATATCTCTATCAACTACAAATTAGAGGTGTCCACTCGTGCAGTCTCACTACTGCCCCGTCAGACCACCTCCCAAAATACCGCAATCTCCGTGGTCAAAGACCACCAAATTCCAAATCAATTACAGAAGGATATCCGACATGAGACGAGACAAACACTCACCTGGTGCACTCAGGTCCGGTTGCAGATTTCTCCACTGCCAATCGATCTATTCTTCCGGGTTTCACCCGTAGGACTCCGGCGTGGGGCCACTAGCAGCTGAGGCTTCTCCCGATCGGGAAAGCGGAGCAACCCTTTTTCTTTGGTCAGTCCACCCCCGACCGAGTACACCCCTTTAAATGTCCCTTTCTTTTTTCGAATACGGAGGGACGACCCCAACGCGGAGTCCCGGCGGAGTCGCCAACCGAAGTACCGAAATTTACAACCCCTAAAGGATTATACTTACAATAACCAAATATCATTCATCAATAATCAGTCGATTGGCGGTGTAGAAAGTTCAAGCATTTATTAAACAAAACATACTCTGCCAGAGGTGCTCCCAACGACCTCACACCCCGAGGACCGCAGAGAGACTGCTGGCACATTGTCAGGTCAACACATATATACTATCACAATTTGCAGCCGTTACCCAAAATGGAAAAATACAGGTTGGTAAAGGAGGTGGCAAGGGGTATGCCCATATATGGCACACAAAGCGTCTATCTGAGCTCAGTATAGCAAGGTCAGGCCGGTCGACTCCCTTCTGCTAGTTTCGGTGAGAGTCCGCACAGCGCCTGCAAGAATGTGCTTATCTGGCCGGCCCCCTCCCATAACCTTGACGGGGCCCAAAAGCAGAAGCAGCTGCTTGCTACATGTGTCTAGCTATTTCTCATGAGAACGAGAAGATGCGGAAATGCTGAGACATGGAGAGTTTTACAGACAGTGCTACGAATTGGCCAAACATAATGGCGCCGGTCCTGCTGACCGATGCTAACCTATTTACAAGGAGGGCAAATAATATGATTACAGGATATATGTCGGATTAGGATAAAAAGGGTGTCTTATGCCATAGGGGCGTTCTTTAGCATATTAATTAGTTGCATCACGCTGAACACTGGCTTAGAAACCACAATCCATTTCCTCGTGAGAGGCCTAATCTAATTCTTGTTCCTCACCGGGAAGCCAAGAGTCGCCTGTGGATCTTATAGGCCAATATCAATATTAAATGTGGACTACAAGATCTTTACCACAATTTTGGCATCTAGGTTGGCTTTGATTGCGCCCTTGGTCCTCCATCCTGACCAAAAAGGTTTTGTGAAGGGACGACAACTATTTGAGCTTACCTATGATCTGATAGGGGCCCTGGATATAGCATCATCCCGGAGCCTCCCACTAGCTGCCCTCACGTTGGACGCAACCAAAGCCTTCGACAGGGTCAACTGGGAGTACCTGTTGGGGGCTTTGGCCAAGTTGGCGTTGGCGCAGGGTTTCGCCGCACAATCGGTTTGTTATATAATAGTCCAGTTGCGGGTTTGTTGGTTAATGGAGATTTGTCTGACCCGGTTACCATCTCTAGAGGGACACGGCAGGGTTGCCCGCTCTCCCCCCTACTATTTGATTTATATATCGAGCCCTTCGCGCAACAACTAAGGGAGGAGGCTACCATCAAATCTTTTTCTTATAGAGGGTGGGAGAGGAAAGTAGCCCTATATGCCGATGACGTGCTTATTTTTACGTCACACGTAGATACTGCACTCCCCGCAATTTTAAAAATAGCCCACGCATTTGGTCAAGTATCCGGTTACGAGATCAACGAAGCAAAGACCGAGATGCTTGTCTGGAATGACGATGGGAACACCATGGAGGTACAGGCAGGTTCTTCAATGAGGTATTTGGGCCTACGTATTGTGAAAGACATTGATAAAATTGCCTCAGTTAATCTATCAACAGTAGCTAAAGAGTGCCGTAAGTTGTTACAATCATGGTCCCATATCCCATTGTCTTTAATTGGGAGGGTTAACCTAATTAAAATGTCGATTCTACCCCAAATTTCTGTTTTGTTTAGCACTATCCCCTTATATTTTGATCATGCTTGTTTAGCCAAATTACAGTCAGACATCACATCTTTTATTTGGAACAATAAACTGGCAAGGATATCATGGAAAAAACGTAGGCGGCGAAGAGACAAGGGGGGGTTGGCTGCCCCCGACTTAAAATTATACGCATGGGCCTTCCAGCTGTCTCACACTCGTATGTTATTAAAAACGCCCACGAATCATGGGGTGGGCTTTATGTTTTCAGCTATGTTGGAAGGTGAGGGGGTTGGCCAGTCTGCTTATCTTTTCAAGTTTGGCAACCCGAAATAAAAAAAAATAATCAAACTGAAGGTCCTGCAAGGATTGGCAAAAATGTGGGCGGAAGTCACAAGATCTATAAAACAAGGGTATTTTTGTGATAGAACACCGCTTTGGGGGCTACCTGAAAATCCTGCCTGGCTCGGAGACAGTTTAGCGGTGCCTATAAGAGATGCAGGTTTAGAAGTTTGGGGAGATCTCTTTTTTGAAGGGGAGCTGCTTTCATGGGAACATCTTCAGGCTAAGATCGGCCCTAACCTTTTGAGGTTTAAATATCTACAAATAACCAGTTGGACGCAAGCTTACAAAACTCAACCATCCAGAAAGAATAAGTTTGTACTTGGAGGTCACAGCCTACTTATCAACAATCTAGTGAATAATTTACCAGCTAAAAAGGAGACTTCACAGTGGTATAAACTCATCCTTGAGGAAACGGATGGAGAGTTCACCTTACCGGAGTCGTTGTGGAGCCCTTTAATCACTAGCCATAACTTGCATGACCTTTGGTGTGCGTCATTTGAGCTCTTGTGTAGTATTGTGAATCCCTCATGGCTACGCAGAAATCACCTTTTTACTCTGCACAGGGCATATTATTCTCCCCTTAAATTATCTAAATTCACTGAGGGAAACTCTGTTGCATGTGCAAGATGTGGGCTTTTGGCAGCATCTGATACCCATATGTTTTTTGACTGCCCCAGGCTAGATACATTTTGGGCAGCGATTAGTAAGACTTTAACAACATCATTGGGTGCCCAGGTTAATATAGATCTGCCTCTTGTGATTTTTGGGATTCTGGATGGACATCAAAGTGCAGCTAAACATTTGGTGTTCTGTGCGGTGCTGTTGGCAAGAAGGAAAATATGCAGGAAGTGGAAGGAACCTTCACCCCCCCTTTTTTAGTGAATGGCAGGCTTCCGTATTGCAGACAGATCGCATGGACCTGGCCAGGTCTGGTAACCAGAGCAAAAGGGCTTTTTGGTATCTGTTATCATTGGTGTAATAAAGTGTCCGGTTTTTTTTTTGTTTGTTTTTTCCCCCCGGGTCCGATGATTACTCTACTATGGTGCCCTTTTTGCTCCTGCACTATGTATACAGCCGTTGCCCGGTCTTAGCCCGGCCTGATGTGGCTGTCACTCCTACCAGGGTTGCCATTGCTTAGGTAACCGGTTGGTTTTATGCCTTCTTGACTGAGCTTGCAATAGCTGAGGGATGCTTGGCCCCCCACTCGGTCGCTCCTTATCCCTGCCAATTTTTCACAAACTGAGACAGCTTTTTGTATGCGAACTTTGGTTTGGCATTGAACCATGGTAGTAATGAGGACAAAAAAAATCCCTTTGTCTAGATAAGTACATCTCTTTCAAGTCTAAGGTCCAGCTTTGTTACTCACGTTTGTCTCCACGCTCTTCCGCTGCAACCTAGTTAATGGACCGAGTCCCGCTGATGCGTGAGCCCTAGGAGAGTCCATGTATGTATCGGCAGCGTGGGGGAGGGTGTGATGTTATGAATGCACATGGTACAAGTGTTCCTGAAAACAACAGACTGGTAACAGCACTATGTAGTGAACCGCTTGCTAACGTACGTGGTGGGGGTGGCGTGGCCACTGCGCCTGCGCCGTATGTATAGATACATGAAAAAATGGAATATCAACTTTATTCAACACTGACAAAGTGTCAATGTCAATGCGCTTATGCGGTTACAATGTGATGTTGCCGGCTTGTAAAAGATGGCAAAATGACAACATTTTAGATGCTAGAAGGTGGATGGGCAAGACGATGTGATCTTATTTGGGCGTGCGCCTGGCAACAGCTATCGTGTTTTTGTGACTAGTGAGTGATGCTGGAGAATCTATACATCATGTTGCCACATTTATTCCAAATGACAAATTGTCCATCATGCCTGTACGGCTAAAACATGGTGCTTGCATTTGTAATCAAAGATGTCAGTGCACATCCACGCTGTAGAGTGGTGGAATTGTTAGACCAAGGGATAAAGGTTCAGGCACCACAAATAGGGGGGGTCATTCTGTGGTTATCAGCACAGATATGTATTCTCGAAGTGTTTCATCGTGGATTTTTTAGGGTCTATGTAAATAGTTTCAAGGTACAATGTGGGATAGTTAGATGGGGGCATATTTAAGATCTTTGTATAAAGTTCCAAGGCACATTGTCATTGAGACCTGTGACATGAGTCTGAAGTCTATACACGCAGCGCTGTTTTTTTTCAAGGAGTGCGTTCTGTAGATTTTGTGTGTGGCTTTCCAATTGTTCAATGATTACCCAACTCATATCATTGGTTGTGTGTACCATGGTGAGAAAGCGTTCAGTCATTTTTGTAGTATTGCAATTGCACCTTATGTTGCTCCTGTGCTCGCAAATCCTGGGTTTTATTTTTCTGGATGTCATACCTATGTATCTGAGGTTGCATGGGCACGTGATCAGGTATATGACGTTGGCTGAGTTACAGTTTGTGTGTTTTTTGATGTGCCATACTCTGCCGGGTTCAAGGTTGAGATCCTTCGAGGTCTTGGTCAGGTGGCAGACGCTGCAGTTTCCACAAGCAAAATGGCCAGTGATATTTGGTAGGCCCCAGGCTTTGAGTACTGTGTTGTCTCTGGACGTCGGTAGTCTGGGGCGTGTGTTTACCAGACTATCTCGCAGATTTTGGGGTAATTCGTAGGAAAATAATGGTTTTTCTCATTGCAGTTTGCCCGATGTCAATATCTTCCAGTTGCTCTGGAAGGAACAGCAATTGTGTTAAGCAAAATAACGTGTTACCCACTTGAACCAGCCGTTTCAAAAAGTGCTACAGTGTCTTAATGTGCAAGAAGTGTTAGCAACCTAACCGCCATCGTTCAGTTAAGTGCGCAATCTTTGAAAAAGTCAGTCTTGAGTGCTGGCTACGGGTTCACACTCAATGAGATCAATGAAATAATGGTCAAAATTGATTAAAAGGTATTGATCCATGATAATGAAATAAACAAAATTCTTGTGAGAATGTACAATGACAGAATTTGTGTTTGTCAGTTTAAAAAAAAGAATGAGCCACTTATGGTGTTCTCAGCTGATTTGACTTCTGAAGTTCTTGCTGCCATAAAAAGGTCACAGTATGCAGAAAAATCAGCTGGAACTATTTTAAGAAACATCCTGAAAGATTTAGATTTTGGAATTAATGACACATTTTGTGATGTCCAGAGCTCTGAAAATCATGGGAGTCAACAAGAATGTAAATGTAAATGTATTTGAGCTTGTAAAGCGCACTGCTACCCGTCCGTAGGTTTCCTGGCGCTGTATAACTCTGGGGAACCCGTCCTGGCTTTCCCTGTGGGATGGTCTCTGCTGGGAGTCCCCAAGGTGGAGCCAGGCATCCCCGGAATTTGATGGGGCCGTTGTGGAGATTAGGCAAGCTAATGCCCAGAGTTGCCGAGTGAAACCCCTGATTAGAGTAAGCACCGAAGCGAGAATTATCGAGTCCGCTGACCCAAGTCCACAACCCTGCCGCGTCAGGAATTGAACCCTGGTCCCGGGCCGACTTCTGCTCCCGGGTCTGCTGCCTCTAACCAGTGAGCCACACTACTCCACATGCCTGAATGCCTGATGTTGTCTTAACATTTTTTACATCATTGTTTAATATCAGCAAAACTGTTACAAACTAAAGTTATTGAGTTTGGAACAGAAGCTGGCAACTTTGATGATGGCTTTGATGTTATAAGTGAAGAAGTGGAAGACAATCCCATGAACCGACAGGCTTATGCTGTGTAAATGTACAGTCTTTTCCAAATCATGTTTTATGAGTTATATCACGGCAAAAAGAAAATTCCGCTACACATGATGACTGCCCATGCAATCTATGACAAGTGCAAAAGTAGAGAGCTAATCACTTTAATGAATAAGATTCATTTATCAACAATGTATATTGATATGGTATGGAGCAGGAACTTGTTAGTGGCTCATGTTGTAAAATCTTGTAAATCCTACAGCACACCACTTCCAAGTAACTTTACCAGTGATAGAGCGCGCAGGTCACCCGACTATAATTATATCATGTATACACTTGGGCCCATAATTCAATTCACCATATTTACTCAATGCAGTGGCGTCACTAGGGTTGGTGTCACCCGGTGCGGGTAACTCATGGTGTCACCCCCTCACGACTTACCGCATGGACCTCCTCCGCTCCGAGTCCGCCAGTGGACACAGATGGCAAATAACGGGATCATACAGAATCCCTAGTAACGTTTGTAAATTTAGTTCCTATATTTACAAAGGCCATAGAAGAAAAATGTAATTCAACAAGGTCGAAGCCTAGGATGGTAACCTGAGACCTATCTCACTCAAGAATGTCTGCAATGAAAGCAGTAACTCGCTGAGCTTCCAATACAAATCTGTGACTTGCATGGTGTATGCTTCACTTTGCAGCTGGGACATTAACTCTTTATACTTTGTATGAGTCAGGCCTGGCCTGTAACTAGACTGCACACACACAGATCTCGCCAGCAAGTGTATTCACCACCAAAGTTATCTTAAGCTACAATGCTTTGGAATTTGTTGGATACAAAGATCTCTGCACCAGGTGTCTAATCGATTCCCAATAAACTATTTTAAAGTGAAGTCTGCTCGAGAGAAAACAAAGTACAATTAGAAGAGGTATATAATACTGAAATATATGGTAGACACTCAAGCACAAGAACAAACGTTACGTTGGCAATGGTGGCACTTGTGCAAGTATCAAAAAGCAAACAAAATGCCATTACCACAGTCCCCAGGCCAGGCCTACCCATCCGTGGCTTCAATTGAAGAGGGCCACGGGAGACAAAGGCCACAATCAGGCCAGATTCATGAGATGGGAGAAGGAAGACATGAGGATGTGAGACGAATAAAAAGAAGGAATAAAGTGCAGTCTCTCGAGCCCAGGGGGCACTGAGTAGTGGCACTTATGGGAGCAAGGTCCCCCTGGAGATCATGGCCACTCGGAGCAGAAGGCCCGGCCACAGGAACATGCTCACTCATGGGAGCAGGGCCTTCCTACAGGACAAGCAACTCACAACACCAGGGAAATCTGGGAGAATGTGTCACTCATAGCAGCAGGGCACTCCTAGAGACCAAACACAGCTCATAGCAGCAGGGCCGTCTGAGACAATGCAACACTTGTGGCAGCAAGGCCTTCCCAGAGAACAAGCCACTCATAGCAGCAGGGCCCTTCGAGAGAACAAACCGCTCATAGCAGCAGGGCCCTTCTAGAGAACAAACTACTCATAGCAGCCGGGCCTTTCTAGAGAACAAACCACTCATAGCAGCAGGGCCCTTCCTAAATAACAAACCACTTGTAGCAGCGGGCCCTTCCTAGAGAACAAACCACTCATAGCAAAAGGGCCCTTCTAGAGAACAAACCACTCATAGCAGCAGGTCCCTTCCCAGAAAACAAACCACTCATAGCAGCAGGGCCCTTCTAGAGAACAAACCTCTCATAGCAGCAGGGCCCTTCCTAAATAACAAACCACTTGTAGCAGCGGGGCCTTCCTAGTGAACAAACCACTCACAGCAGCAGGGCACTTCTAGAGAACAAACCACTCATAGCAGCAGGGCCTTCTTGGAGAACAAACCACTCATAGCAGCAAGGCCCTTCTAGAGAACAAACGAGTCATAGCAACAGGGCCTTCGGAGGCAAATCACTCATAGCAGCATTACCACTCAGACAGAACAAACTAATCATAGGAACAGGGCTCTCGTAGCAGGGGCGCTCTCTGTGAGAACACGCCAACTCATAAATACAGGATCTTGCCCTTACGAAAGAACATGGTCTCTCACCTAGCAGGGCCCTCCTAAAAAACAAACAACTCATAGCAGCAGAGAAATCCAAGAGAATGGGTCTCTTGAGGCAACTGGACCCGACTCTCTTGGTGAACTCAACAGTCATAGCAGCAGTCCTTCCTGAAGAATAAACCACTCATAGCAGTAGAGTGATTAAAAAATGCATCCCAAAGGGAAAATGACTGGTCTAGCTCCTCTGTGTTCGATAAATGGAATAAGGAACTTGATCCCCCCATGCCCTGGGAAAACTAAGAATCTTGATGTAAACTGCCTGGGCGCCTGACCGCCAACTGTAATCTTTGCATTATACATTTTAAGTATCTGCATCAGATGTATTACAACCCTGTGCAATTGTTGAAATTTGGATTGCTGGAGGATGCGAGAAGTACTAGATGTGGGCAGGATGGGGCAAATTTCCTGCACCTGGTGTGGGGTTGTACTCTCATACACAGATTTTGGCAGCATGTTGTGAAAGTACTCTTTCATATGACACTGGAAAAGATTGTGTGTACGCCAGAACTATGTCTTCTAGGGCTACTGAAGAAGTTTTAGCCATGCAATAGGCGCATTGTTGCTATTTCTACTTTGTTTGCTAAACTTGCTGTTCCAATACATTGGGGTGGCAGGACGGCTCCCACCTTGACGAAGTGGATCAGAGACCTAGTAAACTGCAAAGAACAAATTGAGGCATATGCTGAGGAATTGCCATTGTCCTCTAGGTCCAAGGACTTCTGGGCTCCACTGATCACATACCTTGTGGAATATCTGGCCATGACCTAATCGCTTGTAAAACAAAATCTGCTTAAATGGAAGGAATGGCCTCTGTAAAACCTACTCACTTTTCTTGCTACTATTTATGTTGCAGAAGTACTATCTCGCATTTGTATGGTCTACCACTTGTGTTTATGTGTTTCGAAGTTTGGCTGGGGTTGTGGGAGGGGAAAAAAAAGAAAAGTTGCATCCTGCTTGTCATTTTATTGATGCGCAGTGTGGGCTCCTTAGCATGCTGCTTGCTGTATCTTGCAGTATAATAAATAAAGTTTAAAAAAAGTGGCTGGCAAGGAGCACTGCATTGTTGATGTCATGTGCAGAGAAATAAAAGTAAATATAACCATAAAAGGGCGGCAGGGGTAGAAAACAGTTTTGAACCATAACTGAATTGAGAAATAAAACATGAGGAAGGTTAAAAAATATATATTTTTGATTTGGAACTGTGGATGCACTCATTTGTAGCAGTGAAGTAAAATAACCCAAATGTCACATAGCCAGCAAGGTATAGTCGGGGCGAATAGAGATGAGGGAAAAACAGAATGGGGAAGGAAAGGAGAAGGTGTAAGGATATGGTCTATACATGTCTTGAAGAGGTCGGTGGAGTGGCGGGGATCCCCTCACCGAACTTCTCCAGGAGAGTGTCCCACGTCCCTGAGATGGGATGTTTGCAGCAACCCTTCACCTCTTCCCTAGTGTGTAGCAATGTACTCTCGGCCTGAGCCAATGCCAACGAAGACAGTGGCCACACGGAAGCCACGGGAGGAGTTGCCACTTTCCATTTCCACGTGATCAAGTGGTTTGCCACTGCCAGTAAAAGGGCCAGGAATCGCATTACCACTTTGTACTTCCTGGTGCGCCGGTAAAGTCCTAGGATGCATATCTCACAAGATATAAGAGAGGACAGCCCCGGTGCAGTGTGCTAAGTGTAGTATACCAGTATGCGGCTAAGGAGGGACAAGACCAGACCATGTGAACATTGCCCACATCCACCGTCAGACAATATGCAGGCAGCATTATTGCAATGAAAATAGACGTTACTGGGAGTCAAGTAAGCTTGGTGCAGACTGCAGAATGTAAAGTTGAATCAGTTCAACTCCTACAACATGCCTCTTTTATTTATGTTCTAACTCAATCCTGGGGTGAGATGCAACCAGAGCGTCCCCAGCATTTACGTATACAAAATGTACTAGTGTGAAATGTACACATATTAGGTGTGGATGAGCATCAGGCCCGGTGGCTTGCCGGCGCTAGGCGCATACTTACACATGGCAATACCTCTTACCCGGCTGCGAGGTTTCAGGGATAGGGCCTCCTCGATAACAAACTAATCCTAGCAGCGTGGCCACCTGAAATGACTATGCCCCCACAGCATCGTGACTGCCCAAGGAAGGAAGGAAGCTTTCGCCCCTGTTGCACTCTGCACTAGTGCACTAGAGTCTAGACCTGCCTGTCGAAGAGGGCCGTGTTTTCATTTTCATTTGCGAATGCAGTAAAATTAAAGCATTGTACTGAAATCTGAATAATTTCATTTGCACTGCCACAACCACATTTTTAACTTAGTTCATCATCTTCATGATTCATTCATATTCATTTATAATAAATGATATTATTTCAAAATTCATTCTCATTCTCTCACCGTCCGGTCCGACTGCTGCCTCGCTCCGAGTCCGGACGGACCCACCAGCAAGAATAATTTGGGGAGAGGACTCAGGAGACGGAGACCAAGACGGCGCTCGGCTCGATCTGGTGATGACTCGTCGGTAATAATTCTTTATTCCCGGCGGGCGCTTGACCGCCGTGACGTGCGGCGTCAGCAGGAGCGCACACTCGCACAGCGCGCGGGGGCTGTCCCAGGGCCGTCATTGGTGGTTGGTAGCGCCAGTAAGATAGATTGACGGCCCTGGGTGACCCACAAACTGTGGGTATGCCTCGCACCAGTGACGGTGACCAGCACAGTCGTGTGTGCTTGCTGCTGCAGTGTGAGTGCACATACACTGCGCAGTGCGCACTGTGTAGCAGACAGTAAGTATTTAACCTTTTTGTAAGCACACCAGCAGCAGCAGTAACTAGATTGGTGTCACCCCAGATGGGGTGACACCCAGTGCGGTCCGCACCCCCCGCACCCCCATAGTGACGCCACTGACTCAATGGGTAACCTTCACTCTACTACCAGTGTCTTTAATGCTACCGATTCCTATACAATAGACTTACCAATCCTGGATCAGGGAGTTAGTTGTAAAGATAGGTACAACAATCAGAAATACCATAACATTTGCACTCATTTATAATAACCACAGACTCGAGAAGTTTTAGAAACCTTTATCTAATCTTCATCAAGGGTTGTGAGCCAAAGGTTTACAGCAAGCAAACTATCAATAATCATTATCATGAAAAGTGTGTAACTATGCAAAAGATATATTATGCCCACCATTTAGAAGTCTAAAGGGAAGGTAAGAAAAAGGAGCATAATGAAAAATCTGAAAAATCAGACTTGAAAATGGTATTTTCTAAAGGACGGGAAAAATAAGGAACATGCTAGGATGTCACAGTTTATCACTCACAAGAGGGAGGTTGAAAAAGGGAACACAATTAATAATAATGTATATGTAGGGAAGGTAAGAAAAATGGAACACGCTAATAAATCAGGATAAGCGCTTTAGTTTTCCTTAAAGTGAGGGTAAAGAAAAGGATCATCTATTTATTCAAAGACAGTTTTTAACATACGATTTTAAAGGAAAGGGAAAAATGGAACATGCTAATTAAAGGCAATTGCACGACTTAGTACCTTGTCACAAAGGAAGGGGAAAGAAAAGGAACATATGCAATTATAACTTCAGCAAGATCAAAGGAAGGGTAAGAAAAGGACGCAAATTATGTTATTTGCTACCCACAGCGATTTATATTTACCTAGAACGGTGTGGAGACCAACCCTGGCCACGGGTCAGTTAAGTACAGAAACCCCGAAAGTTGCAAACGCCAGTAGGTCAGCAAGTGCAGGTCAGAGACAGGACACGAAAACCAGATTTGGATCAGAACCGGACCACCAAAGTAGAGACCAGCACCCCCAGTTTAGTTGCAACGCCTGCGCTACACCCTCTCTGCAGCTATCAGTCAGAACCCCGATTGGGCTATCGAATTCCCCAGCAAAGTGCTTCGCCAGCACTTCAGGTCCCAGAACCCCGATTGGGTCAGCGAGTCTTCTGACAGAGTGCTTCGCAGCACCTCTGTTCTCGATCAGCTATTGAGTGCGTTGGGTCAGTGACAGGTCAGCTGTATGGACAAGTCGGACAATTTCTCTAGCTAAACCTAGGCTAGTTATGCTATTTTCCAGGTTAGTGTACCACCCCCCAATGTTGCAAGTGTAAGGATCCCAAATTTCGATTGGACAAAGGAAGTGGACAGGTCATCACACCACCTAAATTTTAAACTTTCTCAGGCTCCTCATTTAAATTTCATATACGCCCCTTGAATTTCAGGTTCTCCTGACATATGCTCTACACATAACAATGGTGAATTTAACATTGTATACAATGTAATAACTTCAGTAGAGTTCAGCTTCTTTAGGCTGGGGTAGGGTTTGTCCTCCCAGGCGCATCTTGGCTGGAGTTGCCATCTTGCCGGGATTCAATGACAGAAGATTTCAGCCCTCCTCTCATAGCGTGCCGTGTGCAAAGGACTTTCAAAATGGAGTATTCCCGTCTCTCAGGCTCAAAGTTTATGATACATGAAAGGTAGAAGGAAAAAGTTTTAAAACACAGAATAAATGATTTCACTGTATACCATGAATCTCTACACTATTCCCATTACTTTATAATAAACTATAGCATTAGGATTAAGCAGAACGAACAGCTTAGCAAAAGCAGCACTGCAAGCTTCTTGCATGTGAGAACACAAAGCAGCCATCTTAGTTCTACTGCGCAAGTGCAAACAGTTTCCCACCAAGACAACAAATTCGTCTCGTCACATGGGTATGACCGATGCATGCGCAGTCTAAATTCACGCGTAGCAGCGGCCATATTAAATTGCAAGCGTATTAATATTAGTAAACACATAAGCAAGCTACACTCGGATGCCCAGTGTAAAGGGAAAATATGAAAAATCAGTAAAACGAACATGTTGGTTATATTATTAACATTATTCGAGGTTCATGAGTTCAAGCAAGTCGCTATACGTGCGAATCCTTGCTCCATCACCAGGAAAGAATTTACAATTGCTGTTCTTGATAATTTTTATTTTGAAGACAGCTCTTCTTTGTCTGGAACATCCAGCACACATGAAACAGCCAAGGTGTACCAATAAAGTAGCAGGTGGAAAACAAGCTGTGTCATCTGTAGGCATAAACAAACAAAGCTGCAAACCTATAACCGAACTGCTTTGCCATCATGTGCAAAATCACTACAAGCCAGAAACACATCCCAGTCTACCAGAAAGCTTCAAAGTGGCTGAGTACATGGATCTTTTTCACCTTGATGCTGTGGTCCATAAAGCTAATAGACCTGAATTTATCATATTACTTATTCGGTGCCACCTGAAGGATGAAGAAAAGGTAGTTTGTTCGTGGGCTGAAATTCATGCTCTGATCTCCCAGAATACTGTCCCACTGAAGAAGGTTGGGTTTTTACCAGTAATACCATCTACAGTGACAAACGACTTAACAGTATACAGAGCTCTTAAAAAAAAATCCAAAATGCGTCTGCTCAGCTTGTAGACCAGCCAACGCTTCCAATTTTGTGCAATGAAGATGCTTTCCCTATTGTAACTGATATTTTTATGAGCAACTAAAAACTTCTGATAAACTTTTTCCAATGATGGGTGTTTTCCACATGACAAACATTATGCTGTGGTGTGCAGGCATTTATTTCAGTGGATGTGGCATAGATAGTGCACTTATTGAGGCTGAAATCTTTGGAAGCAAAACTGCCCAGACAGTACTGAGCAGAACTCATTATGTTCATTTGTTATAAGGCATGTTCATCATATCTGAGGCTATGGAAACATTGTGTTGTAATGCTTTATGGAACAAGAATGACAAGGTTCGTTTTGCATATCTTATCTCAGAAGTGAACAAGGCACAGGGTGCACTTCATTCAAAAGACATAATGCAAAGCCAGGCAATGTTCAATACACTCTGTTCAAAATCAGAAAACCTAAAAACAAATTTGTAGAGTGTGTCCAAAAATGTGAAGAAAAATCAGAACCTAGGGGCTTATTAGGATGGTGGGTGGCCGCCACCCTAGCAGTACTGGTAACGGCCGCCAGGAATGCGCATGTGCAGGCTCCCGCACATGCGCAGTTCCCAGAAGAAGGCGCGATGGACAAGGATGCGCCGGTGATAAGATAAGTTTTCTTTTAAATGTTATTTTAGGCTCTGTAATGTAATTTAATACTGCGGGCGGAAGGCGGGAGGCCAACTTCCGTTACGCCCCCGATTGTGCAGAGATTTGCCTAGTTTCTCCATCTACATTGCGAAAGGCAGAAGGGGCAAATCTCCACACATTCCGTGGGCGGAACGGAGATGTCCTCCCACCCCTAGTCTGAGGTCCCCAGAAGTCGAGCATTCATGCGTTCATAGCCAATTGCAATACCAATCTGCCTAACTAAAATGTATTATTCAGCTCATTTTGTGACCCTTTGTGAAAGGGCATTTGTTGATGTAACCTACTGCGAAATCGGTAGCAAACGTATAGAGAGGGCCACAAATGTTTGTGCAATTTGTACCCAAATGTTGCCTGGGAGAGAGGCTGGGATTTCTCTTCTCTAACACAGCAAACGTGAGCCACTATCCAGGGTAGCTTGTCGCTGAAGCAAATGCTTTAGAATAATATATGTTCAGCCTGTGTAGAGGCTCTTTCGTCCCCTAACATAAGGCTAATATTTTCAATGAACCAAATTGATGTGTCAGTGGAGTTTTGCTCGTGGTATTTTGCTTTACTAAAACTTGAGTTCGAATTACAGATTTGCTCGGTGAATGTTGGAAGCTATGTCAATGATAAACATATTCTAAGTGTGATGGGGTGGGAGCCTTGCTACAACGTTTCTATTAGTGCTGTCTTTCTAGTGGAACAGAATAATTGGCAATGTTAACATTGGGTCAAAAAACATCCAACACCAAATAAATTAAATGAAACACACTGAAAGTGCTGTAAAATTAAGTCAGATAGTATCCTACCTCTGAAACGTATTTCCAGCATCGTGGGAGGCATTTTGTCTTTCCACTTTCAGAGGACAAAGCATTGTGAAATATTCTCTTCCGAATAAGAGAGACTGCGTCTGCGTACTGTTTTGCAGCTAAATTTGACACAATATTAATCTGTCAGCCAATAAAATGTAATCATTCTCAGCAAGATAAAAGCATTCAAATGTACCACAATAGGCTAGATAACTGCTACAGAAAGCTGTAAATGAATGGGGTTTAGCCGTTTTTAAAAATATTGGTATCGTTTGAGAGCATATTCACAGAGCAGAATATTTTAAAACATACGGAAATATTTGCAAGGGTGAGGTATGGGGAAAGCTAAGGCACCTCCTTCTAAGATTTACGTGCAATCTGAAAACCACCGTTACAATCCAGGAAGCTCACTCAGCCTTTCACGCTTCTGATGTAGATAAATACCCATGAGTTTATTAATAATCGCACTTGTTAATAACCTGCTCGCCACAGGTTTAGGAAGTGAGTATTTTGCACTTCAATCACATTTAATTTGGATACAATGAATAATATTGAGGCGGGTAATACAAAAATCAAAGACTGTTCGGGTCGCTGGTTTGAGTGCAGCAGGGACGATTCGGTATTTTATCCTTAATATGGTTAAAATGAGTACCATTTAATTGATGAAAATGTGTGGGGTTGATGATCTTGGGGCAGCTCGTGTGAAAATTGTTTTGGAGTTGGACGTGTGCTTGAAATGGTGAGTAACCTCTATGGGAGGATTATCTCTACAGGGTTTATAGTCATAATATAAAATTAACTTGTTCATCAATATCTTGGAGCTCAGAGTTCTCGGTTAGCTCTGATGTTGACAATACCAACCCATAACTTGAAGTTAGTTGCTTTTCAAAGAGATAACTCAAATGTGAAGAGCGATTAGGAAAAATAGCAGTGTTAAACAATCTCAAATACAATCTCAGAATGCTCTACAATTCTGTGACAGTACAAGATAAATTCAAGCCATCGAAAATCCTATAAATGAGAATACACAAAACATATCTCCTCTTGAGGATGCAGGGGATGGTACGTCATCCCAATTTGTGGTGCTTCTATTAACCCTTAGGCTTATGTAGTACATTAATACAGAGATTTAAACCTCTCTCAAAACTGAATAGTTCATCTCATAAAAAGGCTATTGGTTTCTTGCAAAGAGGATTTGATCCGCTTATATGTCACACAGAGGCTGAAGCTTCATTCTCATCCATACTAATATAATAAAGAGAGAGCCCAAACCTTTGAGGCGGGTAATCTCAGGAACCACAGCACCAATCACAACACCCAATACAGCCTTGGAAAGGGCAGTTGCAGCAGAAGGACATAGGCTATGCAGACGCCCACCATATACATTTAAAAGGTCAAAGAACCGTGCCAGCAGAGTAGTCCCTTGTGGGCGTGTCTGAGTTGTGCTGTGGGCGTGTGCTGGGGACGTGACAAACGCTGGGGGCGTGTGGTACGTTCCGCCCTTCATGCCATGTCTCATATCGTGTGCTGTGGGCGTGTGCTGGGGGTGTGGGCGTGTGCAGGGAGCGGGATTACGGAAATAAAAAAGCGAGCGTTGTGCCCAATATTTCATTGTTTTTTCTTCCCAGGTTCTGTACATTCCAGCTCTGGGTGTCCACCCTGCTCCCTTTAAATACCACTGCACCCCATAATCATAACCCACCCTTACTCCTTAAAATACCCCAACACCCTTAAACACTAACCCATCTTAACCCTATAAATATACCCTGTACCCCTGTAGCGGGAATTCCGTTCTCCTACAGAACTGTGCATAGAGATTTGGAACCTCAGTGAATTAGGATGACCCAAAACTCACCTCAGTACCCAAAATCCCCTTACCAAGCTAGCTACCGTGTCTCATTGGTCATAACAAACTCCCAATGTTTAGACAAACCAGAACATGAACTTAGAATACCTCAGGTCACGTGGAACACATGAGCACTCTTTCGTTATACAATCATTACAAACCAGAACGTGGAGTAAATGAGGACACGTGCACATTTGAAATATTTATTTACTAATGCCGTTGTCTCAAACGCTGTATCTTAGATAATACAAGGAAACATATTATCAGAAGCAAAGTTATCAGCATAGTTACTAGTCCATAGAAAGCGAAAGGTGACAGCATGCTAAAATGCTGTAATGAATAGGAGTTAACAACACCTAACTCTCACCCTCCCTAACTAGCATAGGATATTATATCTATAAAGGTCTCTTTGGGTTTTAGTAGGGTGGCCCCATACCTCAAGATCCTAGTGTGAAGGGATCACATCATCTTCCACCAGCTCTCTGCATGCGAACCGCATCAAGTGTGTTACGTGTGCTCTAAGCAAAGCAATATAAAACACGCGTAAAGCCAGATTTTGGCAGCAGCTGCATTCATATTATGTCTAGGAAGGTGCGAAGATCAGACCTCACAACAACACTGTGTCGAGTTATCCTTGGAGGCTTCAGCACTCACTGTACAGACATATTTTACCAAGCAAAGCTGATAACAGAGCAATAACATATTATTCTCATGTAAATCACAACGCTCTTCTAGGTTGAAAGCTAAAATAACAATTATGTGTCGTGTGCAAAAGCAGCAAAAGGAAAAATGGCGTTTAAACTTTTAATAAGCTCATGCTAACTTAACACGGTCTATAGGTAAGCAGTACCTATATGACACCCCCCAATGATCCGAGCACAGACAAAATAAGGAATGATAAGACCAGAATAGGGGCACATCATGAAAGCAAAGTTCAATAATAATGAGCTAGGTTAATTTGGTAAAAACACGGTGAAAAGGTCTTACAGAGTTCAATAAAAAGTTCCCAATTTGCCAATCCATCACGCAAGCCAATAGGTCTGGGGGTAAAAGAATTTGTATGCAAAAGGTCCCAAAAAATCTTGTAATCAGGGACATGATATTCAGCAAAAGTTTCGAAGGTTTTCAGGACAAGACTGAATATGCAAAATATGCAGCAACAGCCTCCAGCATGAAATCACTGTCATCATCCGAAAACATTTTTCACCCATCCAATTCATTAGTTGGAAAGAACATACGTGTTCCTCCAGCACCGGAGTCTCTAGCATCATCAGAGGACAACTCGGTGGGTTCTCAATATAGCTCTGTGCCAAAATATCTTGTGCTGCTGCGAGTATGTTCCAATGACCCATTAGTCCATGCATCGCTGTCAAGGCCATAATCCTTTTGCCAGAACAAACCAACTCGTGAGTAACTACGGGACTCATCAGGTGATTAAAATCGACGTCAGGAGACACCGTCTTGCAGAGACACAAATCAAGAGCCCAGTCGAAATCGCAGCTTAGGCAATGAAACACAGGCTGGACACATGTGAAATAGGAAAATCTAAACGATAATCCAAATGCTGTGCTTAAAGTCGCAAACGGCAGTGTGCCATAGTATTCAAGCATCCGGTTGAGAAACAGTGCCAGGTGGAGCTGAGCGGCTTCTAACACAGGACTGGCATCCATTTTTAATAAAACAAAATATCACCAGAATGCCTGCAGCCAGCCCCAGCAAAACCGGAAAGCCACCAAACAGGCTTGAAAATATAGAATGAAAGAAAGCGGGGATGACTCCAAATATTTTCTCGAAGGAAGTCACGAGACCACTGCTAACTATCTTAAAAAAGTGCGCGAGGCCAGAAGTGGAGGAGGCATTAAAGATTTGATGAATAAGCGCGCTGAAATGCAATGGCAAATCAGTATTCAATCGCGCCTGCACCTCTGTGCTCGTGTTAGGTATGTGAAGGACAAATGTTTCTCGAGCCGAACTCAGGGCCACCTCTTTTTGAGACAAAAGGGCTCTTATTCTACTCATACCATGAACTCTGCTTTCAAGGTTGGGAGTCGCGGCCAGATGGAAACATCCAAATTCCCATGAGTAGGAGAATACAGAAGGTTTTTGCAACACACCACACGTTCTGATACTGTTACCACATAAGCGATACCTTTAATTAACCCACAACAGTCCTCGTTATTCAAAAGTAAATAACTGCCGTTTGCTAGTAAAGTAAAAGTAGGAACGATTGCAGGAACTGGAGTGCCCTTTAAAACACAGGCTAAATTTGGCCGGTCCTGCTAACAAGAACCGTGTAATTGGATGTGTCTACATATTAATGAGTGATCCGGTGTTTCTGTGCACTCCTCCCCTTTAAGATAAACTTCTTTCTCGTCTTTCAGACATCGATAAGAGAATAGAAGCGACCAGGCCTCATGGAGAAACGAACTACACAGTGGTTCATATCTGCCTATCGCGATATATCGCATACAATTTGTAAATTTGTACAAAGCAAATGGTAATGTAATCAACCCGTGGATAAGCCACGTCGCAGCAGTGGCTTCTGCCACAGAGAATGGTAAATACTCTAATCTCTCAATGTGTAACATGGAAAAAGAGGCATCCCGCGTTGAAAGCATGCGCTGCTTGTCAGTCAAATTAAAAGGGGCAAAGAGGGAGGACACGTTCATGTATGACCAAGGCACCTTACCAGCCTTAAGCGTCTGCAGGGTCCATGCAAATTGCATAATGAAACGCAATTGATTCTGCCCATGGTATAATACAGACACTTCATCTTTCACAATATCAACAATAGAAGACACAATGTTATTCAACGTGTAAATGCGGGAAGAAAGCATGTTAATACTGTTATCTACAACTGCAAGCACTTTTTCTAAATTAGCTTGATCAATCGCTCTAAGGCGTGTTGCAGCCTCAATTTGTGACGTCTTCCAGATTTCATTGTAAATCGCATATATCCATCTTTTAGATCTACCACTAGCCGGGCCCTTTATGAAATCGTTTAAATCTACATCATCAGTGAGCTTTGATAGATGCAGTTTAACCGCAGCCAAGGTAGATTATTTCAGCCAATTCTGACATAATTTGCCTACCGAATAAGTAGTGACAGAATGGTCAGTATCAAAGCGGGGATCAGGTCTGACTTGTGTAAACCCATCAGCCAAACCCAGAAAACGACGTTGGCATGAATCAGAACTTTTGTGCCACATCAGCCAACCTTTTGAATCCAAATTGGAAATGTTAAAGGACGCATTTTGCAATAGAGCTTGCAATTCACGAATGGAAAATTGTGTAATATGTTTCCAACCAGAATATTCTTCTAAATCAGGGACAGTAGGTGTATTCAATTTTTTAGAAGTAGCCAATCCAAAGCATATTGTTTGAGAAATGGTAGAATTTAAAAACAACATATGATTTGGGATGAGACATGCACGGTGCAAAGCCTCATTGCCTTGTACCTGCCAACTTTTAGAACCCCAAACTGATTTAAGGTCAATGGTTTCCTTCCATAGCTCGTAGCCCTCTACAGCTAACCTGTCTAGAAAGGACTTTGAATATAACAATTTAGTATCGGTAAGTCTAACCTTGGACATGGACTTCTGTGTCATTTTAAAATAAAAAGACTCCGGATTGGACTGATTAAAGTCGGTAAAATAATTGTACCTTTTCAAGAAAGTACTCGTACTGCCTCGTACAGGAGCTGGGCAATGTTCCCACTGTGTGTAATTTACAGTACTCCTTCTGGAACTTGTTTTATGCAGATAATGGTTGCCAAAATGTTGGAAGCAAAATAATTCACCATAATTAGCAGAATCTAAGTATAAATCTTCAGCATCAAAGGCAGCATAATATTTCAAATCAGAGAATAATGCTTCAACGGCCTGAACATCCCAATCATCAGAACGTATGTTTTGTTTCACTACATCTCCCATGTTTACCCTGAGCACATTAGGGACATTTACAACTTCAGTATGGCCATGGATTTGAAATTTCACCGCATCCCACACAATCCCATCTAGAACAGGCCGAGCAGTAACGTTTACAAAATTCAAGTCTCTTTTCAGTCTGTGTGCTGAATGTGACGAGGAAAGGGGGGCCAAAGTTCCATTAAGATGTCGAATGCATGTTCTTTCCTCGACATAGTGTCCATCGACAAGGCAAAAAAAATAAAACACAAAACCAATTCACATAAAAAGGTACATTGAAAAAAGCACCAGCCAAATATATGTCCAAGGGGGGATCAAAAAATGTTTTTTAAATAATGTGGCATAAATTGCAAAACGTGAGGGCTTATTCGAAATTTGTGAAACTGAGTCAAAAGAGAATCTGGATTCTGTGGCCAAACGTGTTTGCAAATCAGGCATCAATAAGTCAGTTGGGTATGTGTAATCAAGTTCATCAACGTGATCAACAGGTAAAGTACTCAATAAAGGACTGGAAACAGCAGGCATCTCAAGGGCCACCTCAGGCATAGGATTAGAAGCAGGGGCCAATACAGAATTTCTCACAATCGAAGGACAGGAGACCGCCGGAGTCATACTTGGTAGAATCGGCCACTCTGTGTATCTTGACATTGTCAATAGAGATAAACCTTTTTTCTTTATGACCTGGAAGTGGTGGTAAAATGACTGTTTTTGTGCCCTTCACTCCAAGCACAGGAACGGGAGCTCAATAGGAAGGACCAAATTCTTTCTTGTTATCGATCTTCTCTCGAACCAGTTCTCCAACTTGCGGTAGCCAGACAACTACCAGGATCTGCAACGCATCATCCGACGTGGAGGGCAAATGTTCCTTTGCAAGACTGTTTCTGGTCTTTTGTAGATCCTGTAATACATGGAAATGTTCATCTACGTCAAAGGTTGTGGCTTGGGCCACGCTGTCTGGACCATCATGGTCCGGGACAAACATCTTGATACCAAAGAGCATTTTGTATGGGGTCCGCCCACCCAGAGACCTTCTAGGGAGAATATTAAGAGCACGCTGCACGCCATTGAGGTGGGCCAACCAGTTTCTGCCAGTGCCTATAACACGTGCTGTACAAGATTGCTTTAAGTCACGGTTCATTCGTTCCACTACACTGTTACCCTCAGGTCTGTAGGAAGACGAAAACTTGACTTGGACCCCCATCGAAATCATGGCACCCTTATACGCCTTAGAGGCGAAAGCCAGACCCTGATCTGAATGCAAGGTGCCACAGGCAAAAATCCCTACAAAGACACGCAAATCTCTTATGACAGTCCGTGAATCAGCGCTGCGATGGGGCCATACCCACACAAAGCGCGCGCATGAATCAACTGCTACTAAGATGTACTTATACGCAGTATCAGATGAAAAAGGACCGCAGTGATCTAAATAAACACAACCTAGCGGCTTATTAGATATGTACAACTGTGTCTGTGGTGGACGCGCAGCAGTCGAAGGTTTAATCTGCTGGCAAATGTCACATTGCAGGACATAGTCTCGCGTCTGTTTATACAGTGCCCGCAACCAGAAACGTTGTTGTAATTGAGCTACAGTGGCCGAGACGCCCGCATGCGCAGACGCCACACCTTCATGCGCCGCTGTAATCAAGCTAGCCCTGCGATCCGAGTTGGGAATCAAACGTTCTCCAACTTCAGGAATTTTCACAAAAGGAACCTTATCGGGACTTAAGTGGTATGTGTACTTCGAAGGGAACCCCGTAGGATGTTTACCTCCCTTCTCAGTGGCAGCAACAGCCGTCAAGATGTCATCATCAATCTTACTTTTGGACCGTGTAACTGCTGCAACTAAGTATGTAGATACTGCTGATTTCGCCGCTTCATCAGCAAGCGAGTTACCCACAGCGTGAACTCCAACACGCTGATGGCCGAGAGTATGAATCACAAACACGAGTGGCAACTGCTCTTTGAGCTCAGCCACTCGACCCCAGATCATTTTATGTTTTATTGTGCTACCCATGGAATCACGAAAGTCATTCTGAATCCAATAGAACAAGTTTTCATTGTAAGACTGGACACAGTAATACGAATCATTCACAAGAGTCGTCACACTAGGATCTGCGTACTCCAACGCTAGTAAGAGAGCACGAAGCTCCGCCAATTGTGCGGTGCAGTCCCCTAGAGTCTGCGTGTGCACTACTCTGGACTTGAACTCATCGTTCACCCTGGCACCGACCACAATGGCGCATGCGGAAACGTAGGCGTGTTTAGAGCAATGCGCAACCTGCGCCGAACCATCAGTGTAAATGATGCAATGGAAATCCTCCAAAGGTCGCACTGCTAAAGGAGCCGGATGAATGAATTCATACTGTAAATACTCCTGTGACCGTAACGTGGCGTCAAAAATAAACGTGACATCCTGAGATGTCATGGATGCTGCCCATTGAATCCACCGAGGGTGCAAAGCTTTAGAGTTAGGTACACTGGCTTTTGCAACTGCCTCCAAGTCAGGACACGGGGTAACAACCAACATGCGTTTTCCCTGTGACAGGGCATGTTCTTTAAGAATTGCCATCTGCACAGCCGTTAAAACTTTCTCCACAGTGGAAAATCGCGTTTCAGCCGAAGTGTACAAGTGTGGCTTTTAAGCAATAGGTACTGTGTCTCCTTCATTAAAAGTAAGGTACGTGAAACCCACCGCCCCAGGTATTATTCTTATCACCAGGTTGGTGTGATTATCACAAGTCAGCAAGAATTTAGAAGCGAGCAGATCAGCCTGCAAGGATTGCAAAATGGCTGAGTTCTCAGGCAGCCAGCATGATTTGGAAAAAGTTGGTTGTATCAACGCATATAAAGGCTTGATACGCTGGGCATATTCCGGAATGTAATGTCCTTCCGAAATTTAAGAAACCCAGTAAAGACTGTAATTTTGTCAGTGTTGTCGGAGCGCGCAGCTGTGCGCATTTCTCCAGAAAGTGAGGAGCCAAACCTCTACCTTCGTTGTTGAGCTCATAGCCCAGGAACAACACTGTGTACTCTGCAATGTGCGATTTCGCAAAGTTAAATTTATAACCCATGTCCGCAAAGGTACAAATTATGCTGTTAACTCGACACAGATGCTCCCAAATTTCGTCGTCTGTGAGATATATGTCATCCACATACGAGCATGCATCTGGGTCGATTCTCTCCAAAAGAGAGACAATGCGTGCGGTAAAAATCCCAGGACTATTTTATAGCCCATAGGCAAACGCCGAAATTGTTTTTGCACACCGCCGCAAGTAAAGGAGGTCCATTGGGAACTTAGACCATCCAATCGATGGGCATAAAAACTATTGGAAATGTCAAGCGTGGTCTTAAAACGCTTACGCACAAGACTATCCACTAGGGCAGAGCCGTGAGTATTTTGTACTGCACAGTTACGGCAATGCGAGTTCAAATGCCGGTAATCCAATACCAAACGATATGAGCCGTCAGGCTTGGTTACAGTAAAAAGAGGGTTATTCATTGGTGACACACATGTTTCAATCACTCCCTGATATTCCAATTGTTCAAGAATTGCCGCGACGGAAGCCTTGGCTTCAGGCCGTAAGGGATATTGAGGTTGAGGCTGCGGCTGAGACCGCAAAGGAATCTCGTGGCAGGGGGACAATCTATTCCAACCACATTGGTTGCGGTACAGAGCCGGCGCTAGAGCCCTAGCCCACTCTTCTGCAAAAGGCAGCGCATCCTTTTTCGAGACTGTGTTCGCGAAACTCGGGAGGATTACCTCCTCCCCTCGCGGTGCTGCGTGCACCAAAGGTGGGGGCCAGTCAGCCTCCGAAAGCAAAATGTCATACGTAGACGAAAGATTTTTTATGGTACGTTGTATGTCACCTTCGATTAATAGGACAATTTCATAAAGTCTATCAGGGGGAGCAACTCTCGTATCAGCTGTTTCTATCACAACATAAATATCAGTTGCTGTCACCTTCAGTAGTGGACACAGGGCCTCTCTCACAATGGTAATCTCCGCCGCGCTGTCCAGCAAGGTCAGAGCCCATGTCAGATTCCGAAGCCGCGTTCTCACTATCTGTGGCATATCGATGCGTTGTTAAAGCCGCGACTTTCTTATGGCAAACTGCGGTCTCTTCGGCGTTGAGCCTTCCTGCTTTCCTGCACCGTCTTTTGGGCGGGGCTGGTCACGTCCTTGCTGACCAACCCGCCCTCTTCCGCCTCCTCCACCACCGGTCGTCGAGGCCGATGAGTCCTGAAAGGAACGAGGAGAGCGTTGATCAGAAACCTGAAATCGATCAGGTGATTTAATCTTTGCGCGATCGCGCAAGTCATAAACACGTTCTGTTTGCGCAGGTAACGGAAACGCAGGACAAGATTCCTGTGTTTGTTGTTGTTGCTGTTGCTTTCCCTGTTTTTGTTTTTTAGGCCAATTTTGTTTTTTGGACTTGGGCTGAACATCGATTTCTGAAGTCTGCCCTTGGGGTTGCTTTTTCTCTTTAACAGAAAAAGGCTTGAGACCCCTACTATTGTGACCCACGGTTTTATAAGCCGCCACAATAATCCTCGCTAACTGTCGGGGTTTCTCGGCATTGGGAATTGCCGCCAAAGCATTAGCTACCTGAAAGTTCACTGCATCCCCCTTGACATTAGCAAGAATGAGATCGCAAACCACATCAAAGGTGCCACACAGGCGCATACCCAATTCAACCGCAGCCTCCGGTCCGTGATCATCCTGAACACGTTTAAGGACCGTAGGCAGGACAGCCATAGACGGAGTGCCGTAACACCTCGCATAGACCGCCGCAAATGTTCTACCCCAGGTCTCACAGTCACCGATTTCAGGGGCCAAATCTTTTGGCAAACTAAGTGTCAGAATCCTGTGTTTTTCACCAGGAGTTGTGTTAGGAAATACAGCTTCCAGCTGGTCAAATTTCTCGGCAAGCCAGAAAGGAAAATCACCCTTTTCCCTGGGACGCCTGCCCATCACAGCATTGACTATCACGGGACTGAGCTTCAAACCGCCCTGTCCGGCCGGAAGTGCCGCACCCCCCGGGGGCCCACCCGGAAGATTACGGGCTATGTTTTGTACTAAAGCTCGAATCACGGCAATAGAGACTACATGTAGTCTACGAATTTCAGCAAGGGCACAATTGCCGTGTAGAGGGTGAGGAGAATAGCCAGCCAAAACAGGCCAATTTGCGCCTGGAATGGACAAAGGACCTAACCGCGGAGCGGTCAAAGAATGGGGTAGGGCGCCACCAAACCAAACGCGATGCTGCCAAGTATCAACAGGTACTTCCTGTGCCCTGTACAGAGTATATTCAGCCGGTACAGGTGAGGGAGTGTAAGTGTGGAACACACCAGAAGCAGCGTCCACAGCCGGAAACGTCACCCACGAATAAAAGAGTTCGTACGGATAAGCAGCTTCCGCACTCACCACCATTATCACAGCCAAGCCCTCAACGGGTACATTGTAAGTCAGCAAATGATTGCGCACCGCAATGCGACTATGCTGCGGAATGTCCACTGGCTGGGCCATGACAGCAGAGGAATTTAGAAAAAAAAGTAAACTTTGTAGCACAACTGGGTAGTAATTCAAGGAAACTGTTTTAGAAAGATTCAAGCTTGAAAAGACCTATTTCAAAAATAGGTAGGTTTTGTCCGACACCACCGTTTTCCGGAAACGACAGTGAAGGGGTTAAGGATGAAATGATATACTACTCGAGTGTCTTGATATAAGACCACCAACGCTGGGCGCCATGTAGCGGGAATTCCGTTCTCCTACAGAACTGTGCATAGAGATTTGGAACCTCAGTGAATTAGGATGACCCAAACTCATCTCAGTACCCAAAATCCCCTTACCAAGCTAGCTACAGTGTCTCATTGGTCATAACAAACTCCCAATGTTTAGACAAACCAGAACATGAACTTAGAATACCTCAGGTCACGTGAAACACATGACACTCTTTCGTTATACAATCAATACAAACCAGAACGTGGAGTAAATGAGGACACGTGCACATTTGAAATATTTATTTACTAATGCCGTTGTATCAAACGCAGTATCTTAGATAATACAAGGAAACATATTATCAGAGGCAAAGTTATCAGCATAGTTACTAGTCCATAGAAAGCAAAAGGTGACAGCATGCTAAAATGCTGTAATGAATAAGAGTTAACAACACTTAATTCTCACCCTCCCTAACTAGCATAGGATATTATATCTATGAAGGTCTCTTTGGGTTTTAGCAGGGCGGCCCCATACCTCAAGATCCTAGTGTGAAGGGATCACATCATCTTCCACCAGCTCTCTGCATGCGAACTACATCAAGTGGGTTACATGTGCTCTAAGCAAAGCAATAAAAAACGCGCGTAAAGCCAGATTTTGGCAGCAGCTGCATTCATAATATGTCTAGGAAGGTGCGAATATCAGACCTCACAACAATACTGTGTCGAGTTATCCTTGGAGGCTTCAGCACTCACTGTACAGACATATTTTACCAAGCAAAGCTGATAACAGAGCAATAACATATTATTCTCATGTAAATCACAACCCTCTTCTAGGTTGAGAGCTAAAATAACAATTATGTGTCGTGTGCAAAAGCAGCAAAAGGAAAAATGGCGTTTAAACTTTTAATAAGCTCATTCTAACTTAACACGGTCTATAGGTAAGCAGCAACTATATGACACCCCAAAACCCAAACCTACACCTAAACCCTAAAAATACCCCTGTACCCCAAAACCCAAACCTAGCCCTGAACCCTATAAATAACTCTGTACCTCAAAACCCAAACCTATCCCTGAACCCTAAAAATACCCCTGTACCCCAAAACCCAAACCTAGCCCTGAAACTTAAAAATACCCCTGTACCCCAAAACCCAAACCTACCCCTGAACCCTAAAATACCCCTGTACCCGAAAACCCAAACCTAGCCCTGAACCCTTAAAATACCCCTGTACCCCAAAACCCAAACCTACCCCTGAACCCTAAAAATACCCCTGTACGCCAAAACCCAAACCTAGCCCTGAAGCATAAAGATAACCCTGTACCCCAAAACCCAAACCGACCCCTGAACCCGAAAATACCCCTGTACCCCAAAACCCAAACCTAGCCCTGAATCCTAAAAATACCCCTGCACCCCAAAACCCAAACTTAGCCCTGAACCCTTAAAATACCCATGTACCCCAAAACCCAAACCTACCCCTGAACCCTAAAAATACCCCTATACCCCAAAACCCAAACTTAGCCCTGAACCCTAAAAATACCCCTGTACCCCAAAACCCATACCTATCCCTAAACCCTAAATCTACCCCTGTACCCATAACCCAAAACTATATCTGAACCCTTAAAATACTCAAACACCCCAAAACATATACCTCAGTACCCCAAAACATATACCCCTATACCCATACTTACCTTATCCAAACATTAAAAAAACCATGCTTTTACCATTCATGCATTTACAACGAATTTCGTTGTAAATGTATGCGTGGTAAAAGTATATAAAATGTAATGCCATGCGTTATAATGGCATTGCGGAGTCATGGTACTTTCAGTATGCGAAGTGATAGTATGCGGAAAGAAAGTTGCGGAATAATGGGTGTTTACCCTTCCCCGGTAAGTACATTGGTGGCACGGCGGCCCACATCTCCAGCAACATACTCATATTTTTTCACCACCGATTTAAAAAATGCACAGGTCTCTCTCATTGATGGCCAGCACCGACATACACATTTAGACACACCTCCCGCCACAAGTTCTAGCATTGCGAACTTTAGAGCTGGGGAGCTACGTTCGAATCTCGGCATCAGCTCAACATCCTGTGATTCCAGGCAAATCGCTTTGTCTCCCCGTGCCTACCACAAATGAATGTGTTCTTCTGTAATGTAAATTGTGGTCATGCCATGATGTCGAGTTCGCACTATATAATATTGCAAGGAAAAATAAAGTAGGGAAACTCGAGTTCACACACTACTGAACACGCACACTTAAGTGCATCAGCAGTGCACTGTGAATCGGAGCGTTTCACAGGCTTGTCAGAGATAAGAAATGCTATCAAAACGAAATCCAACAAAACAGTATACTACTGGCCAGCTGCAATTCATACCCGGACAAAGTCGGGAAGGGCTGCTAGTCATTTATATAAAACTGTGTATGTATGTATGTATGTAGGTATGTATATAATATGTATGTATATGGTTTTTCCAGTGTCAACCTAGCCAAAAGGCTGTAGGGTTATATACATGGTCAAAGGTAAGCTTAAAGCCAATCAGTAATAGGAGAAGCAGCTGAGCTGTGAAGGTGTTTGGACAAAATATTGAGTCTTGAATATCACATGAACAAAATAATTTGTAAATAATATCGTGGACCTGTATATCGTGAATATGAGTTTCTATGAGTATACTATACTTAACTCTACAAGGTACATAGATTTGGAGTTAAGAATAGCAAATCTATACTTATCTATTTGCACTCACCTTCTCGATGTTTTGATCCTTAATATTTTTCACAGAATTTTCTCTCCCCACTGTGTTTTTGCCCACAATTCTGTAAATGATCTGCTGAACATTAAAACTGAACTACACCTTGACTCCGTGTTGTGTTTACATTCTTAATTGTACTGTATCTTTAACTGTATTCATTCCTGTTATGTCAATTCCAGAATATGGAATGTTACACGTGTCATATTGTATTGCATCTTTTGTAAAGCTGAGTTATACCTGTGATGCTGAATCTACTGGATGAATTGTAATGAGCTCTTCGAATAATTAAAGGATTAACTTCTTCACATCCTGGATTAATTCATCATTTCACTGGCGACGGGATTCGGAGAGCAGAACCTACGTGAGCAACTCGTATTTGCTTAATTGAAAATTATTATAAAAGAAAATAGGAAGGAGTTTCATCACTCTTCTCATATAACAATCTGCATAATTTTACCTTGGATAATTGACTGCCGCATTGAAAAATAACATCATATTCAGCCTGGTGCACAGACATAATATCGACTCCAAAATATCGACTGGAAAGAATATCGAGTTGTAAATATCGTTTGGAGAAAATATCGACTAGACAGAATATCGACAGTCAAAATATCGTTTTTAAGGTAAGTGAAGTAATATCGACTGTAAATAATATAGACAGTGAAAATATCCAAGTATATAATCTAGATAGTAAAAAATATAGTTTTTTAAATAATATTTAATTATTTATAGTGTTTTATGTTATATTATATGTGAAAAGTGTCATTTTTTTTAATTATTATTTTTAATTAATAATTTTTTTAAATTATTGTGTAATTTTATTCTGTAGCGGGTTGTGGGTTTATAGGGGAATAGGGTGGGAAGTAATTTAATTATAATAAATTAAATATGTAAATTTATTAATTGGTAGTAATAATTAATTAATTGGTAATTAAATAATATATGTTAATTATTTACAATTAAATTGTTAATTAATTTAATTTAATTGATTAATTGCTAATTATGTAAATTAAAATAATGTATTTTCTGTAGCGGGTTGTGGGTTTATAGGGGAATAGGGTGGGAAGTAATTTAATTATAATTAATTAAATATGTAAATTTAATAATTGGTAGTAATATTTAAATAATTGTAAATTAAAAAATATTTTTTAATTAATTAAAATGTAATTGGTAATTACTTTAATTTAATTGATTAATTGCTAATTATGTTAAATTAAAGGGGTATTTTTAGGGTTCAGGGTCAGTTTTCAGTTTTTGGGCAAAGGGGTATTTTTAGGGTTCAGGGTCAGTTTTCAGTTTTTGGGTAAAGGGGTATTTTTAGGGTTCAGGGTCAGTTTTCAGTTTTTGGGTAAAGGGGTATTTTTAGGGTTCAGGGTCAGTTTTCAGTTTTTGGGCAAAGGGGTATTTTTAGGGTTCAGGGTCAGTTTTCAGTTTTTGGGCAAAGGGGTATTTTTAGGGTTCAGGGTCAGTTTTCAGTTTTTGGGCAAAGGGGTATTTTTAGGGTTCAGGGTCAGTTTTCAGTTTTTGGGTAAAGGGGTATTTTTAGGGTTCAGGGTCAGTTTTCAGTTTTTGGGCAAAGGGGTATTTTTAGGGTTCAGGGTCAGTTTTCAGTTTTTGGGTAAAGGGGTATTTTTAGGGTTCAGGGTCAGTTTTCAGTTTTTGGGTAAAGGGGTATTTTTAGGGTTCAGGGTCAGTTTTCAGTTTTTGGGTAAAGGGGTATTTTTAGGGTTCAGGGTCAGTTTTGGGTTTTTGGGGTACATATACAATATTGCCTATTATTTAATTAAATTTTGTTACTATATATATATGTTTTAAGAAATATGATGAAAATTTTTAATTTTTTTACTTTCATTAATTATTTAATTATTAAAAGTTATTTTAAGTATTGTTAATTATATTTTAGTAATTAATTTTTTATATTAATGTAATTAAACATTGTTTTTAGTAAAGTCGATATTTTTTACAACGATATTTTTGTAAACGATATTTTGTACTCGATATTTTTGTACTTACCTGTTTGTAGATTGGAACTCGATATTTTGACTGTCGATATTTTCTCAACGATATTTTGGGTAGTCGATATTCTTTCAGTCGATATTCTGTCAGTGATCCATTCAGCCTTAATTGAGAAGGATTTCAAGAATCGAAATTTTAGTGCGATTTTAGTATGTCGCGTTACCTTTTGTTCCGACTTCACCGGATCAACGCGTGTTAAGAAGAAACATTTCGACTTTGACGCGTTGGGAAAAGGAACGGAACATTATCGCATGTTCGAAAGGTAACATTTAAACTTTGACGCATTTGAGGAACAAATTCAAAATTATCTACCTCATACAGTTATTGGCACGCACCACTTTCAAATATAATCGCCTCTTCATTCGAATTCTGTTTCCTGCACGCACCATATTAACAAGGTAATACTTACTGTTCGAGAGTCGATCGTGGAGCTTCTTTCCTGGAACTCTTCCTCGAGACTCTAGCGAATTGCATTGTGGGCTGCTTGCGTATGACGTCACATGCACAGGCGGCCATTTTGGTAAACCGTGAAGCTTGAAACGAACATCCTTCACCAACGAGTGTTGTCTTCATCGGTGATTCGCACACCTTGCGTTTTATTTTCAGCGGTGATTTGCACACCTGTGCATAATCATCATCAGTGATACGCACACCATTACCTTTTGACAATAAAAAAAACCCAAAAAGGATATAATAATATTTTAATTGGCTAATTTGGTTTTACAGCGAATCTACTCTGGTGAGGTATTCAAACTATATTGATTACAACTATTTTAAGGTTGTTTGTTTTCAACATCCAGTATTTTCTTCTGTTCAGCATTGATTTGTTATGTCACAACCCAACTATAATATTAGCGCACCTCAGGCTTTTTGGGTTGCAGGCAGTGAACCTCCACTTAAATGGTTAGAATGGAAGCCTTATTTTTGCAACTATATTGATGCATTAGATGAAGATAGTAAGATGTCTTATGCTCAAAAGAAAAGACTTCTTTTACATTCCTTAGGTCCTGTAGGACTAAAGGTATATGAAACAATGACTAAACCTTCCTTCCCTGGAGATTTAAATGTGTATATGCTAGCACTGTTACATTTGGACACTTATTTTGCGCCTAAGGTTTGTATAGGTGTAACTAGATAAAAAAAAAATTTCAAGGAAACAAACTAAGGATGAAAACATTGATCGTTACCTAGCTGACCTTAAGAAATTATCGTTAGACTGCAAGTTTGGGGTATTACAGGAAGATCTTATTAGAGATCAAATTGTTATGCATCTTATAATACCTCAATTCAAGATAGATTGTGGATTAATGGAGATTCTCCTTTAGACGACATTCTAGCAATTGCACGTAAAGCGGAAATGTCAGGCAGATGTGCTAATGTAATCAAATTTGAAAATTCTTCTGTATCTAATGAAACTGTTAGCAAAGTTAATGTTGTTGATAGAAGGAAATTTAATTATAACTCTAAGAACACTATGAGTGCTGGTAACAGACCAATTTATGCAAAACATTCTCAAGCTTCCTCAAATTCAAAACTTAAATGTTATAGATGTAATAGTTCTGAACACTTGGCAGACTTTAAAGGATGTCCTGGCTTCAAAGTGAAATGCACTAATTGTGGTCTAAAAGGCCATTTGACAAAAGCTTGTAACAGAAAAAAAAAACAAAGTTAATTTTGTAAATGATATGGATGAGGAGGAAATTCTAGAGAACGATCAAGAAGACAATTTAGTAATGAGTTTACATGAGAATTTAATCTTGAAAATCCGTGATGAAGACATGATTGATAAACCTATCTGTTTAATGAGTATTGGTGGGGTGAATATTGAAATTTATGCAGATTCTGGTTCACCATATACTATTATTAATGAAGAGATGTGGAAGTCTTCTTTTGTTCAACAAGTGGGTGATAAATTGTTAATTCCTGACATTCACCCTAAAGGCTATATCGGGGAACCTATTAATATTCTTGGTTTCCGTTGGTTTGTATTTAGGTTCAAAGGGAGAGAATGTAGAGGGAAGCTGTACATTGCAAAAAAGGGTCCACCAGTTCTAGGATGGTTTGACCAGAAACAATTACACATCATTTTAGACCCGAACAGTCGTGAACAAGTATTGGTGGTGGATGACAGTACGACCATAACCAAGGTGATTTTAGATAAATTCCCAAAAGTTTTTAGCAAAACTTTAGGGAATCTGGTTGGATTTGAACACAAAATCATAATTAAAGACGATGCTTGCCCTAAAATACATAAGTGTAGGAATGTTCCTATCCTTGTGAGAGATGATGTAAAAAAAGAATTGGACAAGTTAGTCTCTGCTAATATCATTGAACCTATTGAGGCAAGTGAATGGGTTTCTCCTATTGTCGTCGCTAGACGGAGCAATGGAAAAATTAGGCTATGTGTAGATCTAAGACACTTAAACAACAATATTGTGGTGGATAAGTTTCAACTTCCTAAAATTAATGAAATGGTTTCTGGTTTAGGCAATGCACAATGGTTCTCGACCATAGATCTCTCGTCGGCATATCATCAGATATCCTTAAGCCCTGAGTCAATGAAATTTACATCCTTTGTAACCCCTTTTGGTTGTTTCCGTTATAAACGCATGCCCTTTGGCTTAGCCTCAGCGGCCGCTGTTTTCCAGCGATTAATGTATCAACTTTTCAAGGAAGAAAAGGGCGTCAGATTCTTTCAAGACGATATACTTGTTTTTGGGGATGATGAGAGTGAGCACTTGTCTAGGTTGGAGAAAGTTTTGAGTATTCTTGAAAGCAAAGGCCTTACAATTGAGCTTTCAAAATGAAAATTTGCACAAAAGAATGTGACTTACCTTGGTCATATTATAGACGAAGAGGGTGTTAGACCAAAACCCACTTTGGTTTCAGCTATTTCTGATGCTCCTATTCCAACTTGTAAGGATGATATCAAGTCATTTCTAGGAATGACAGAATTTTGCTCAAAATATGTTCCTAATTTTGCAAATGTCACTTATAATATTCGGCAACTTTTAAAAAAGAATGTTAAATTTGAATGGTCTAAATTGTGTGATCAAGATTTTAAAAATATCAAATTAGCCATTGCTGAAGCCACTTCCCTGAGAAGTTTCGATCCTTCTCTAAATAGCGTGATTACAACTGATGCGAGTAATAAAGGCCTTGGAGACGTTTTAGCTCAAATAGATGAGAGTGGCAGGGAGAAAGTAATTGCTTATGCTTCAAGATCTTTGTCACCTTGTGAGGAAAAGTACCCAATAATAGAAAGAGAAGCATTAGCGTGTGCTTGGGCATTAGAACATTTCAAATCTTTTGTTTGGGGAAAAATTTGTTTATTACGTAGTGATCACAAACCCTTGGTAAAAATCTTAACAACAGAGGGTGTGATCAATGCACCTGCAAGGTTGGCTAGGATTTCGATGAGATTACAAAATTTCATTTACAAAATAGTTTACGTTCCAGGCAAAAGCAATGTTCTCGCTGATTTTTTATCAAGGATGCCAGTTATGTTGGAAGAGTGTGACAATAATGAGTGGAATGAATTGCAAGTTGCTTTTGTTCATGATGATGGTTTATCAGCTTTCAGTAAGGAGGAGTGGAACAAAGAATACTCTGCTGATATTAATTTGCAGAAAGTAATTTCATTTACTGTTGATGGTTGGCCAAGTAAAAAAGATTTGTTGGATTATGCTATTAGACCTTTTTGGGAGATTAGGTCTGAACTTTCTGTTACTCATGAGACACTTTTGAGAGGTGAGAGAATAATTCCTCCTGTGACCTTGCGAGAAGGAATTATTGAACTATGCCACGAAGGTCATCCGGGTATTGTACGATCTAAGTCTTTGGTCAAACAATTGTTTTGGTGGCCAGGTTGTGATTCTCAGACAGAAAAGGTTGTTAGGGATTGTATCACTTGCGCTTCTGCAGATAAAAGTTTGAGTACTTGTCGTCCTCCAATGTTAGAAGGTTCTTTTCCTGAACATCCTTGGGAGTGTATAGCAGTGGATATTATGGGTCCTGTTCAAAGGAATGATGGTTCACAGCAGTTTTTGATTGTCATTATGGATCTTTTCTCTAAATGGCCTGTAGTTAAGCTGGTTGAGAGAGCTGACACAGATTCTGTTCTTTCCTTTCTAGATGAAACTTTTGTTACGGAAGGAATTCCTTCTCGTATTCTCACGGATAATGGTGTCCAATTTTTATCTTTAAGGGCAAAAACATATTTTTAAAAATTAGGTATTAGACACAGAACTACTTCACTCTATAATCCTAGTGGAAATGGTGTTGTTGAACGTTTTAACAAAGTTTTAAAGAATACCATTCAGTTAGCTATAAGTAATGATTTAGATTGGCCTACACAAGTGGGGAAGGTGGTTTGGAATTACCGCATTACTAACAATAATTCTACTGGGATTTCTCCATTTGTATTAATGAAAGGTAGGAATCCGCGCTCAAAAACAATTCCTTCTTGGTTATTTTCTAGTGATGTCAAACCTTGGTCTAATGAAAAAGTGAAAGCGCATATGGAACTTGTACGTGATTAAAGTAAAAAATATCATGACTTGAAACATGGTTCTAAGGAAGTTCAGATTGATGTAGGAGATTGGATTAAAGTCAAGAAGCCCATTAAAGTTCAGAAAGGTGAGTCACAGTTCTCTGAACCTTTTCAGGTAGCGGAAGTTTTGAAAAACTCAGTTAGACTTAGCAATGGGAAAGTTTGGAATCTGAGCCGGATTGCTAAGTGTAGACTAAGTTCTTCTCACACTGTTTGGAAACCAGAAGATTTAGATGCAGAGTTGAATAGTTTATCTGGGAATGATGAGTTACTAGCTAATTCTGGAGTGGTTAGTTGTCCAAGTATAAGTGAAGTTCCTTCTACTAATGAGGTTGTGAATTCCTCTACTGATGGATCAGAGGAAATGGATGATTCTGAAGGTTCTAGTTCAGTTTCTGTAAATGAGGAATTGTCTTTGTGTCGTCATTCCTCAAGGAAGAGGGTGGTTCCTCTTTGGCTTAAAGATTACATTGTGAATAATAAGTAGTGGTCAAAAGTTAAATAACTTTTAGTTTCATTATATCAATTATAGGTTAAATAACTCTGTCTATAATTTAGTATCAATTATTATATTTTAGTGTAGGATCTTAAATTTTTGTTTTGTTACTTTATTAGGAAAGGGGGATGTGTTGTGTTTACATTCTTAATTGTACTGTATCTTTAACTGTATTCATTCCTGTTATGTCAATTCCAGAATATGGAATGTTACACGTGTCATATTGTATTGCATCTTTTGTAAAGCTGAGTTATACCTGTGATGCTGAATCTACTGGATGAATTGTAATGAGCTCTTCGAATAATTAAAGGATTAACTTCTTCACATCCTGGATTAATTCATCATTTCACTCCGTAATAGGCCATCATTCTATCACACAGGAAAACATCCTTCCAGTTACCTTTTGGGCGAAATTTCACTGAAGAGCGCTTTTTGTAGGAGCTCAGGACAAAGGTTTCTTTGAAAATTCAGTGATCTCTGGCTTAAGAAATCAGAGTTGGAGGGAGAGTCACTCCTCATTGCCACCAGCATGATTGAAGCTATCATTTGTACAAGAGGTCAACACCACTATGGTGCATGTGTGTGAGGGGCCCATTGCATCTCAATTATAGTCTTTCACCATATAACCAGAGGGAGTGGGGCTGGTCAGCTTGAGGGCACTAGGCATCGTCACTGGGGCACTGCTAGCTAACATTCTAATACAGTTTTTATAGTAGCAATGTAACATACCAGTCTAATTCTGCTGCTCTTCCTACCGTAATTTCAGATTTCCATGTGAATAAGGCGTTGACATTCCTATTATCTTTCCTAAGCCAATTTGTTAACTGAACAATCTGTGTCTACCTTATTGGTCCTTAGGTTGCCCAAAAGAGCACCTTCGAAGCAGGCTTTGCAAAAACTACACTGCTGCCTGTGAGGAGCAGAGTTGAGTATAAAGCCCTCTCCACCTGCCATCGGATCTTGAATGGCAGGGCACCGCGACCTCTGCAGAGCTTGATCAAAGCGTATGAACCTGCTAGAGCACTTAGATCCGCGGGCGGGGGACTGCTGTCGACCCTCAAGGTGAAGAAGGCTCGCATGGGTGGCAGATCTTTCAGGCACCTAGCACCTTACCATTGGAATAAACTTCCAGTGGCTCTTCGCTTGGAACCAGTAGAATCCAGGTTCAGAGCTAAATTAAAAACCCATCTCTTTGTCTGATAAGCAGGCCCACGTTGGCAGCCCTATTTCTCTGTTGAGGCCCCCTCATTGGTAGCGCGGGGACACGCCGGTGTGCGTAACTCAGCGCTTTACAAATGCCCCTATTATTATTATTATTATTATTATTACCTTATATAATAAACAAAAACATAAACAAAATATATAAATATAAACATACTTTGCATAGTACTTGAGTAAAAAGGTGACTCCATGGTATCCTGGTGAGTAACTGTATCTGGTAGGCACACAGGCTGCACAGCACAAGTATTTTAGAACAGTTATAACAAGCCATGTGCCTAGGTACTCTGTTTAAGGGTAACACAACTTATTAAAATCAATGGAGCTGTCGAATACAAAGAGAACACTTTACCAGGTATGGGTAGATATTTTCATGAGGTGCCTAAAAGAAGGGCGGAGCAGCACACAGGTTACCTTCATGTAAAGACTGATGCCTCAGGAGCAGTAGTAGCTTGCAGTAGGAGTGCTGCGGGGTGGTGAGGAGGTTCAGGGTGGGGGCGTAGTGGAGTCAGACATATGATGACCACAAGTACAGTAAGTAAATAAATAAATAAATAAAACTATTTACCTTGTGTTCGCTGCATCGCCACTCAGCGATACTATACTTACTGTACTCGTGGTCGTCGTCTGTCCAACTCCACTTACCCCACCCCGCCCTGCGCCACTGCCCCGCAGCCACCACTGCTCAGGAGGTATCCATTGCTATATACAGGTTGCATTGAAAGTGGCTTAGGTGTGCAGCTAGTAAGAAGAGCAGGTACCACACCTGTTCAGCCTTGACAAAGGAGCTCAAATAAGTTTGCCTATGGTGCACATTTAGGGGCCGACTCTCAAAGATACTTAGGATGACTCATAAAGTTACGAGTGCGGACTAGTATTGCGCAGATTCCGCCAGGAGTGCAGAGGCTCAGCACTTGTAACTATGAGTCATAAGTCCCTTAGTGAATCAGACCCTTAATGTGTTTTAAGGATGGCAGCACGATCCATTAACGACTGTATAAAGCTCCCGGTGATAGCCCTTGGATTTTATTTGGAATCACATTATGTGACTCTATGTTAGTCTACAGTGTGAGGTTGCCTTAAAGAAAATGTAAAGAAAAAACAGAAGTAGTAGTTAAAATGGAGCCCAGCCATTCCTCCTGCAAGAGTGGTAATAATGAAAAGAAAAAAAGCTCACATATACAGAGTAAAATAGATTAACCAACAAAATGAATTAAAACAACACTGGCAGGGTCACGATGCCAAACGATAAAAAGAAAGCTAATATGGGGCAAATTATATTAAAACCCTGATAGTGAGAAGCAGACAAATGTTAATCAAAATATCTAAATAAATCTATCCACTCAGCTGAGACTTTGAACCATAAACCTAGGGCCTGATTAGACCAATAGGGTGCGACACAGGGGCCACCCCACCACTGTACTGCCAAAGCAGTGGTCAGACCGCCCACCAGATTAGGAGTTTCTTCCTGCCTGACATGGTTTTGTTTACATTCCCACAGTGGTGCCCGGAAAATGGGAGCCGCATTGGGAATGCAAAAACAGTTCCTGCATGGCATGGACTGCAAAGTCCATGCAGTGCAGGAACTGGTGTACATGCACATAGGCGGGCACATGTTGTGCACCCCTGTGTGCATCCACAGGGTGTGAGGCACCAGGGGCCCCGTAGGATCCCCTTTGTTTCCTCTCTGCCACGGTTTTCATGGTGTTGGAACTGCCATGAGAACTATGGTGGGCCACGCCGGTCCAGCAAGCATATTATTGCCTCCTGACTGCTGCAACACCGCCAGGGAACGGTAGTTCCCTGTCAGCTGCAGGGGGGGAATGGTGGTCCAACTGCCCTGATTGTAATAGAATGGTTGGGAACCACCAAAGTCGCACCTCGGGGAGTCTGGTGGTCCGTGAACCACTAGACTCGTAATCGAGGCCTTAATCCCCAGAAGCACCAGATCTACACAAAACTGAGGCAACTGCTTGTCTTTCATATCTCTACAAGTCTATATTTTCTAGGTTTGAGATGCATCGTGGTGTTTTAAAAAAATAAAATCTATTTTTACATTTCTATTTCTCGTTTTGAAACAAATGACCACCTGAAGTCTTTCTTCTTATTCACAAACTCAACTGACAAAACAATTGTGTTCTGCTCATCTTCCATTAGTTACTACATCTCTGAATCCTCAAAAAAACGTGTGGGAAAGGAATTGAACTTGTTTGTGAATAACCAAAAGGTGACAACTGTAAAGGAATTACTCTCATTTGAATGGACAGCTCCCCGAAGCTTCCCTGAAAAAACCAACAAAATACTACAAAATGCTACGAAATACCTGCATGCTTGCAGAACCTGTGCACTCATGAGATTTCCATCCACAATAATGTTTTTAAACTTTTCCTGTGCACAAGTCTGAACCACACAGAGGTCAGATTATTTTAATTGGGTCCTTGACTATACACGGTACATCACATGAGTCTTGTGATTCAGAGCTTGTTTTGCATCTATCATTTTCTTTAGCAATGCTTCACCTTCCAATTTGCAATCAAATAATTGATTCTTTATGTATTCCATTTAAATATAGTAAATGTGTACATTCGTATTCAAACCATTTGTTTAAAAGGCATTAGCAAAGCTAATAGGCCTCTCCTTTGGAACCTACTGAGTTTGCCAATGGTTTTTTGCACTGCTCGACTGTGTCCCAGATGCTGTACTGAATGGCTAAAATTACCCCGAATAAGACACGCTCTCATTTTATAGGCATGCTCACAACACATGTGTGCCCTTAAATGGTGCATATGCTATTTTCAAGTTTTATTTTCTAATCCAATTTGTATTAGAATTTTTTTTTTCAAAGGTAGCAGAATAGGTTTTTTTTAAACCAGGTGTGGGAAACAAAATGGAGGACCAGGGTAAGGGGAAGCAACACAGTGGGTGGACTAGAGATAGCCACACAGAGGACAGAGAGGGGCTGAAGCAACACAGAGGGCACAGGTGGGGATAAGCAACATGGATAGCAGAAGCAATGTGGAGGGTGGTGAAAGAAATATACATCACAGAAAAGACATAGAGAATGGGATAATAAAGGATGAAAGCATATGGGAGAGACAACAATGGAGGCCCAGCATGCAAGGACATTTGCAACAAGGGTGAGAAGCAAACGTGTGAGGTTAACCCCAGTTGTTTCAAATGTTAAGAATATTTCATTTCCTTTTGGATATCAAAGTCCTTCATTTTCTAAACTTGTCTATCAAAATGTGCTATAGTGAAGAGCCAAGGCTTACTCCAAGAGGTAGTAAAGGGATAAGAATGCAAATATAATAAGAAGAGTAATTTCACTCAATAAACATTTTTGCCAGCTGAGATATCTTTTAAGATGGCCTGCTTTACAGAAGGGACTCTTACAATGAAACCACAAAACTTTGCTACACAACTCATAGTACCCTTTTCCCTAACAAACATATTCTGAAGTATCCATATGCAGAATGTTTTTTCACAGGCAGAAAGTCTTGTTTTATTCATTTATTTATTTTTTGTCCTCATTTGCCTCTTAAAAACACCATTCCACTTACACATGTGGAAGATTTTTTTGGGGAGTTACACACTTTGCCACCCTCGGATTTAACCATCCTCTTCTAAACTTCACTTTTTCTCTTTCCACCCGCTCCCATTTTTCTAGAGAAGAGCAGGGGAAAAAAAGGCAAAAGTGCCAGTCGAGGCAGAGAAGGCTTAATCATCGGACCTCTAATTTTGTTTACTCAAACTTGTTGCTCACAGCAACTGAGAAATGCGAGGCCAAAAATTGTGATTCCTAAATCCCAACAAATGCGATCTTGCAATATGCTTTACAGAGCGGATCCTATCATCAAAGTGAGGAGGAGCCACGACCACCCATTGTTTGCAGATTTCCCTGTGTTCCAATAGCACACAGTAAAAGATCAACCTTTCCTGGTTCTCAGTAGTTTTTACTATGGGATCACACATCCGAAAATAACAAGCATGACGCTTACCTTGATGTTAATCTCCAGCTTAGTAGACAAGGCCCTACTCACGTCTTTCCAGAATGTCTGGATCTCTGGAAATTCAACAAACATATGTACACCATCCTCCCTCATACTGCCGCACTTCGGGTAGGCTACTTCACCTCCTCTCCCAAACTTTGATAATCTCTGGGGGGGGCCAATAGGCTCTGTGAATGGAGAAAAGATGATTTCCTCTCAAGTATGCAAGTTGTCAAGTCAAGTCAAAGTTTTTATTGTTTGATTAGTTAAAATTATTACAAAGACCCCCCTTAAAATGGAATAAAAACTGCCTAGGCGAATAGCATTATCATGCAATAAAAGGATCGATTACATCACTATTTTATATTACAAAAAGTACATGCAATAAAATTCAATTGTTAAAAATATTACTTTAACGGTTTTAAAACTCAAGTATCAAAAATTAACAAAATATACCCCTTGAAAAGGGTGTGAGAGTGATTTAACGTGAATTTGTATTTAGTCTTCATCAGCATGCATTAGGAGACTATTGACAGATTTCATGAATTTAACTCCTCGGCAAGCCCGGATACATGACGAGCCCTCCAACCAGCGCATAACTGCTTGTCTGCTGGACCGGATGTTCAATTAATTAAAAATGGATTTCAGATACTGTCTTCTTTGGATTTGGATGGCTGGACAGTTGCATAGTAGATGGATAAGGGTTTCTTTTTTAAATCCGCATAGTCGACAGGATTCTGAATAGAAAACTGGTTTTCTTGAGGGGTATAGGTCCTTTGAGTCATGCTCGCCCATTCTAAACTTTATGAAGGTCGTTTTTAGGTAAGAGCTAAAATGGGCGGATAAATAAGCTTGTGGCTTTGAAAACCTGTACGAGTTTATAACTGTCCATCCATGCCGCCTCCTGGTGAGCGCCATTTTGTCCTCCAGTAAAGATTTCTTTTTGGCTGCGACATTTATTATTTTGTTGAAAGTTCCTCTATCCATCCCTTTGTCCCATACTGATTGTAATTCCATCTTGACCAGAGAGATACTCAGGAAGCCCCCCCAGGAGTTTGGCATTTCCTGCTCCCTCTGAGACTTGATTTCGTCCAAACATAGGCTGTTCAGAGTGCCCGGGTCAGAGGAGCGGAGAGTGTGGCAAAATTTTATAAAGCTACTCATTCCCCTGTACTTCTGATGCTGGAGGCCGAATTCCAATCTTACTTGGGCGGGCGAGGCACATTTCGGCAGATCAAAGTCTGCTTTGTAAATTTTTTACTGCAACTCATTCTGTAGGTGCGAGTCTTTGCCACACCAAGGGGCCAAACCATAGGACAAACTGGGTTGGATTTGGGCGGCCATTACTTTTAGCAAGTGGGAATATTTCAGGCAGTCCATTTTTTTACCTATTAGTCTATGACTGTGCCTTAGCTTTGAGTGCCAGTTTATGTTTTTTATGAGTTGTACCCTGCCCGATTGTTACGCCCAAGTATTTGTATGAGCTTTGTTCTTCAACATTAACCCCATTGACCATCCATTTGAACTTTGATTTTTTGCTATCAACTAGGCGGACGATTTTTGTTTTCTCTTTATTTAGCTCCAGCTGTTCCTTGTCCAAGTAGGATACTAGACTATTTATTGATCTCTGAAACCCAACTGGGGTTTGGCTCAGCAAGACTATATCGTCCGCATATTGTAGGATTGCAACCGGTTCATTGGCTAATTTCGGGGGGTGACAGTCTGGTTTTTCTATGTATGGAGCTATGTCAGATAAGTACAGGTTGAAAAGGCTGGGGGCACTCCACAGACTTGTTTCAGGCCGCTTTGTGTGTAGATACTTGCGGTGGTACTCAACCCATTGCCCAGCTTGACTCTTGCCCAGGTATCAGTATACAAAGAGATAATGGCATTAAGCAGTATGTTCAGCAAGCCCCATCTGTTGAGTTTTTTCCATAGATGACTCCTGCTTACTCTGTCGAATGTGGATTTGATGTCCACAAAACAGGCGAACAGGCGGAGTTTCCTTTTTTGAGCTTTTTCCGTCAAAAGTGCTAGAGTGGCAAGGTTGGATATAGTACCCATGCCTTGGCTAAATCCTGTTTGGAATTTGGGAAAGATGTTTTTTCCTCCATCCAACCTTGCAACTGGAGTAGCAGGCACGAAGCATACAATTTTGCTTCAACATCTATCAGTGAGATTAGTCTATAGTTTCCCGGCTTGCGATGATCTCCCTTTTTAAATATTGGGTTGATGATGGTCCCCCTCAAGGAAGCCGGGATGTTGGACTGCATATAGATCGCATTGAAGACTGGGGTAAGGATGAAGGACCACAGCTCTGGGTTATTCTTAAAGATTGCATTGGTATGCAGATTGAAACTACTTTAAATAACATGGATATAGATACTTGCCATTGATGTTCCAACGGTGCCTTTGGCAAGCATCTTCTCCACAGCTCCGTTGGCAGGATTAAAGCTCAATCCTCCAGTTCAACCATCAGCCAGTAGAAGACGGTCAAATCCTTCTTGGCTACTGTCTCTTCCATTCCAGAAAGTTTTGTAAACTGCTAATGGAAAGGTAGTCAGTCTACTTGGGTTTCACACTGCTAGATCATGGCTGTAAATCCAAGGGGAGGGCTATGCACTCCCCTGGACCTCACAGTGCTGGATCATAGCTGTGAGGCCTAGGGAAGGTGGTTGTCCTTCCTGGGCGCTTGTAGTGCTAGACCATGGCCGCAAGGCCAGGGCTTTGGGGACACATCATCATATCCTTACAGCACAAGACCTAGGGCATGGGACCTTCTCCCCTGGACATTGCAGTACTGAACTATGTCTGGAGACACAAGGGTGTGGGGACCCAGCAGCCCTACACCAATGATGTGAGGTTGAGGAGAAAGCCACCCTTCCTGGGGCCTCACTCTGGATCATGGATGCAAGGCCCAAGGGTGGGCACACCTCTCCCTTGGGACTTACAGTGCTAGGCCATGGCTGTAACCACAGGAGATTGGGGACCTCACAACACTAGATTAGGGATGTAAGCCACAGGGGAACACCCCTTTCATGGCATGCTCAGAATTATGGTGTTTAGGCCCGGGGTGGGCATCACTCTCCAATGGGCTTGCAGCGCTAGACAATTGCTGCAAAGCCCAGGTAGGAGGGCTCCTTTGCCCAGGGCTCGCCTTCCCTGGGCCATGTGGTACTAGGATCATGGTTGCGAGGCCCTGGGCTGTAAAACCCATGGGAGTGGGCTCCCTCTACTATTCCTCTCAGCACTTTTTGCTTTGCACCATGTCCCTTGGTACCACTGCTATGCTGCTTAAAATCTTTCATGAGCCTCATGGCAAGGTTTCATGCTTTGAGGCCCTCATTCCCTGGGTCTCACAGCCATGGTCAAGCCTTTAGGGTAGGGGCCATCAAGCACATAGGCTTTACAGTAATACATGATGGCTGTGTGGCCCATGGAATGGGCCTCTCTTAGGAGTGTAGTTAACAATAGTGCAGGAGGTGCAGGGCAGAAGGGTTCATGGATGTTAGTTTTCCAATGACCTCAAATCATAGCTGTGCTTACTATCCGGCATCATTTGCTTGCATTAGGGTCAGCTGCACCATTACTACGCAAATATTCCCTTCTCTTATGCACTTTGCAGCCACTACCAAGAGCTGCGAGTCTCAAGAAAAGGTTGATGCTCAGACACTCAAGGGAAGGAGCCTCCTCCTCTGGAGCTTGCAGCAGTGGCCCATGGCCCAAAGCCCAGGAGAAAAGCCCCCTCTGAGGGACATAGCTATCAATACATTGTCATACACAGTGGAACCATGGACTGATGGTATAACGGCCCAATGTACTCACATTATGTCTTCTTTTTACTATATCAGTAGCTGGGGAACATTTTAATGTGCTTTTTTGCACCAGGTCATATTGCACCATTGATACGCCTCTGACTTCCCTTCCATGAGCTTCTCAGCCATGGTCTTTGTTACACCTGTCATCCTTAGTGTGGCCTTCCTCCAACCTTTTGCCTGCTTACCTCCACTCTTTGATGTATCTTTTTGTTGGCCTTAGGACTTTGAGCACTTTACCACTGCTAACCATTACTAAAGTGCATTTGATTCTCCCCTAAACATGGTGACATTGGTGTATACCGGATTGGCATATTTACTTTACCTGCAAGTCCCTTGTAAAATGGTATACCATACACCCAGGGCCTGTAATCTAAATGCAACTAGTAGGTCTGCATCACTGGTTGTGCCACCCATACTAGGAGCCTTTCAAACATGTCTCAGGCCTACCATTGCAAGGCGTGTATGTGCAGTTTTACTGCCACTTCAACATGGCATTTGAAACCTTTTGCCAAGCTTTAAACTCCCCTTTTAATACACATACTTCATCAGTAAGGTAGGCCCTAGATAGTCCTATGGCAGGGAGCTGTGTAGGTAAAAGGTAGGACTTGTACTTTTTATGTTTAACATGTCCTAGTAGTGACAAATAGCCACATTTGTTTATACTACTGTGAGGCCTTCTCCTCTCATAGGCTAACATTAAGAATTCTTTCAAACACTTTTATGCTGTAATTCCTGATTAGAAAGCAGTAGCTAAATCATGCTTCATATCTCTGCAATAGTAATGATAAATCCTCTATGTTGTAAAGTTGAATTTGACATTACTATTTTAGAAATTCAACTTTTAGAAAGTGGACATTTCTCTGCTCCTAACTTAGGGGCATATGTGGGTAAATCCAGTTTTGCGATTCTGAAAAAGCGATTTTCTGCGAATTGCACTTTTGGAATCACAAAACTGGATGTAGATAAAAAAAATCGCTAATAAATAGAATAAATAGCGATTACCAAAAATTCGCAGAATTATTGTGCGATTACTAAAATAGTGATTCCTTATTAGCAACTTCGCTAATAAAGAATCGCAAAAACGGGAAAAGGCAATTCAGATGCAGAATGATGACATCACAACCAGGAAGTGTGACTGCCCATGCTGCACCTGATTGCCTGCACATGTTCCTGAGTCAGTTGCTGCCTGAGAGAGAGTGAGGAGGGAGTGTGGATTTGTCTCTGCAACTAACAGTAGCTGAAATGGAATCCCAGGGGGGGGGACAAGCAGGCTGAGGAACACAGTAGGAAGAGAAAGCAAAAATTCTCTGAGAGGGAGCTTGAGGTATTGACTGAGGAGGTAGTGAGGCAACGTGACCTCCTGTTTGGGAAAGCCTCAATCCATGTCCCTGAGGTCAGGAAGAGAAAAATATGGACTGACATCCAAGAGAAGGCCATAGGCGTAACCCACCGTACCACCAAGGACTTAAGGAAGAGGTGGTACGACATGAGGCAGAGATCAAAGGAGAGGGTGGCCACCAGATTGGCAGAGGCAAAGAAGACTGGAGGTGGGACCTCCACTGCACCAGATGCAACGCCCATGGAGGAGTTGGTGGAGGGCACACTCATTCCTAAGGCAGTGACAGGCGTGGCTGACCTTGACAGCTCTGAGAACAGAGACACCATAGAAGGTAAGATGCATGCCAATATCCCCAAAACATACCCATCCCACTCTAACCCCAAAATACCCATGCATGAATAGGAATCCGGTCCATGTTTTGAGGGTCACCCTGTATTGCATCATGGGAAATGTAGTCCCATGCACTGAAAATTGGTCCTGTGACACATACAAAGGGTACATAGGGAACAGTTATACTAGCAATGTGCAAAATAGACAAGTAGTCATGTCATTTGTAGTGTCAAGAGCTTTATTGATATGAAAAAAAAATTAAAACACACAACTCATGTGTGCTATTTTATTGCAGCAGGACCCACAACACAGTACACAGTGGCTGCAGTGGGGGAGACAGCAACAGATGAGGAGCAGGCAGGGCAGGAGAGGCAGGGTGCCACACGTGACACACCAGTAGCGCAAAAATAACGGCGCAGAATTGTTCCTGCACTAATACCAATAGTATCCAAGTCTACGGATAATGAAGAGGGCACACAGGCTGCAGAAACACAAAACCCAAGGCAGGCCACAACACAATCCTGCGCAACAAATATACCTGGCAGTGGTGCAAGACAGAAGGCAGGGGCCAACACCAGCAATGCCTCTTCGGGTACAGACTCGGTCTTTGCAGGGCTGGAGGGTAACATGCTGCGTGTGCAGCGCCTGTAAAGTAAAGGGATAATGTCAATCCAGCACCAGCTAGCACAACACAACCGCCACATGTCGGAGCTGAGACTTGGGGTGACAGCAATCGCACAAGCTTCGGAGGCAAATCTGAGGGAAAACAGAAGGGAGAGGCAGGCCCGGCGCAGGGAACAACATCGGCTACACACCCGCCTGGACCAGTTCACAAAGGCTGTCAGCCGGCAATCCACAGCAATATCCATGCTAGCACGGCAAACATTAAGCATGCAACATGAGATGGCTCACTGCTGCCAGGACCTTGCTCGGGGCCTGGTGCAGGTGACATATGCACTAGACCAAGTGCGGGCTGTTGTCACTGGGGGAATTGGAACACCAGGGAGCCTGGACACAGATGGACAATCCAGCAGGAGCACACCGTGTCCATCAATACCTGCTGAAAGGCATAGGAGTGGGCGTCAGGGCAGAGCTGTGGATGACAACAGCGAGGCAAGTGCACAGGCTGAAGGAGGGGCATCAGGGCATGCATGTCGGAAGTGAAGGGGCGGCATTCAGCAATGGCATGTTGTGAGGCAACACATGCCATGAGGACTACCGAACTCACTATCATGATGGCACTGTGAGCACAATAACATGTGCTACCAACAAAGTTAGAGTCACACTTTGTGACTTTTCACTTCCTGCAGTTGAGGGAATAAACCTATTTTCTTTTCATCAACATTGGTCATTGTGTTATTTATTCTCACCTAGAAGTAGTTCGGTGTGATGTCATCGCGTCTCAGGCACCAGGCAGCTGCCCCGGCTCCACCTGCACGTCTGCGTTGGGGAGCTGGATCCTCCTCATCTGATGTGTCTGATTCTGTCAGATCCACTGGGGTGCCCTTCTTGGCAGCGATGTTGTGTAGCATTGCGCAGGCCACCACAATCTTGCAACACGTCTCCGGGCTGTACTGTAGGGCACCTCCACTCTTATGGAGGCACCGGAAACGGCTTGTGAGGATTCCAAAGGTCCTCTCAATAGTGGCTCTTGTGGCTCTGTGGGCAGTATTGTACCTCCGCTCAGCAGCTGTGGATGGATTGAGGTAGGGTGTCAGGATGTAGTCCCGCACGGCATAGGCACTGTCTCCTGCAGGGATAAAGTATGTTGTTGTTGAGTAAGATACTGCAAGTTCAGACATTTCATACTACTGTTTGTGTGTGCCAAACAATTACCTAGCAGGTATCCCTCTCCAAACTCGCCATTTGTGAGTCTGCGATGTTAACCACAGTGTCGAAAAATGAAGGAATCATGAGTGCTTCCAGGGAATTTTGCTACTATATCTGTGATCACATGTTTGGCATTGCAGACTACCTGGATGTTTAAAGAATGGTATGACTTTCTGTTTCTAAAAACATACTCATTGTGTGATGGGGGAGACAGTGCGACACGTGTTCCGTCTACGCAGCCAATCACGTGGGGGAATTGAGCAATTTGGTAAAAATCTTGTTTTGTTTGGTCCAGTTCCTGCTATGTGTCTGGGAATTTGATGTGGTGGTGCATCCTCTGCATCATGGCACTGAGGAATGCGTGGAAAAAGCGCGAAAGTGCACTCTGGGACACCCCTCCTACTGCGGCTTTTACCCCCTGAAAACTTCCTGATGCTAGGAGGTGCAGTGAGTACAACACCTGTATGTGTGTGGGAATGGGGTGGGCCCTGTATGTGGGGTGCTCCAGCATGGGTGTCAGTTTCTCTATCAGCTCCAGGATACTTTCTGGATGCAGCCTGTAGTGCACATGAATGTCCTCCTCAATGCGTTTGAAGAGGGTGATGCGTGTCCTGTAAATCCTCTCCTGGCGTCTCCTTTTCTCATCAGTCTCTCGGATACGCAGCCTCCTGGCTCTTACATAAAGCCTAGCCCTTGTGAGAAGCCACTGTTGCATTATGGGCCTGTTTAAAAAGGTTGCACCTGATTACCACCTGGTCTGAGTTGGTGGTAATAGAGAAGTGCAAAATAGCGAATTTCGTGAAATCATTATTGGTGATGTATACCTACATAACATTTTGCGAATTTGCACTTTTGCATAACCGTGTTTGCAATTTTTGCAATTATTGGCACGCGCCTTGCGAATTCGCAAAAAAAATTACAAAAAACATCAATCGCTAATTTGGTAATCGCAATTTTTGCGATTAGCAATTTTGCATTGCACATTACATACCTACATTGCATCACACACTTTTGCGATCGCAAACACCCAAAATTCTGCAAATTTCGGGGTTAGCGATCGAAATACACCTACCTACATATGGCCCTTAGCTCTGTAGGCCTGCAGCCTGTCCCCAATACACGTCTGGGCTGGGTGACAGCTGCACTTTGTGCTTTTCCTCTAGACAGCCACAATTAAATGAAGGGTAGGTCTGATAGAGGACTCATCATTCATCTGTGTTCTGATAGCCTTCCTGGGCATGAAGTGGGAAAAGGAGGAGACACTTACATCTGAATAGACTCTGTCCTGCCCCCACATAAAGCGGTGATCACCCCTCACAGATAGCCCGGCAGACATGGCTGGGATGAAAGGGGTCCTGTGCACTTCAAGGAGCTGCTTTGATGTCACCACCACCTTAAAAGTACATTTGGGTATAAGTGCTGGGGCTCTGACCATTCCAAATCAGTACACTATTGGACCTGTGAAGAAATGTGCCAGGAGTAAGGACTGCTGTTCTACAAGGATTGTCACTCTGCTTCATTGACTCTTCCAAGGAACTGCTTCACACCTGTGCTGAGCTGCCCCTGATGCCTGATAATATATGCCCTGCTGAGGACAAGGATTGGATCCATCTCAACCAAACCCAGAGTGACTCTAAGGGCTTGCTGACCTGCTTTCTGATGTCTCAGGAACGCAAACGACTTCCTGCAATTCTGCTGGACTTTGCCATCTGTGAGTCCTATCCTTGCCTGAGGTGCCCCCTCCCGTCGGGGGCCTCAGAAGTGGGTTCTGCAGCTGATTTTCTACAAAACCAACGCATTGTCACCACTGCACCGATCAGACCCGATGCAGTGCCTTTTGGCACTGATGTAGTGCAGATCTGAAGACATCGCTGTGCAATTTGACAATGATACAGCGCCGATCCGAAGTCCCGACAGGGAGTTTTAACTCCGATGCATCGCTGATCAGAGGTTCCGACTGCAAGACTCTACTTTGAAGCATCGACCCGACTAGGTGAATCGGGACTGACCCATCAGACTCTCGATGATGACACTTTGCTGCAACAAAGGTACTTTCTCAGTGAACCATGCAGGGCTGCCGTAGTTGGCCTTCCCTCCATTGCGGTCGGCCTGAGTTTTAGATTCAGTGCAACCAAAAAGTCACCTTTTAGTGATATTGACTTCTAAGCACTGTTTTGGGATTTAATCTTTAACAATTCATATCTTGAATGTTTGTTGTTTTGATCTTGTTTTACACAGATAATAAATATTCTCTATTTTTCTAAACATGAATGGAGTTTTTTTGGGGTGTTTTTATTGTGTTACTTTGTGTGTGTGTGTTGCACAAATACTTTATACATAGGCATTGTAGAAAACCCTGACTACTCTGTGCCAGGATATCAGAGGGTGGGCACAGGTTATCTTTTAGTGTGTATCTAGCTTGCCCGGAATGGAATTGTGGTCCGTACCTGGACAGGATGCAAACCTCTGCTAACTAGAGACTCAATTTCTATCAGTCCTCAACTACGAGGCCTAAATGAGAGGGTCCTTTTCCTGGGTCTTGCAACACAGGACTATGGCTGTCAGACCCTGGGGAGGAGCCACGTTTCAGGGGCAGAGCTATCAATATTGATGCACGTGCAGTGACATTTGAGCCCATGGTTGTTAGGTAGACAAATTACTCACATTTAAACAGCATGTTACTAGGCCTGGGCGGTAAATTCAGTTCTGTTTGAGGAATTTGCGGAATTTGCTAAATTTGGCATTCCGCGGAGAACGCAGAATTGACAAAAATTCTGCGATCCTCGGCTTCACAGAATTTTTTGCTTGTTCGCGCTTTCAAAATGCGTGTTTGTGAGATATTTCCCCCGAGCACGCAAACAGCAGTCGCGAACAGGAAAAAAGCACCGCAAATTGGTGGAACAAGCAATTGCGCATGTTCGCAGGACTCTGCGCGTGCTTGTGGAGATTTTTTACCATTTCGCTGAGCTTTGCGAATCGCGACTACGCAAATTTCACCCACCCCTACATGTTACAGGACCAAAGCTGTGAGGCCCAGGGGATGATGCCCCTCTCTGTGGCATAGCTATCTATCATGCAACAGGCACAGCCACACCTGAGCCAAAGGTGGCTATAGATTAAATTTACACAAATTATGGATACATTTTAAACCCAGCCAGTGGACAAGAAGAGAGAGAGTATCCTATTTACCTTGTTTGCACCAGGGTCCATGGCACCATCAGTATGCTACCTGCCCATCTCTCCTGAAACGTACAGCCATGATCGAGTGCTGTGAGGCCCAGGACTCCCTTTCACCGGACGTCACAAACATGGTACAGTGCTGCAAGGCTCAGTGAAGTAGAGTGGCAAGATGCAGAATTGTTTTTCATTTTAGATGTTTGGACTGCATCCTGCAGTGAGTTCTTACAGAACGACAAATGTCAGATTTATTTTCCTCACCAAGGGATAGATGCAGTGAAGCAGGCTAATCAATGGGAAATGTAAAACAAACATATGAGCTAGGAAGCATAGAACTCCACCAGCCAAGCGACATCTCCCAACAATGACTCTGGGAACAACCACTCCGATAAGGTGAAGGCACAAGCATTTGCTAACTTGATAACTTAGAGGTGGGACTTGAGCACAGGAGGTGACCTACACCAACCACTTTATTAAAATAGTATAAAAAAAGAAGGAATATAAAAACTGAGTATGAAATTCCCCTAAAAGAGCAGGCACCCACCATAAAATCTTTAAGATAATGACCAGTCAACCCATGAGATAATGGCAGATAAGGAGAAATAGCCGAGGAAGAACATGATTTGCCTAAGATCTCACAATTTGATCAAGTAGGAGAACCAAGAATGCAACACAAGACTGTTTGATTTAAAACAAATAGCTTTCCCACTATACCACCTGCCTTATCTATTACAGAGATTAGGGGACTGATTTAGGACAGAGTGAAATGGGAGGAAAACTCCAAAATGAGCTTTGCAATTTTTGGTAACCCTCATATGACCAAGGCGCGCTCCTCCGCAATGGCGAAGAAGGGTCGAGCCACTAGCTCAAAGCGAGCAGGTGAAAAATGAAAAGATTACCTATAATTGTTTTATTTTTTAATTGCCAGCTCTGAGACAGCTTTTGCAGGGAGGGGCGGGACATGGGAGGGGGGGAGGAGGAGGAGTGCTATGTGCCCTGCTGCATTGATGAGCTTGGCTGGAGAAACAGGATGAGGCGTGATGCTGGAGATGGTCGGAAGCTCCAGGCAAGTGTTATTTTTTTTATTGTTAATCCCCCATGCATGCTCCCCCTCCCACACTCCCCTGTGCCCCTCCATCGGCCTCACCACCTCTTCACTGTGTCAGCCGCCACTGATATGAACATCTTCTTCATGAAACCACAAGTATGCCAAGTGTCTTTCAAAGTGATATCCAAAAGCTGGCTGCTGTACTGGAGAGGTGGGCCCTTGAGATGGGGAGGTGGGTGATGATGGAGCCTGTTTTTCACTTTTAGAAATTAGGGACTGATTCTTGTCACAATTGGTTCCAGTGATAGCTGCTGGGAGGCCTAATAGCATAGAGGTTTGCAGACCCTATTTGGGTTGACAGATTGCCAAGAAACTTAGAACGTGGGGCTAGATGCTAGACAAAAGACTTTTTAAGGTGTTGGGCATTTCTTGCCCATTTTAGGAGCAGCGTGGGGGAAAACACAACTCTGCTCATTTGCTGAAGAACTGAAAAGCTGTTCTTGCAATATTACGAAATCTTGCAAGAACTAATGGCCACACCCCCCTCTGACTCATCATCTATTAGTTGTTCATCTACTTGAAGGCAAGACTTTGAATTGACTCTCTTGGAAGCTGAGCAGTATATCCCTGAAAATTCTGCACCCACCTCTCTGCCGCAGATCTTCTCTTGAAGGATACAGGCTGCTGCAGTATTCCTGAAAGAAAAGACCACACCTCCCTAGAGGACACTTAGGTGGCAAAGTGGGAATGACCTTTAGTCAATGCGTAAAAACAGAATGGCATGGGGTTAAGGAAGGGGTTGATGCTTTTAATGTCATACAACATTGATAAAAATCAAAATGTTGATTACTGTTATGTTCCATTTGCTGTGGATGTGAGGTAAAAGTTTCTTTAGGAACTTGAGTTGGCCAAAGCACATACCAGACACTTTTATCACATATGTTTTGAGTGATAGTTTGATGTGTAGGTGGATGCTCAGATTGTGTGTTTCCTTGTGGGGGATAAAGGAGGTTATAAAATATATGGGAGTAGTCCATGAGCCAGGAAAGAGATGCTAACAATGCCTCAGTTTTGGTAAGATATATCTTCAAAAAATCAAAAACATTCACTAGCTTGTTAAAGTAAGGCAGCTGGTTAAAGACTTTGCATTTTCCGAAAGGTTCACACATGCCCTTGTATTAATCATGCTAAACATGATTTGAGTGTTGTCTACATACATATAGAAATTTACCCAAACAGTTGTAGGAGGGGACATGATAGACCCCTGCAGGACACAAATGTTTTATTGCTCATGTGTGGATAAAAAAGTGGTAACATAGTGATTTGCTGATAGTCAGATAGAAATGACATGATCCGTTTGATTACTTGGCAGCCCACCCACAGGCTCATTTTATCTAGGGTTTCTTCAGAGTAGAATGATGGTATTGAAGACTGTTGCCAAGTTAGAAAGTATCCCTGTCCCAACCCCCATCGACAATCAGGCATTGAAGATTGTCTAAAACCAGTGTCCTGTCCAGAATTCGATGTGAAGTGTATCTAAAAGAATATTATTTTCAACAAATTGCTGGAGCTTTTCCAAACTAGTTTTTTTAAATGTTTGCCAAGGAATGGTAGAAAGGAAATTGGCCAAATACTGTTAAACTCTTTTGAGTAAAGATTGAGATTTTATTTAAATGGATTTCACATTAGGGTGGACAGTAAACTTCGCTTCGCTGGCCAAGTTTATAGAGTTTAGCCCACTCCACGTTATGCCTTGAGTGTGAAGTTCCAGAAAAGCTCTGCTAGAAGCCGCTTGATGGCGTTTTTCTCGTGCACGGCTTGGCGACGTTAAGTTGGCAGTGACAGCGAGAAAGTCGTGCACTAGGGCGAGTCTTCGTGTGATTTCTCGATGCGGCTAGTAGCGGCAGGTCGCTACCACTCACATTGAGAAAGCCGCTGCTTGCGTTGAGCAAACAATTAACCGTTTTGTGAGCAGAGATACATATGCATTCAATGACTTCTTAGAAGAGAGGCACAGCCAACACCTTTTTCATCTAAGTAACTTTTTTAAGACTTTAAGCTATATAACTGGATACCGGTTGGCACAAAAAAGTAGCCAAATACCGGGAAGGTGGGAGGTAGTGCATTTTCCCTATAATTCACATGGAAAACGAAAACTAACAAGTAATGATCAGCAGGGTAGTGTTAAGTAAATTTATGAGTAAAAAGTTGGAAGAAATGTTGTGCTCAGAAATCAGCAGGCGAATCCCTATATGTGTGGCCTGAGTAGTAATGGTATTGCTCGTAAGCACATAGTGGATGGAAAGTGTAACAAGCAAATTGTGTAATCACCAACCCCACCAGTGTCTAAAAAGAAATTGGAGTATTTAATCAGAAATAACTAACTAACTTCCATTAATGACCAGGTAAGAATGAAGGATGTTTATTGAGGAAAACTTTTTTTTTGTTATAAGGGTTAAGTAACAGTAACTATTCAATGACATTATGTATAAAGTAAGATATGCAAGGCATGAGAATATTACTCACTGCAAGTTAGCGAAAACTTAGGAAAGAGTGACGACACAGTGCATGTCATTATATATCTAGGTAATCGTTGTCCCATAAAAATTAGGGTGGACTTGCAGTAACAATTTGTGGCCCTTCTGCAAATATATATGAGAATTGAGAGTGCATTTGGGGTTTTTCCTTTTACACTTCTTTATTCACATTAAGTCAAAACCCGGCTTTTTACAATTTCCGGCTTCTTTGTTTCTCATTCTGCTTCCTAGGTCTTGTTCATCCGTTACTTTGTCAGGTAATGTTCCTCAGTGAGAACCTACGATAAAAGGCAGTGTCTTTACTCAGTAAATAGGAGGAAAAGGTAGGTGAGGAAAAAGAAGTATTACCCACACTCTCCACCACTGAAGATTCCCTTATTTATCAGATTTCCTTTGATTTCTTAATTTACGTATGCCTGAAACTCCTAGTGCTTCACCTCTTTTTACCGCAGTTCCCAACACCTCTCTGCCACTCCTTTTCCCTTTCCCTTCTTCCAAGCCCACTGGGCATATACCTGCAGTAGCTGCGTCCCTCCTGAGATGTGCGGGACTCCTCATTTTGACGGCGAAGACTTGTGGCCTCCTCACTTGGTGTCGCTTTCTCAGGAGTTGTCGCTCAGCGAAAAGGAAAAACCCTCTACTCCTGAATCGCGGTATGCACTTCGGTCTCATCAGCATTCCTCCTCCGCTTAATCTCTGTTGCTCCCCGGGATGCTGAAAACCTCGTTTTCATTGGCTTGAAAGCTGTTCACATGATCCAATATCCTGTTTGATTTAAAGGGCTCCACCGTTCTGTTTTGGTCATTCTCCCATTGTTCACAATGCGCCAATAAACAGTTGGCCGATTCTCCTTTAGACTGCTCCCCCTTTACATTCTGTAAGTATAGAACATTGATTTTAATGTATTTTTTCTCCAGTACTCAAGGAATTTCATCATATTCATCTTCTTCTTCTGTATCTTCCTCCTCTTCTTCCAGGCACATCCCTCCCCTATGATTTTCTCGACTGGGGAAAAGAGGGACTCTTGATAAAATAAATCTGCATTGTAGTTGTCAGCTCCTTTTCGATGCCATACCTCAAACTTAAAGGGCTGTGGGGATAGCAACCAGCGTAGGACTCTAGGATTAGTCCCCTTGGTTAGACTGATTCAACTTAATGGGGCATGGTCCGTATACAAGACAAAGGGGTTGCCTTCTAGATAATATCTTTGTTTGTCTACCACCCACTTTATGGCAAGACACTCTTTTTCAATCACTGGGTATTTAAACTTACAAGAAAACACTATTTAGCTAATATTTTGAACAGGAACTTTAAACTCCTGATCATAGTTCAGAGAAAGAACAGCCCCAATACCTATCCCCGACACATAAGTCTGTAAAATAAAGGGTTTCTAAAAATGTGGTGATGCTAAAGTGGGGCTGGTGGTAAAGGAAGTTTTTAAAAGTTCAAAAGCCTTTTTAACCTCTTCGGCATTGTTTTTTTAAGGTTTTGTCCTTTTTTTCTTTTTTTAAGAGATCAGATATAGGTCCTGCTCTCATAGACTACTGAGGAATGAATAGTCTATAGTACCGTAACATAATTCCAAGAAAACCCTTACTTCCCTTTTGGTTCTTGGGAAAGGTGCATGTAGAATAACAGCCACTTTCTCTTCTAACATACCATATCTCAAGATATATCCCAGGTATCTCACTTTATTATAGCCTACTCATAATGTTTAGAATTATTATTATGTACATTGGCCTCCTATAGTGCGTTTAAAATTTAGTGAAGGTGTTCTAAGTATTCCTCGTATGTTTTACTAAAGATGACTCTGTCGTCTAAATAGGTTGATGAATAAGTTTAGTATCCATATAATACTTTATTCATCAGTCTTTGGAAGGTTGCTGAGACCCCATGAAGACCAAAATGTAACACCGTAAATTCATATAATCCTGCAGGATTCGAGAAAGCTGTTTTTCCCGATCTTCTCTTCGAAGAGGTAATTCCCGGTACCCCTTTGTGAGATCTAATGTACTAATGTATTTGGCTTCTTCAAGTTTCTCAATCATCTTATCTACCCGGGGTAACAGATAGGCGTCAAGTTTGGATACAGCATTCACAGCTCTAAAATCAATACAAAATCTGATCGATCCATCAGGTTTAGGAATTAGTACTATTGGGGATGACCAAATGCTCAGGGCGGGTTGTATAGCTCACATTTGCAACATATTCTCAATTTCTTGTTGAGGGATGTTCCTACGAGCTGCTGGTATTCACCTGGCATTCACCTGGCATTCACCTATGGTACCCCCCTACATTTCACTACACTGGTGCCTGCCACGTAGTGCAGCGAAATGCAGGACATATATTTTTAGCATTGCTGCGGGTGCTGCAGTCAGCAGCACCCATTGCAATGTTAAAATGCTGGATGTGACCGCCAAGGTGGCAGTCACATCCTAACGTGGAGTGCCGCAATCCCCGCTACGATGGCGGGAGGACTTAAGTCCACCCGCCAAAGTAATCAACCTCTAAATAATTAAAATAATCAGATTAACTAAAACTATAACGTTTTCTTTTATGTTTCACGGATTACACTTCACTAGAAGTCCCCCAAAAACTTTTTAAAAAATTACTTCAAAAACAAGTATAAAATCAACATTAAAGAAAAATACAAAAATAAGTAAGTATATAACCTAAGAAATAAAGAAAACTAATACAAGAATTGAACTAAATCAAAAAATATATATAACTAACAAATGCTTTTGTCTTCACAGCTTCTACAAACTTCAACATACAACAACAACATTAAGGAAATAAACTTTATCAACTAACAATAGTAGGTATTTTTTCTCAAATAAATAAAAGTAAAAACTAAATAAACTAAATAATAAAATTAAATGTAAGTCTTCAAAAAAAAGGAACATTTTGCTTTTAAACCAACAGAAAAAAACAAGTGAATAAACCACAACCATCAATGAAACATCCATCAAGAAAATTAAAGCAAGATGCATGTAAGTTTATTTTCAGATATATTAATTATACAAAGGTGTTTACTGTTCAATATCGTATAATATATATATATATTGCTCTGAATTGCTTGTGTAACAACAGCCGTGAACTCCTGACCTGAGGGCGTGTCGTCCCGCAGACCACCCAAGCTCGGTCCGTAATATCAAAGCACACTCTTCAGCACCCAAGGATTGACAACGTCGTGTCTTGTCAAATATCAAACTTTTATTTATCGGCTGATCAGACGCGATTCGCCTGTACCAGCAGGCTTGCTCACCAACAGGCTTTGATATTTGAACATATATTTTGTTTTGCTTATAAATTTGGCGTTGTTTGATGGATCTTCATGAAATTTTCCAAACTAATTCTGTGTTCATATCAGCTTCTATGTTGAAAGTTTGGGGGTGATTCATCATGGGAGGGCCGAGATAAAAGTGGGTCCCAAAACATGTTTTCTGCATGTTAATTTCCATTTGAAACTTTAGACAAGGTTACAGCTTGAATGGTGAACGGAATTACCCCAAATTTGGCAGGGAGAAGGGTCTTGGTCTAGAAAGCACACTTTTGTTAATTTGGTGTTAATTTGTTCAATTGTTTTGGAGAAATATCGAAATGTACATATATCGATATTTGTACATATATCTGATTGGCTGAGGCGTTACAAGCACAAGCTTGCTGGTTATTGGTTGCACGCGCTGCGAGCTGTTGGAACTAGGACCTAGGAAGTGTTAACCGCCATTTTGTGATGCCGTTGAAGCGAGTAAGTGGAAAAAAGGGCAAAAAAGTGGGATAGAGGAGGATAGGAGCATTGTAACCCTTGTGGTGTGTTTAGGGTGTGATATAGAGGGGGTGCAAAGCGAAGTATTCACCCCTACCAGTGTGAAAGTGGTGGCTACGGAAATTAAGTGAGGTATTGCTTAGAGTCCGATGCTGCTAAGGTAAGCTGGTGCAGGAGTCGGGGATTAAAGCATGAGCCCAAATTGTGTGTCTTATGCTGTGAAGTCCTGTGCCGTGGCCGCTGAACTACACCTGTGGAAGTAGTGTCAGCATGTGTTTATACCTACTAGGATGAACTACTGACCCGTACTAGTCTGAAAGTCCTGGGGTATGGAAAATATGTGAGGTATGGTCTAGAGTCTCATGGTGCTAAGCAGAGCTGCTGCTGGACTCGGGTATGAAAGCGTGAGCCCAAAATGTGTGTCATATGCTGTGAAGTCATGTGCTCTCGCCGCTGTGCCACATCTGTCCAAGTAGTGTCAGCTACTCGGAGGAACTTTTGTTTCGAACATTGTAACTTGTGTATGCTGCTTAGGGGGTGTTATACAGGGAGTGCGAAGGTAAATTTGCGCGTATCAAATCAAATTCGGTATTTGTAAAGTGCAAACTACCCACTCCTACGGGTCTGATGGCGCTGGGGGCATAATCTGAGCTGCTGATGGACTGAACTACTGACCCCTACCGGTCTGAAAGTGCTGGGTATGGAAATTAAGTGAGGTATTGCCTAGAGTGTCATGCTGCTAAATTGAGCTGCTGCTGGACTCGGGGATGAAACCGTGAGCCCAAACTGTGTGTGCTATGCCTTGAAGTCATGTGCTCTGGGCGCTGTACCACACCTGTCCAACTTGTATATGGTGCTTAGGTGGTGTTGTACAGAGAGTGCGAGGGTAAATCAATATGGTATTTGTAATGCGCAAACTATTCACCCCTATGGGTGAGTAGAGCCGGTGATCGAGAGCTCTGTGCTGCAAAGTCAGATGTCCTGGCCGCTGTGCCACTGCTGTGTGGAGAATACATTTTGGCGAGGGTCCGGGAGTTGCGTTACCTGGCCCTAAAATAGCGGGTCTAAGTTGTAAGTTATAGGGTGGCTCTAAAAAAAGCCCTTGTGTTCATTAGTTGGAGCTACTATAAGTGCGGATGCAAAGCTTCAAGTTATTCAGGAAAACTCGATTTCCCTGATCTGTGAAGTGAACTCCATCACTTCTGTAGATATCAGCCATATCATAACATATGTTGTTGTTGTAGATGGACCCCATTTTGTGGTCTCTGAGGTATGCCGACACAGCTTTGTTGACTTTCTTCCTGGATTTTTCAATCTGAGGACAAAATTGTTTTGACCATTTCCACTTCTGTCTTCGGCATATATTGGAATATTCAAAGAGAGTTTGAGGCAAAAGTAACATCAACTGTCCAAAGGTGACCTTCAGAAGCAATTCCAAACCTACCCCAGTCAATGTGCCTAGGTCGTTTCCACCACAGTGCACAATCATGAGTTCAGGGTGTTGGAGATGCAAACTGGTTTTAACCAAAGGCAACAATTGGTGCCACTTCAATCCTCTCTGTGCAAACTATTTAATGTTCACATTTTGTAAAAATAGGTCAATAGGTTTCTGTTCTGTATACCTCTTGCACCGGAAAATACAGCTATGTCCTACAATCCACACTAGCATTTTGAAGGTCTGGTTGGAAGGTAAGGAAAGATGTCTGTAGCTCATGCAGTTCTTTCGTAGAATAAGAGATATGTTTAAAGATTGGGAACTACTTTTTCTGCCATGCAAAACGATACCTAATTGGGAGATGAAAAGCATTGTTTTTAAAAAGTAGGGTGCACATTCGTTTTGTGGAAAAGCATCTTTGTGATTGGTTAAGAAAAAGCAGTTTCAACGTGGAGTACATATTATAGGATAAAATGTGTTGAACTCAACCACACCTGCTACTTGCATTGGGAAGGCACTGTTCGAACTTAAAACAATTTTGAAATTTTAACTAACCCTGGGCGTAGTTCGCGAAGAAGCGCTACGCGTAGCTACGCAAAGTGCACTTCGCACTATGTGAACTACGCGTAGCACCACGCCGAACGACGAAAAAGTATTGCCGGGATGTCATTTTGCTTGCTCCTGGTCGCCTACCTGACGTTGAGGACCACAAGCAAGCAAAAAATGACCGCTGCACTACGCTACGCTATGCTACACATGTTTGCACTGTGCTATGTACAGTTCGCATAGTGTAAAGTAGCACAAACTTCGCAAACTATGCGAGCATAGCGTAGTGCTTTGCCCAGGGTTACTTTTAACCTGCACGTGCCGTTAAATGTTCAAGAAAATGTTGCAAAAATATATCATCAGGTTTGAAAACATTGATGAACTTTTAACCTGCACGTGTTGTAGAATGTTCTAGAAAGTGTGTTGATAGAATACATTGCACTGCTGACTCTATGTGTCGTTGAATATGAAAAAAACTGTTTATATGGGAAATTAGAGAGAAGTTTTGAAACGTAGAAAAATCAAGGAAGTATTCTAATTTGTTCTTTACATGTATTTATGTGTGGAGCAACAAAATTATAGAAAGAACAGCACAAGGAAGAGGAAGAAGCAGGGAGTGGATGGGGGAGATGGGCACAATGGCACACATGCGCAATCAAGTACAGCACAAGTATAGACAAACAATGGCCAAAATGAAACACACACAAGGAGCACAAGTCACACAACCCACCAACATTACACCACTGAACTAGCATAGAAGTGAAAACCATGCTGCATTCATACAGGATGTGTACAAAGGCCGGTCGTGGGTGTTGTGGGATGTCTGCGACCGTGGTCATCATGGATGAGATGCCCAGCACACGGCACATGGTCGGGTTCACTGTGTGTTACTTTGCCAAACAGCTGCTCCTCCCTCCCACGAGCTCCACACTTTAGTATGGTGTGCTGTTGTTATGTTATGTTAGTTGGTTTATTAAGTGCTTAACTCACCCTGGGGCATCTCGGCGCTGCCTAAAAGATTGGGATCCTGCGAGGGAGCACAGAAGGCCTAAAGAGTGGATTAGAACAAAAAGGCTTTCAGCTGTTTTCTGAAAGTGCCACAGCTAGGGGTAGCTCGCAGAGCCTGGGGAAGCTGGTTCCAGTATCTTTGGGACAGATATGAAAAAACTCTGCCCCCAGTCCAGGTAAGACGGATTCGAGGAACCTGTGGCAGCTCCAGCAACCTAGATCTGAGTCTCCTGGAGGGACAGTATTTAACACCTTCCGTGCTCCCTTTGGCCAACGGCCAACGGGAGTACTCCCTCCCTGGTGTCGCAAACAGCCAACGGCCATCGCAGCCCTGCCCACCTTTTAGAACGCCCACACCGCGTCTAAATTCCTGCCGTGGTTAAGGCATTAGGCAATTTGCTTTGTAAATAGCGGGAGCCTTTATTGTTGAGAGCGTTATAGGTTAAGCAGCAGGTTTTAAAGAAGGATCTCTTTTTAACAGATAGCCAATGTAATTCTCTGCGCAGCGGAGTTTAGGAAGAACCTGCAGGACATTTTAAAATCATTCTTGCTGCTGTGTTCTGAACAGCTTGCAATTTGTCCAGGAGCATTTCTCCCACTTCTGCCAACAAAGCACTGCCATAGTGTAAACGACTAGTTACCATAGCCTGTACTAATGTCCTGCGATGAAAGAAAGGTATGAACGGAAGAATTTTCCGTAGGAGTCATAGGCTACAGTTGCAAGAGCTGGTCTTAGCCGTGATATGGTCCTTCATGGACAGAATCTGATCCACTTTTATGCCGAGGTTTTTTACTGAAGATTTGGGGATGGGAGCACCAATCATCTGACCAAATGTCAGAGGCTTACCCTATTAACATGATCTCTGTTTTCTCTGGATTTAGTTGAAGGCAGTTTCCTGTCATCCAATCAGAGATCGCCTTCATGTCAATGGCGTAGCAACTTTTCTCTAGCTCTGGGTTTTTTCCGATAGTGAACATATGCTGTGTACCGTCTGCATATGAGATGATTTCAAAACCCATCTGTTCAACTATCCACGCCAGAGGGGCCATATATATATTAAAAAGGGTTAGACTCAGACAGGAGCCTTGTGGAACACCCTTCTCCAAGGTCATTTTAGCTGACCAATAGGGTCCTAGGGTGACAGTTTGAGTTCTCTCAGTCAGGAAGTGTTGTAACAACTTCAGGGCTGTCCCTTAGATACCACAAGCAGATAGTCTCTCCGCTAGCTTTATGTGCAAGATGGTATCTAAAGCTGCAGAGAGAGATCTAAGAGAATCAGTATCACGGAGCCCCCTGAGTCTATTGTCTGTCTGAGAGAGTCTGTCACCGCCAGAATAGAAGTTCCTGGGCTAAAACCTGGACGAAAACCCGATTGCGATGGATCCAGGAATTCATTTAGTTCCAGATAAGAGCTGAGTTGTCTGTTTTCCAGCAGTTTCTCCAAGAGATAGGCCGATAATTGCTGAGGATTGATGGGTCCACTGTAGGTTTCTTTAATAGAGGGCGAAACGACGCCTCTTTCCATTGGGATGGGATGGTACCAGTGGATATAGAGCAGTTAAAGATATCACAAATTGCTGCTGTGCAGCTCGTGGCTAGAAGAGCCATAGTTTAGGAGGGCACTGTCGTTCGATGACCCGGATTTTCCAGTGGACAGGTCTTTTAGGACCTCGTCAATGGAGGTTGGCTCAAAACTCTCCAAGGAGCTGTTCATTACCTTAGGCCTCTCTTCCAGTTTGGCCAGAGTTTCAGAAACTGTATCCCATACACCCGTATGGCACAGCATTGTAATGCCTATTCGGGCATGTCCTGCGGCATTCCAAATACACCATGAGAGTGCCGTTTGGTGGTGGTGCATGCCACTTTACAACATTGTCTGCTGCGGCCCTTGTGGCAGGCCACACCAGAACACAGACACACACTTACCGCACTTCCTGCACATGGACATGTCTGAGACAACCCGTTTCCCTTGCCGGATAGGCACACCCCTGCGCTGACCTGTGTACGCCGGACAAGCACCCGTCTGTTGTGCATGCAGGAGGATGCGTGCGTAGCTACATGTCCAGGGTCACTGCCAACGCTGAGGTGACATGGTAACGTCTGCTGAAGACAGCACACTCTGATGTTGCAGGGCCTGTGCCTATCATGCTAACACAATGACCACATGGACACACTTACTCAGATGCGGATTTGGGGGGCATTGTGATGGATCTTGTGGCCCTCATGGGTATCCCTGTTTCATGCTCATTGACTTTATGGCACCTGTGTGTGTTCTGGTGTGGCTCTTGGCTGTGTTTCCATTCATGCTGCAGGAAGTCATCCTGCTTAACACCAGCAGAAAGCAGGTGTAAAATCCCTGGTGGTAACGTGGCTTATCGCCCGAATTTCTTTCACATTGCAGTTGTTGTGAAAGTTGTGATATGATTTTTTCGTGTGCAGAACAATATACAAAGTGGGCAGTGTATCCCGTCAAGATCCAGCACCTGACGCACTATTCCTAAGCAATATGAATACAATGAGATTTCTTCAATGATTTTATATGTACACTGTAAGTGCAGCCACTACCTCAGTACAATTCAATACAGAATTTTAGTATTTAGAATAAATCGCAAAGGTGCACCACGTGTCTTTTTGCATGGGAACGGCTACTCTACATTTCATTAGCAGCACTCTAATGCAACTAAAGTTGAGGTAAACCTAACACACTATTCAGAAGTTGGTGCAAACTGCAGAGATCAGCAGTATTCCCACAATAAGTCCCCCAAAATTTAACACCGTGGTGGATACCACCAAATAACAGTAATAAGAACAAGAAAGAGTCACACAGCAAAAAAAATAATCATTTTTTTGGTCAATTTTTTTTTATTTATAACATATAAAAACCATAAACTATTTTCAAATGTTATTATTTTATAAACACACATATATATATATATATATTACCTACTGGCGGTCGCCAGTAGGTATATATAGTTAGGATTTTTTCTCTATGGGATTTTTGAAAATTCTATGTCTAATAACTTTGGCGTTTGTGGACGAAATTGGCTGAAATTTTCAGGAAAATGGCACATTTTGTTTCTGAGCAGCCCTTGAAAATTTGGGGGGGGTTCGTCAAGGGGGGGCCGAGAAAAAAGGGGGTCCCAAAACGTGTTTTTAACATTGAGTTTTCCATAGGGCGGTTGGCCTCACTTTTAGCCCGAACGGCTGAATGGATTTGCACGAAACTTGGCAAAATTGTAGGGACTGGTAGCCCGATGTGCCTTTTGTAGGTCTCAATATATGTGCTCCAGTGGATTTTGAGAAATTAACGTTTAAAAAAAGATATATATCCGTAACAGCGGACCGGGCAGCGTCCCAGGACGCGTACTTTTCGCGCAACGGAGCTTTGTGAAGCGAAGCTGATTGGTTCTCTGGCGTCTGTCAACATTCCAAAAAGTCCGTAGCGGCCGCCATCTTGTCTCTCGGTAGGATCGAGAGACAAGAGGAGGCCAAAACAAAGGGGGAAATAACCATAAGGGGGCATAGTAGATCCTCGCTGACCCCCTAGGTTTGATGTGGAGGTTTTAAAAGGGCCCCGCGGGGCAAAAAAAAAAATAATAATAATAATCGAACGGCTGAATGGATTTGCACGAAACTTGGCAAAATATTAGGGACTGGTAGCCCGATGTGCCTTTGCTAGGTCTCAATATATGTGCTCCAGTGGATTTTGAGAAATTAACGTTCAAAAAAAGATATATATCTGTAACAGCGCTCCGCTTCGCGTAACGGAGGTTTGCGAAGCTGATTGGTCATTCTGTCACTGGGCTATAGTTGGGCTACATCTGGCTGATATTTGGGCTACATTTGTTTTTTTGTGTGTCTGGCGGCCATCTTTGGGCTACATTGGGCTTCATTGGGCTACATTGGGCTACATTTGGGCTCCAACATATATATAGGCCAATGTAGCCCAATATATATTTTTCAAAGTTAATTTTCGTAAAAACCACTGGAGCATATATCTTGAGACATAGCAAAGGCACATCGGGCTACCAGTCCCTACAATTTTGCCAAGTTTCGTGGAAATCCATTCAGCCGTTCGAGCTAAAAGTGAGTCCAACCGCCCTATGGAAATGAAGGAAATTAATGGGTAATTTGTAATTAGCAAATAGCTAATCGCAAACTAGGAATGGTAAAGAATCGCTATTTATTCCTTAAAGTTCGCTATTTAGGAAATGCAAAAAACTTTGATGATACATATGGCGGTTCATCTCTAACAAGATAAGAAGCATAGGGATACATTTATGATGACTGGCGCATCACCAGGGATGTGTTAGTCATTCTGTGCCGCTGTTCCGTCACCTATGGTGTGCTGCATTTACAATGCGGCGCATCATGGGGCAAAAACAGCACAGATGCGTGATGTATCTGTGCCGTAAAGGTGGCGCATTGCTGGAGTTGTATCGCAAGTGTGATGAAGCTCCAGCAAGGGTCGGGGGTGCCCCTGTCGCAGGGTTTCTGTTCTCACACAGAACTGTGGACAGAGGATTGGAACCTCGGCGAATTAGGGTGTCCCAAAACTCACGTTAGTAATCAAAAACTCCTTAGCAAGCTAGGTACAGTGTCACATTGGATATAACAAACTCTCAATGTTTAGACAATCCAGAATATGAACTTATAGTACCTCAGGATACGTGGAACTCATGAACAGTCGGTCGTTATATATTTCTTAGAAACCAGAACATGGAGTTAAGAAGAACACATGTGTATTTGAAATGTTTATTTACTAATGCCGTCTTCTCAGGCGTAGTATCTTAGATAATACAAGTACACATATTATCAGTAGCAAAATTACCAGCATAGTTACTAGTACATAAAAAGCGAATGGTGATAGTATGTTAACATGCTGTAAATGAATAAGAGTTAGCAACACTTATAAGCAGCCGCGGGCCGTGGAGGGAGTTACGGTGAGGCAGGGAGGCGGGGAGGGGGAGAAGCAGGGTGGAGAATACAAGTACACATATTATCAGTAGCAAAATTACCAGCATAGTTACTAGTACATAAAAAGCGAATGGTGACAGTATGTTAACATGCTGTAAATGAATAAGAGTTAGCAACACTTATAAGCAGCCGCGGGCCGTGGAGGGAGTTACGGTGGGGCAGGGAGGCGGGGAGGGGGAGGGGCAGGGTAGAGAGGGCTCCACCCTGCTTCTCCCCCTCCCCGCCTCCCTGCCTCACCGTAACTCCCTCCACGGCCCGCGGCTGCTTATATCTCACCCTCCCTAATACACATATTATATTATTTGCTAAGAAGGTCTCTTTGTGTTGGTTTAGGGCGTGCCCATACTTTAGTGTCTTAGATTTGAAGGAATCACATCAGCATACACCAGCTCTCTCTTCATGTGAACCGCATCAACTGTTGTGTATGTGTGTTCGGCAAAGCAATATAAAACCCGCCTCATGCCCAGAATTGGCAGAAGTTGCACTTATGTTATGAGTATGAAGTCGTGGAGATCAGACCTCATAACAATTCTGTATCGTGTTGTTCTTGAAACTTTAGCACTCGCTGTACAGATATAGTTTAACAAGCAAAGCAGATAGTAGAGCAATAACATATTATTCTCATGTAAACCACGATGAACTACTAGGTGGAAAGCTAAAGCAACAACTAAGTGTCGTGTGCAGAAGTTGCAAAAAAGGAAAAATGGCGTTTAAACCGGTAATGAGCCCATGCTAACTTAACACGGTGTAAAGATATCCAGGACCTAGATGACACCTCCCCATGATCCGGAAACGAACTGAATAAGATAATAGAAGTGCCATCTCATGAGAGCAGATTGCAAGTTTATATGTGGACGGTCCGCAAGGTAAAGCATTAAAAACTAGGAAAATTTAATGCTAAAGAAAAATAAAACAGCCAAGTACTTTATCGAGTCTTAAGCCAATAGGCAAGGTAAATAATAAAAACTTGACAGATAAGTCAATGAATTGTCAATGAAATGCTAGTACTCTGCATATCAAACATGAAAAAGGTCTATGACATAACTGTGTATGCAAAATAAGCTGCAACAGCCTCCAATAGGAAGTCACCGTCTTCATCCGAAAACAGTTCAGCCATCCAATTTAAAAGCGGAAAAGAACATACGTGCTCTCCCAGCACCGGATCCTCTATCACCATCAGAGGACAGCTCGGTGGGTTTTCAAGAAAGCTCTGTTCCAAGAAAGACTGTGCTGCCGCCAATAAATTCCAGGGACCAATTAGTCCATGCATCAATGCCACAGCCATAATCCTTTCGCCAGGACAAACCAACTCGTGAGTAATGATAGGAGTCTTCAACTGATTAAAGTCGACGTCAGGAGAAACCGGTCCGCAGAGACACAAATCAATGGCCCAATCGAAATCACAGGTCAGGCAGTGAAATACAGGCTGGACACAGGTGAAGTAGGAGAATCGAAAAGATAATCCATATGCCGTGCTTAATATCGCCAACGGCATTGTGCCATAATATTCTAGCATGCGATTGCGGAACAGTGTCAGCAGCTGCAGGGTGGGAGGTTGCATAGGAGGGACATCCATATTTAAAAATGTAAAAAAGCACAAGAGCGTCCGCTGGTAATGCAAGTAAAAATGCCAATCCACGAAGCAGAGTGGAGAAAATAGAATGAAAGAAAGCAGGGATGACTCCAAAGATTTTCTCAAATGAAGTCACGAGACCACTGGTAACAACTTTAAAAAAGTGCGCCAGGGCCTTTGTGGAGGATGCGTTAAAGATAGTCCGAACCATCTTGCTGAAATTGAAAGGCAAATCTGAATTGAAAAGGGTCTGCACCTCTGTACGGGTGTTCACTATGTGAAGCACGAAAGTTTCACGGGCCGAACTCAAGGCCACCTCTCTCTGAGACAAAAGAGCTCTTATTCTTGCCATGCCGTTGAAATCTCTCCCAAAGTTGGTATTTGTGGCCAGATTGAAAACTCCCTATGTTCATGTGTGGGAGAAAATAGAACATTTCTGCAGCAAATAACCCGTTCACTTACTGTTACAATAAAAGGAATACTTTTAATTAACTCAGAACAATCTTCATTATTGAGCATCAAATAACTACCATTTTCCAACAACTTGAACGTGGGGATGATAGCAGGAACTGGCGTGCCTTGCAACACGCAAGCCATATTTGGTCGGTGTTTGTTGCATGAACCGTGTAACTGTATGTGCCTACACATTAGTGAATGATCTGGCGTCTCAGTGCATTCCTCTCCATTCAGATAAACTTCTTGATCATCTTTGAAACATCTGTATGTGTATGGAAGCGACCAGACCTCATGAAGAAAAGCACTACCTAAAGGTTCATAACGACCTATTGGTATATATTTCATACAATTTGAAAACTTATATAAAGCAAAAGGCAGCGTTATTAAACCGTGGATAAGGCACGTTGCGAAAAAACCCGCAATCCTCTGCTGATGATGTCACTGAGCATGTCATGAATGATGTAATATGTGACATCATCAGCAGTGGATTACGGGTAATAGTATCTCTAGTTTACTCCCCTATAGCTGTCTTTCTTTTAACATAAGTGTCTGTTTCCTTCCCTTATACTTACTGTTTTTGGTTCGCTTCCGGTTCGCGTACCGGCGAGCGAACTGGGAAGCGTACTACGAGAAATAGAGGTTGGCACAGTTCCAAATATTGTACCAATTTTTTAATAACGGGGAGGTAGTTCTGAAAAGAACTTTTTTTTTTATTGTTTTTGTTGTTTTATATATTTTTTATTATTTTTCAGAACATTTTTTTACTTTTTTTGAATTTTTCTGAACAGTTTTATATTTTTTGGGGTTTTTCTTGGAGGGGGCAATGAAAACGATTCATTGTAAAGGGCTCAACAGGAGCAACAAAACAAAAAAAAAGTATTTATTATTTTGGGCGTTTCGTACAAACTTGCATATGATAGTCAATAGCTCTGTTGATCAGAGTGATGCTTCTTTCTCCGCAGCAAATGAATCCATCGCAAAATACGCAGATGTGTTTTACTTCACCAAATCTCATTTGTATATTTGGCACCATCTCCCTGCCCTCTGGTCCCGTTACTTCCGGTACAACAGATCTTCTGGCCATAATAGGGAGATTATCTAGGTCGTTCCGAAACTGTGCAGCACTGTAGTTGTTAGGATGCCACCTAGTCATATGGCGATGCATTGTGTAGTTTCCGAAACTGTATTTTTTCTCGGTTCCTCTGGACAGTCTATCTTGACATATAAGGCAAGTTACGTATCTTGCATTTACTTTTTTCTGACCTTTGGGAACTTTAAAAAATTGCCAAATGAAGTTTTCTTTCCGGTGAGACGTCCTGGGTTCCTCAGGCAAAAACTGCCTCTCTTCCTGCTCTTCCTCGTCTTCCTCTTCTTCCTCTTCTTGCTGAATTATAACTTGAGCAGGTGGTCCACTCTTCCTTGGATGTGGTGGAGGTGGTGGGGAAGCACCAGCTGAAGCTACTAAAGAAGCCATTGCTCAGTGATCACAAAGGGTCTTTCTCTCACAATGATGAAAGTCAGAGTGAGGAAAGAAGGAGGGATTTTCATCATTTGGGAAAAACAAGAGTTCTCAACCAATCAAAAGTGTTCATTTTAGATTATATGACCTAGTCTTACATCATTAGGAAACCAAAAGTGAAATGAACCAATGAAAAGTGTTATTACCAAGTCACATGACTTGCTGTGTTTACGTTAAGCGCTTTGCAGGGCCTCCCGGTTTGCTTCCAGAAACCTGCGCTTTGCGACTCGCTTCGCGTACCAGTTCGCTAACGTAGCACGTCATATGACGTATCACGCGACAACGTGAAACGTCATGCGGACGGGAGGCGTCACGATGTTGTTTTCTAACGCGGCATTTGCGGTAAAGAAACGTTTACCGGCTCGCGGTCTATTTCGCGGCATCAAGGTCAGCTAACGGGAAGCTTCCCGATTCGCGAAGCGGGAACGAAGAAAAAAAAATATTTAAAAAAAAAATTATTCATAAACTTATAAAATATATTTTTGGATTTAAAGAAGAATACATTTTACAGCTACAGATATTAGCTGTTAAAAAACCAATGAAATTCACTGAAAAAACCATAGGTTATAGACCATATATAGTTAGGAATTAGCATTTACAAAACCTTGAAAATTCACTGAAAAAACCATAGGTTATAGACCATATATAGTTAGGAATTAGCATTTAGAAAACCTTATTTTACTCACACAAAACCATTGAAATTCCATATATAGTTAGTTGCACTAACTATATATCGCGCACCCGCAATCCACTGCTTATGATGTCACATATTACATCATTCATGACATGGTCAGTGACATCACTGATGACATCACTGATGACATCTCAAATGACATCACTGATGACATCACTGATGACATCTCAAATGACATCACTGATGACATCATGACACACCAATACCAGTTACTACATACGCACTCACTGATTCCTACGTCTACACACACATTCACTCATTCACCCATACAATAACTCATACATACAGTCACTTATTATTACAACACTATCATATGCACTCATACACCTATGCAGACAGTCACACACTGCCACTCATCCATGGAGTTACTCACACACCAAGTCAATCCTGTAAAGAATCAATCACACTTCCATTTCTTCATCTATACAGTTAAACACAGAACACCATACTTCAGTGACATCACTGATGACATCACTAATGACATCTGAAATGACATCACTGATGACATCTCAAATGACATCACTGATGACATCATGACACACCAATACCAGTTACTACATACGCACTCACTGATTCGTACGTCTACACACACATTCACTCATTCACCCATACAATTACTCATACATACAGTCAGTTATTATTAGAACACTATCATATGCACTCATACACCTAGTCAGTCCTGTGAAGAATCAATCACACTTCGATTTCCTCATCTATAGTTAAACACAGAACACCATACTTTTCACACATATACTAACACATACTTACTCTCTTATCCAATCACTGATACAAGTACACATTGATATGCACAGAGTCACACACCTCCCAGCCAGCCACACACACACTCAGTCTTCCATACATCCAGTCATTCTTCAATATGTAAAACGTATTTAAACTTTACAAAAACACACAGACACTAGATGATGTCATCAGTGATGTCATTTGAGATGTCATCAGTGATATCATCAGTGATGTCACTGACCATGTCATGAATGATGTAATATGTGACATCATCAGCAGTGGATTGCGGGTGCGCGATATATAGTTAGTGCAACTAACTATATATGGAATTTCAATGGTTTTGTGTGAGTAAAATAAGGTTTTCTAAATGCTAATTCCTAACTATATATGGTCTATAACCTATGGTTTTTTCAGTGAATTTTCAAGGTTTTGTAAATGCTAATTCCTAACTATATATGGTCTATAACCTATGGTTTTTTCAGTGAATATATATATATATATATATATATATATATATATATATATATATATATATATATATATATATATATATATATAGTATAAAATATAAAAACCAATAAACAACATTTAACAAAAATAATAGAAAACAACAAGGTGACCATCCTCTAGAGGAGGTCTTGCATTACCTAACTTCAAAGTTTATTGGTGGGCTACAATTCTCAAATATAGTAGATTGTTGTTAACTACAAACCAGGAGCCTAAGTTAATGGGGTCGGTTCCAACTCCACAGGAAATAATCCTTGGTAACGACATGGGCGAACATTTGTGGCGATTGACTTATGACTGTCATTTTAAAAAGGTTCGCTTCAAAACCCTTAAAGGTATCTACATTGCCTGGAACCACGTTCGTAAACTCTTGGGGATAGGTTGGTCCTCTTATTACACGAACTTCTATAAAAATAATAACCTCCCAGAGATATTTGGAGATAATTGTATGATACAGTGGGTCAGATCGGGCATTACTCAAATTGGCTCACTCTATGATTCAACGGGCTTTAGCTCTTTTCTATCCCTAAGAAACAAATTTGGTTTAGAATATCGAGATTTTTTCAAATATCTACAAATTAGGGATTTCATTATGAAAAAGGTGGGTGGCAGTGTGGCATTCCAAAAATCCAGTTAATCGAAACAGTGGTTCAAAACAACAGAGTTAGGATTGGGGAAATATATAAAACTTTAATTACTGGTATTCCCGACGACTTGGACAAACATGTCCATAACTGGCAGAACCAATTAGGTACTTCATTGACCTCAATACACAAAGCATTCGGACTTTACCAATCGCTAATAATGTCCACAAAATTGCAAGCCCAATTCTTCAAAACCTTTTTTCAATTCTACTATACGAAAGAAACAGAGAAGGAAAAACAAGCCAGAGAGAAAAAGAGAGTGAAGGAAAGAAAGGTAGTGAGAAAGGGAGAAGGGAGAGAGAGATAGAAGGAAAGGAATGAAGAGAGTGAGAGAGAGAGTGAAGAGAGGGAAGTGTGTGTGTGTGTGAGAGAGAGAGAGAGAGAGAGAGAGAGAGAGAGAGAGAGAGAGAGAGAGACTGTCACCTCTGCGCATCCATGAGCAAATAATTACCTGGTGCCAGCGGAGTGTGCAGCAGTGGGCGGTCTGCACATGCCCGTCAAAACCCCACCGATCTCAGAGGTGTTGCTGAGTCCTGAGTCATGAATGGCAGAGACCATATCAGATTCAGTTTGGATCGCACAGGGGTCGCTGAGTCCTGAATGGCGGAGACCACATCAGCTTTTTCGTGGGTCTGACAGATGTCTCTGAGTCCTGAATGGTGGAGACCACATCAGTTTCTCTGTGGCCCAGCAGATCTCACACATGTTGCTGAGTCCTGAGTCGTCAATGGCGGAGACCTCCTCAGAGTTTGGTGCTGCTAAGCCTGTGGAACTCAAGTCCGTGCCACATGGTGGTAGGCACCTGATGGCCATATGAGTTTTGGGTGGAAGTAACCCTGTGCATATGAAGTCCGCGACAAGGGGATGGTAGGCCCCTGACGGCCATACAGCTGAGGGTGTGACAAACTTTCTGCGCAACTTTTCAAAGACTCTTTATGGTTGAGACCCGTGGAGCATTTGCCAGCTAGTCATTACCGGCAATAAAGGATGTGATGTTGTTGATCTATTATATTTACGTGGTCACATGGCCTGTGATGCATATGCCATATGGGTGTGGTGTGTGTTCAAACCTGCCGTCAGGCAGTGGCCGTGAGATGTTGAGAATTAGACCACTGACATGCACACCAACAGCGAGTACGTCTGTGACAGGTAGCTATGTGGGGCCAAAGTTGGAACGTAATCGGAGTGGAGTGGCATGGTGTGGTGTGGCATGGCGTACAAAGGAACAGGGCAGGGATAGCCACAATGACACGGACGGCTCATAGTACTGCGTCTGTGAGTTGTGGGAACGGGCCGCAGCTGTCCCTCTGCGAGCCTGGGTGCGAACTGTTCAGTCCGTCAGCTGGCATCTGTCTGAGACATTTGTGAAAACATATCGGAGTTTTTTCTGTGAGAGGTACCCCTTTGACGCTCCCTCTCCCCACATTAGCAGGTAACACACCCTCTTCCCACATTACCAACATACCCCCAACAACTTTCTTGGGCCCGGAAGTGTCCCTGTGCAGTTGGACAAAGAAAAATCTTAGTCATGTATAGATTTACAAATAAAACAATTTTTTAAAGAAAAGAACAACAAATAAGACTGAAGGGAGTCTGGTGCTGTGGTTGCTGCCACGAAGTTGGGGTCACTGCCATTCAGGACTCAGGACACAGTTACACATGTGGGATCGGCTAGTATTAAATAGGGTTAGTGGCACCAGCAGCAGTGACACTGTGTGAGCCTGTGATGGTGCTTGGTGTGGACGGCCTCACTAGGAGCAATGTGTGTTGACTACTGGACTGCATCATGTGGAATCAGGACTCTATCTGAATTGTGAACTGTGCTGAGCATAGTGCAGGCCAGAGGTAGCGATGAGGAAGGGCCCACAGCCATGGGCATATGTTGGTGGCCCCACCGGTCTGCGAAGTGCATGTTTAGTGGCACTACTTGTCGCCCGCCTTCAATGTGAAAATACTCCTCACTAATCTAAGGGAGTCTGGTGCTGTGGTCGTTGCCACGAAGTTGGGGTTACTGCTATTCAGGACTCAGGACACAGTTACACATGTGGGATCGGCTTGTATTAAATAGGGTTAGTGGTACCAGAAGCATTGAGACTGTATGAGCCTGTGATGGTGCTTGGTGTGGATGGCCTCACTGGGAGTAATGTGTGTTGCCTACTGGACTGCATCATGTGGAATCGCTATTGTATCTGAATTGTGAGCCCTGCTGACCGTAGTGTAGGACAGAGGTAGCAATGAGGAAGGGCCCACAGCCATGTGCATACATTGGTGGCCCCACCGGCCTGCGCATTGCAGGTTCAATGGCAGCACGTCTCACTGGCCTTCCATATACAAATACTCCTCACTAATCAAAGGGAGTCAGGTGCTGTGGTCGCTGTCACGAAGTTGGGGTCACTGCCCTTCAGAATTCATGACACAGTTACACATGTGGGATCGGCTTGTGTTAAAGAGGGTTAGTGGGAGTACGTGTCGTTGGCTTGCATATCGAAATACGCCGCACTGATCGAAGGAAGTATGGTGCTGTGCTTGGTGCTATGGACTTGGGGTCACTGCCATTCAGGAATCAGGACACAGTTACACATGTGGGATCAGCTTGTGTTAAAGAGGGTTAAAGGGACTACGTGTCGCTGGTTTGCATATCAAAATAAGCCTCACTGATTGAAGGGAGTATGGTGCTGTGCTCGGTGCTACGGACTTGGGGTAACTGCTATTCAGGACTCAGGACACAGGTATACATCTGGGATCGGCTTGTGTTAAAGAGGGTTAGTGGGACTACGTGTAACTGGCTTGCATATCGAAATATGCCTCACTGATTGAAGGGAGTATGGTGCTGTGCTCGGTGCTACGGACTTGGGGTCACTGCCATTCAGGACTCAGGACACAGTTACACATGTGGAATCGGCTTGTGTTTCAGTGGGTAAGTGGGACTACGTGTCGCTGGCTTCCATATTGAAATATGCCTCACAAATCGAAGGGAGTATGGTGCTGTGCTTGGTGCTATGGACTTGGGGTATGTGCCATTCAGGACTCAGGACACAGTTACACATGTGGGATCGGCTTGTGTTAAAGAGGGTTAGTGGGACTACGTGTCACCAGCTTGCATATCGAAATATGCATCACAAATCGAAGGGAGCATGGTGCTGTGGCCGCTGCCACGGACTTGGGGTCACTGCTATTCAGGACTCAGGACACAGTTACACATGTGGAATCAGCTTGTGTTAAAGAGGTTTAGTGGGACTACGTGTCGCTGGCTTGCATATCGAAATATGCCTCACTGATTGAAGGGAGTATGGTGCTGTGCTCGGTGCTACGGACTTGGGGTCACCGCCATTCAGGACTCAGGACACAGTTACACATGTGGAATCGGCTTGTGTTACAGTGGGTTAGTGGGACTACGTGTCGCCGGCTTCCATATCGAAATATGCCTCACAAATCGAAGGAAGTATGGTGCTGTGGTCGTTGCCTCAGACTGCTGGGTCACTGCTATTCAGGACTCAGGAAACAGACAAATATGTGGGATCAGCTTGTGTTAAAGAGGGTTTGTGGGACTACATGTCGCCAGCTTTGCATATCGAAATATGGCTCACTGATTGAAGGTAGTGTGGTGCTGTGGTCGGTGCCACAGACTTGGGGTCACTGCCATTCAGGACTCAGGACAGAGTTACACATGTGGAATCGGCTTGAGTTGAACAGAGTTAGTGGCACCACGTGTCGCCGGTCTTGCATATCGAAATAAGCCTCACTGATCGAAGGGAGTCTGTTGCTGTGGTGGCTGCCATGGACTTGGGGTGACTGCCATTCAGGACTCAGATCACAGTTACACATGTGGGATCGGCTTGTGTTAAAGAGAATATGTGGGAAAACATGCCGCCAGCTTTGCATATCGAAATATGGCTCACTGATCGAAGGGAGTGTGGTGCTGAGGTCGGTGCCACGGACTTGGGGTCACTGCCATTTAGGACTCAGGACATAGATACAAATGTGGGATCGGCTTGAGTTGAACAGAGTTAGTGGCACCACGTGTCGCCAGTCTTGCATATCAAAATAAGCCTCACTGATCGAAGGGAGTCTGGTGCTGTGGTGGCTGCCACGGACTTGGGGTCACTGCCAGGACTCAGGACACGTGTGGGATCGGCTTATGTTGAAGACAGTTAGTAGCACCATGTTTCACCGGTCATCCACAGTGGAGGCTGGAGGCAGCGGTGAGCAAGGGCCCACCGCCACTTCCATACGTTGGTGGCCCCACCGGCCTGCGTAGTGCAGGTTCAGTGCCACCACATGTTGCCGGCCTTCCATATGCAAATTCCCCTCACTAATGGAAGAGAGTCTGGTGCTGTGGCCGCTGCCACAAAGTTGGGGTCACTGCCATTCAGGACACAGTTACACATATGGGATCGGCTTGTGGTGTTGAACAGGGTTAGTTGGCACCACATGTTGCCGGTATTCCACAGTGTAGGCCGGAGGCAGCGATCAGCAAAGGCCCACACGCATGTGTTGTTGACTTGAGCTGCACAGATTGGGAGCATTTGGTCTTCTTAACCCATTATAGTCTCTTACACAATTTGCGTTGCTACTAATCTTGAATTTTGAACCGTGATAACCCCAGTGTAGGCCAGAGGAAGTGGTCAGGATGGGTGCACAGTCATGTGGAGTTGAGTTGAGCTGCGCAGGTAGCGGCCCCTGGAGCACTCAGCATATGCGCACCCTGCGATGATACGTGGTCCTAGCGGGCCGCCCTGGGAGCAATGTGTTTTGTCTAATGAATTCAACCTTAATAAGGCCATGTGGTGATGACTTGTGGTGCAGTGAGTTAGTAGCACCTGAAGCACACAGTGTGTGCGCAGCCTGCGATCATGCGCACTCACGGCCTGGCCTATTTATTCATACTCCTAGGCTGGAGTGGCGTATGTTGGACCAACCCACTCTGCTTCCATTTCCAGGGGAGGACAACACAGCTACATGGCCAAGATCTTCCCCATTGCATGAGGTAACATAGTTGCGTCCACTGTGCATTACACTACAAGTATCAATACTATATCTCCTTATGGAGAGGTTTGTGCTTTACATAGTGAAGTCTGTGCAGCACCTCACTGCTACACTTGGCATTGAGTGCATTATGATTGATTGGTGACTTGCCTCCTTCACACATACTTGGATGCCACATCTCCCAACATTCAGCTATTGTGCGTCTGAGGGGCCATGGCCTTTTGGGAAGGTCCGTTATCCTGTTTTGCGCTGCCTCAGTGGTAGTAGGGAGGGTGGTCTTGGAGGAGGTTCTGGTGGTGGTGGTGGTGCTGGGTGTTGTAGCCTTGTTGGGTGTCGGAGGTACATGATCAGTAGCTCTATCATGTGTTGGTCTTTAGATGTGGCTGTTGGTTGGGTCCAATTCAAGCAGTAGATAGTCAAAGTCCTTACACCAGTTAACCCCTTCCATGCTCATGACGGAATGGTTCCGTCATGAGCATCGATGCTCCGGTGCTGATGACGGAACCATTTCGTCATGAGGCCAGGGGCACGAATTCCCTCTGCTGCAGACAGCAGAGGGATTTCCTTCTCACCCCTGTGACCTTGGGAGCTGGGGAAGAGTTTCCCCAGCTCCCGAGGCCCCCTCCCTGGTTTCTGTTCAATGACGATCAGCGCGCAAGTCGCGCTGTCGTCATTGAACACAAACCGAAACTAAAATGAGCCTTTAGGCTCATTTCAGTTTCACTTTCCACATGCTCAGTGGGCTATCTCAGCCCCCTGAGCACGTAGAAAGACGGGAGAGGTATCATTGGAAAGGGGAGAATCTCCCCTTTGCAATGGTACTCCGAGTGGATCCCTGCTTGGGGATCGCGGATCCACCCACTAGACACCAGGGAGGAGGGAGTAACCCCTTGGGCAAGGGCCTTCACTCCCCCATAACTAAATTTATGGTATTCAGTCTTTCTGCCCCCCCTGGGGGGCAGATGGGGCAGTAGCCCCCCAATCTGCCCCCCGGCGGGGGGGCAGAAAGCCCACTATACACCAGGGAATTTTATTGGGGGCACTCTTTTTTAGGGTGGGGGCTGCCCGTAATGGGTGCACCAATGCCCCCACCCCCGGCACCATTACAGCCTTTCTGCCCCCCCTGGGGGGCAAATGGGAGCAGTAGCCCCCAATTTGCCCCCCCGGGGGCGGCAGAAAGCCCACTATGCACCAGGGATTTTCTTGTGTGCACTTCTTTTTTAGGGTGGGGGCTGCCTGCAACTGGCACGCCAATGGCCCCAACCCCCACCACCATTACAGACTTTCTGCCCCCCCTGGGGGACAGATGGGGGCAGTAGCCCCCAAGCTGCCCCCCCGGGCAAATGTACTACCACCCAGCGTTCCCCTTGTTCTCCTGAGTAAAATGATACCTCACTTTTGTGGGTGCCCAAAGCAGAACAGGCTAAAAATGTACTTTTTTAAAAATTGTAGCGTATGGTATTTACAAGAAACTCCGAGAATTCTACTGTTTTGGGGTCATCCTAGTCACAGGCCTTTGGCCCAACAACACAAGTGAGGTATCATTTTACTCGGGAGAACAAGGGGAACACTGGGTGGTAGGTCATTTGTGCCGGCACGGAGATCCCATGCAAAAATGTATGGAATTTTTTTTTTTTAACCTAATTTTAAGGTTTGCAGGGAATTCTGGGTAAGAAAACGTTGGGGGACCCATGCATGCCATACCTTGCTGGACTCCCCCGGTTGTCTAGTTTTCAGAACTGTTTGGGTTTGGTAGTTTCCCAAGATGGCCTCCGAGCCTGGGGCAAAAAACTCAGGGCTCCCCCCCAAAAAAATAAGGTAGCTTTGCTATAGGTCATTTTTGTCTCCACTGTACGATTTGGGCCTTTTCTAGTTGCAGCCACTATGCCTACCCACGCAAGTGAGGTACCATTTTTATCGGGAGACCTGGGGAAATGCTGGGTGGGAGGAAATTTGAGGATCCACGCAGATTCCACAACTTTCCACACAGAAATGTGAGATGAAAGCAAATTTATTTGTTTGCGTAATTTGAGGTTTGCAGTGGATTCTGGGTAGGAGAATTATGAGGGACCCACGCCAGCCATACTTCGCTGGACTCTCCCGGGTGTCTAGTTTCCAGAAATGTATGGGTTAGGTAGGTTTCCCTACATGGCCGCCAAGCCCCGGGCCAAAAACGTATGGGAACCCCCTTGCAAAACCAGGTTGGTTTGTGATAGGTAATTTTGATGTCGCCTCATTAGGTTTTGGGCCCTTGCCTGTTGTGGGTCCTTGAGCCACCCATGCAAGTGAGGTACAATTTTTCTCAGAAGACTTTGGGGAACGCGGGGTCGCTGGACATCTGTGTATCCACGCTAAGCATGGGCGGATCTAGCGGATCTCGCGTACGCGAAATTGCGGATTTACGGATTCGCCATCCGCGAAGATACGCGAACTCTGGCGGATTTGCGGATTTTCCCGTTTTTTGTGTTGGCGAGCGTTCGCGCCGATTTTGGGACAATTTCGCAATTGCGAACTTACTTTTCGGCACGCAACGGCCACGACTATGTTGTTTCTACGTCTGGTTTATCTCACAGGTTCACAGCACCCTCTGTTTCACCACTGCCACCCTCTGGGACACCCATGCCACCCTCTGGTACATCCTCACTGCCACCCATTAGGTTTGTTTATCACTGTAGTTTATGGGGGGTGAAAAAAGCAAGCACACCTCCCCTACTTCAACTGCCATGAATTAATTTGGGGTTGATTAATGTGTCAGTTATTTAGAAAGTTCCAGTCTGGCTGGCACCTGCTTCCTTCCTTATCTCTAAATTGCTTTCTGTTGCAGTGAAATTTTTTTTCACAGGACCTTTATGGTTTACTTGTAGCTATTCTATGAGCCTGCTGTTTGGGTCATAGCAGGGTCATAGAATAGTTGCAAACTCTGGAGGGGCCCCTCAGGAAGCACTACAGTGAATGTTACAAATGTTAAGTTTGAACTTTTGCACCTGCTCATTGCTTTCAGTTTAGCAAAAATCTTTTTTTCTGCAATTTCGCGCGTTTTTTGGGGCGCGAATCCGTGCGAGATCGATTTCGGAAGCCGCGAATGCTTGCGAATACACTAATTTTTTTTTGCGACGTGTATGTTCGCGTGCTTTTGCACGTGTTCGCGAGGCGCTTGTAGCTATACATTTGCCAAGTTACCCTAGCGGTCGTACACGGGCGCGGCCATCTTGTTTGCGTGACGTAATTCCGTTTCCGGCCGCTATGTGTAATCTCGCAAACTGTGCTGCTCGCTAGTACAATTTCGCGCGTGCTCGCGAGGAAAATCTCGCGCGAACTTACCCACGCGGTCGTGAACGGGCGCCGCCATCTTGTTTCTCATTCATTGCTATGGTTCTGGGCATGCTTTCTGTATCCTCTCTGAATCTCTGCCATCCTTTGCTTGTTTGAAGTTTATTAAATCTATTTTACTTATTATCTATCCCTCTATTTTTCTAGCTGTATATTTTTGTGTTTTCTGCTACTTTTAGTTACTTTTAAACTACTTTTTTAAACTCTTTTCTTTTCTTCTTCACTATTCTATTTCTTCTTTATCATTTAAGTTTATTTCTGCCCAGACCATGGTAAAGGGAGCCGGGAAGCACCCTGAGAAGGGGAAGGGTCCCGCACCCCGTGCCCGGCTCCCGTGCGGGCGTTTGAGGGGGGAGCAAGTGGTGCCACGGGAGATCTTCAGCGCGGAGGAGGTGGCCGCGCTCATCTTCCACGTCCAGCGCCGCCTCCCCAAGACGATCCTGGGAGGCGGCAAGATCGCAACTGGCTATGGCATCCGGGAGCGCCGGAAGCGGTGGGAGAAGGTGTGCCGGGCCATGTATAAGCTCTCTGGGGTCCGGCGCACATATAACCAGGCCACCCACCGCTGGACCGATGTCATGGACCGGGAACGGGACTTGCTGGACGCGCTCGGCGTAGAGGTCCCCGGGCTTGGTGAGTAGTAGTAGCTATTCATCACTACTCTGTTTTATCCGGCTCTGTTATTTGCAAATCTTTGTTCTTTACCAAGAGCAATAATGCTGCCGATTACATTGTAGGTAAATTATATTTCAAAATCTTCTATGCATTTCAGGTGCACTGCTCTCCTTCTCAGTAGCCTTGCTTGCTACTATGCTTATTTGTTTTGTAAATTGTGTTCATTTCATTGGCCTGAGAAATTATGTATGAGTGTAGTGTAAAGATAAGAACTGCGTAATGCTAGACACTAAGGGTCATATTTTCAATTACCGGCGCATCCCTGCAAAGTAGCAGGGATGCGGCAGTAATTGTGTGCCATGCCACCACCACCCATTGGCCCAAAACGTCACAGAAGCCTTATGCATCTGTGCCGTAAAGGCGGCGCATTGCTGGAGTTGCGTGCCAACGATGGCGCAGCTCCAGCAATGCTCTGGGGTACCCTATCTCCCCAATGCTGCATCAAGCCGTACGTCGGCTTCAAGCGCGCAGGGTTTGACTCATGCATCATTGTCTTAAAAGTGACTGATTGACATCTTGTAGATTTCCCTCAGCCACTTTTAGGATTCGTCCCTGCGCAGGTACGCCCTCCCTTGCGCCGGAACGCCCCCTGATGGCGCAGGGCTTTACAACGTGATGCATCGCCCATATTTTTTTTTTTAATATATACGCCGCACCAACACCATGGCGAGTCTTTTGTTCTGCCGCTGCGTCACAAAAGTCACGCAACAATGGAGGAAAATGAGCCGCAAGGGACTTCTAAATCAGCCCCAACAGACTGAAGTCCAGTCCTTCCTTTAGACACATGGCTATAAGAAGAAATAGTGGTGGTGGTGGGTGGATTGATAGTTTGAGTATTCACTGATCTGCAAGCAGGATGGACTTTGTCTGTCACTTCGCGTGCTGCGGACTGCTGCCTGCAGTGCCAGGCCTAGGCAAACCTCTTTAGTAGTCTGTTTATTGAGTTACATAGGAACTTTCTAAGTCAACGGTCCGCAAATCAGGCAATACGAATAACGTAGTATACCACATGAGATAGATCCCGTGGAATAGTTGTCTATCTATTTGCTATTTCTCCAAAAAATGTTGTTATTGTTCTTTTGAAATGGTTGATTTGGTTGACAAATCTCATCCATGTTTTCTGGTCTTTCTTTCTTTCATGTTGTACATCAGCTCCCCCCAAGGGCAAGAGGACACAGGAGGAGGAGGGTGCTGTTCAGGATGCAGGCCATGATCGGGCAGGTGAGGGCTCCTTTGCTGGCCCCAGTAAGTTTTAATTGTAATAAAGAGTACCTATTTTTTCCTAGCGTTCCTCATTCGATTTTTTCTAAATCGTCTTTGATCTTCTTGTAGACTGGATATAAATTCTTATCCTGGCTCGAATATGACTCCCTGTGGTATTAGTAGATTATTCTTATTAGTCTGTCTGTGTAGCTAACTAAGATTGGACATTTGGCAATTCCATTGGACTCCCATTCTATTCAGCAATATCTCTATGCACTGTCTCCTTACTGACTAGATAGTGTGGCAGAGTCATTCAGCTCCCGAAGTCACCGATGATTGATCCCCAATGATCTCTAGATTATCGTACGCAGGACAAGAGAGTACGGAGTCACAGCACAGTCAAGAAGTGTCAGAGGCACTCATGCTTGCAAAAATTCCAAAACCTTTAGCTCATCCACTCTAGTCTGGAGGACCAAAAACCACAGAGTCTATTTAAGTTTAAAAGCTTTATTAAAAGTAAACACATTTATTAAAATCTACTTTGTCATAAAACTATTCAACTGAAAACGGAAAAGTGCTTAGTGCTGACAATTAATTGGACACATTTCTTGTGGTCGAGCCGAGCTCTCACCTGGTTTGAACTTGATCCTGGTCGTGTTCTTAGGAGTCAAGCTTCTGTCTGTTAGGAGAAAAAGTGGTGCGTGTTAAAAATAAAAAGCAAGCATTCATCAGTTGTGCATAAAAGTGCAGCAAGACAACAGCCTTCCCTGGAAAAAGGGACATTTTTACTTTAGAGTAGACAGTCACAAATTATTACATTGTATTCTGTTTTTTTAACATTTCTCCTAGACCAAATATTATATAGTAGTGAGTGGTGTATTCTAACATTCTTAAATGTACTTTGTAGGTGTAACATCTGGTGACGGGGCCAGCGCGGAGGTGGCGGTGTTGGGCGAGGACTCGGAGGACTCTGGGGAGGAGGCGGTGCAAGAGCCGGCGGACGATCCTGTGGGGGTTCGCACGGTGGTGGCGGGAACAGGTAAGCTATATATTCCTTACTTATTGAGATTGAAGACTGCATAGTGTGCTTTCTGCACGGGTGTATTACAAATCAACCAGGTAGTAGCCTCCTCGAAATGTACTTCGACTTAGCTGTGAAGTTTTTGGTGAGAAGAATCCCAATAAGTTCTTAGACGAACGTGATGGATGGGATGAACGAAAAGCGAAAGAAGGGTGTAAGTAAGTGGGACGCGAAATTGTATGATGGCTGGCAAAGAAGAACGATATGTGTTTGCTTGGCCCCCGAGGTGGCTGGGAAGGAAAGAATATGGTATGGTGCATGGCTGGGTCAATGATGAAGCAAGGATGGGTGGAAGGACATCAGCCTGGGTGGGTGAAACAGAAACTGTATGTGTGCGTATACTTTGAATGAATGGATGCCTGGAGCATGGTATTCTCTGACTCTTAGATAGCACATGTGTATCTATAGAGTAGATGGTCGCTGGATGAACTAAGTGTTACCTTGAAGAGCATGTACCACCGCACCCGCACGTCCGTTCCAGTGTAGGGAAGGCAAGGAAAAGAAATTGTAAATGTGTCCAATACTACCATGAATAGTAGCAGTACTTTGTATTGCAACTGCAAGCACAGCATATATCTGGTTATTACGGTGGACACTCCGTACCTCTCTTAATAACTTTAGTTTAGTTGTAGTGCGTCATTCATGTGTGGGTGTATCACTGTTCACTCAATATTAAGCAAAGCACCTAAAGTCATCCCATATGTCATCAAATACGTCCCATGTGAAGTGATAGATAATCAAATTATTTAGCTTCTTCATTTTCCTTTTCTAGTACTCATTTGCACTGTAGGGTGAAAGGTAAATTAATTAAGCAGTAGCCCTTGTAACAGAGTATTCTCAGTGCCACCCGTAATAGAAAAGTAATAGCTTCACCACCCTCATGTACTGGACGGGTACAGTAACGCAAGTCTGTCTCACTCATCATGGTGTGCAACTGTTTTTCTCGGGTGCAAGTTCACTGTGCTGCCATTCTGCCGGCTTGCATAAGATAACGTACCAATTTTCCTAAACAAGAGAGAAGAAGAAGAATAAGACTGGTGTACTGTCATAGTCGACTGTAATGGAAGTCCATAGTGGTCGTAGAATTTGTTCATTAAACTACCACTAATGTTAGAGCAAGGATGCAGAAGTGGGAGGTTACATAGATACTGTCCTCAATAGTTATGTACTGTGCTTTCAATTTGCTACTTGTACTGTGACCCAACTTTCGGCTCAATCACTTTGTGTTATTAATGCTAAGGAGCATTGGTTACAGACTATGTCTTTCTTTCTTCATATAGTTGCTCCTTCCAAATCAACATCACGGAGGGAGCAGGCGCGAATAGCCCGGCAACGGAGGCTGGATGCCACTGTCGCCGAATATCGGCGGCTGGTGGCCCTGGAGGAGGAGGAGGACACGCAGTCGACCGGTGCAACAACAATATCCTCGACTGGGACCGCTGCATCCTCCTCCGTGAACCCACGGGACGCCAGCATGCGCAGTGCTCCAGCGGGACCGAGCCGGGCTAACAAAGACAACCGCCACCGCCAAGCAACAGAAAGACCAGCTGCCCCCCACAGGAGCTGCAAGGCACGCCAACGCCGCCTAGGAGTCCGAATGTCCTACCTGGAGCAGGAGGTCCAGAACTATAAGAACTTGGTAGAGGGCCTCCGCTTCGAGCTTGCCACCCTCCGCAAGGAGTATGATGCCCATGCCGCAAAATGCACCAGGTCCAGCACCCTCCAGTAGTGGAGTGTCCCTTGCCCTTTTTTTATAGACTTTTGGGGGGTGGGATTTGGGAGTTGGGATCGTTTTGGGACTTTTCAAAGACAATCGTTGGGGTTAGGGTGGGTCTTGAGGGAGATTATTTTGTTAGGGCTACATAAATATACATTTTTAAACTTTATCTGACCATACCTGTTTTTTACTGCTTTTCAGTCTGGTGGGTGGGGGACGGGGGTGTAACAGTAAGTTTGTTTTCCTGAACAGTCGTAGGACTTTAGTAGTACTACCGTCAATCTCTCGTCTAGTCCTAAATAATACTCCATTATACTACCTCCCACCAAACGCTTATCTTACCTGTAATTTGTGTTAGAAATTAGGGCTAGGCCCAGGGCTGGCTCCACGTGAAATGGGGATTAACGTTGGCAATCCTGGGCGGGTGAAATTTCCTCATTGCGGTGGTACTAGTGGTGTGACACAGTGGCAGTTGCATGCCTATGGAAAAAAAGAAAACGAAACCTGGTTTGTCCTTACTGTAGCATTACAACGGTTACGGTACCATCGAGAATATAGCAGGTGACAGTACACTAGAACAGTGCCATAATGTAGCCTAACAAATGGTAAAGTATTTGCTTGCAAGTATAACTAGTACTTGCGTTGAATTTATTTGACATTGGCTCCTACTACTAGAAGATATAGTACTGAAGCTGAGTAAGTCTAGAAGATATCCTCGTATTCCTTCACCAGCCTGTTGCTATGACCTTATCCTCCCCAGCAAGTGTGTGGAATTATTGATGTCATTTTAGTCAGACATCAAGCAAAACAACACAGCCCGGGGGAAGAGGGTTAGGGTTTTGAAAATGGATGGGAATGGGGGTTTCTTTTTGGGTAGGTTTTGTTGAGAGAAGAAAAAAAAAGCACAGCATGGACAAACAATAATTGAAGATAAAGAGAATCTTTGGGTACAAACTAAAGCTAAGCACATGCAGTCACACTCATAGAATAAAACAATGGATACTGTATATGTATTGCATATGTTGTTGGAGTTGTGCTGTTGAATTTGGTAAGTAAGTTGCATGCAGCAAACAATTCCTCTTATTGGCGGCACTCCTCCATTCCAGCTGACGCTTCGTCCATCAATGTTGGTGACCACTGACAGAAGACACCCTGTCCACTGCCTGCCTGGCGGATGTTGACTGAAACCCGGCCTGTAATTATTGAACGGAAAACAGGAAGTGCTATTACAATACCACTGATAAATAAATGAAAGGTATGTACGCTGTGTGGTGCAAAAAGTGACACTTTGATTTCCCTAATAGACAGTACAATATTTTTGAAATTGCGTGCTCTGTCTGAGTCACCTTTTTAAGGATAAATAAGTATGGCCAAAATATTATAGCGGATCTTTCCCCTCAAGGTAGGTGTACTGTAAACTGTGTTTTAGAACAAAATTTGACCTTCCCAGCAATGCTCCCACCAAGACCCTTACTAAAGCCAGTCGCAAAAATGTAGAAGACCCCCAATCAGATCTCCAAAAACGATGCCTAGCAGAAAAATGGTGACAAAATGTACTTTGAAAGTAACAGTAGGCCCAAATACAGACCGTGGATTGTATTCAAACCACTTGCAAGCAAGCAAAAGTATCCATAGCCAGCATCGCTCCAACAGTGCTCTAAAACCCCAGAACTGCGTTTCAATAGAACCCCCCGAAACACATGCAATCCTGCTGCTAGTGCGAACCCTAACGAACCCTAACTTACAAAAAGTGCCAAAACTGGTGTTTCCTTATGGATTTTGTCCAAAACACTTCTATCCGGTATTAGGCCTTCCCAGGAATGCCCCAGGCAAGACCCGCCAACCCACCTGCAAAAAACCACCCGACAACACCCCCAAACAGCGAAAAAGCTAAATCTCATACTTACAATATCTCTCGGCCTTCGGTCCAAACGCGGCGCTGTGCAGCTAGGTCATCATCAATCATCATAACTCCTGTTTTCCACCACGGATTTCCTGAAAAGCAAATGCAATCAAGATTAGACTGTCGCAGCAGTGCTTCGACAGAGACCCCGGCCGCAACCCACCCACGAACAGCAGGAAGCCCCCCAAAACGCTACATTGAACAAGATGTCAGAAGAAATAGCAAAAAAAAGGCTGTTCCTTAAGGATTTTGTCCAAAACACTTCTATCCGGTATTAGGCCTTCCCAGGAATGCCCCAGGTAAGACCCGCCAACCCACCTGCAAAAAACCACCCGACAACACCCCCAAACAGCGAAAAAGCTAAATCTCATACTTACAATATCTCTCGGCCTTCGGTCCAAACGCGGCGCTGTGCAGCTAGGTCATCATCAATCATCATAACTCCTGTTTTCCACCACGGATTTCCTGAAAAGCAAATGCAATCAAGATTAGACTGTCGCAGCAGTGCTCCCAGACACCAAAAATCACCCACAAACACCCGGAACCCCGCCAAACAGCACCTCAAAGGCAAGCAAGTCAGCAAAAACGGCAAGAAATTTCCACCTCATATTTGGTCCAAAACACTTTTGTCCATTATTAGAGCTTCACAGCAATGGGCCCAAATCCGTCAACTCACCCGCAAAGAAGTACAACACCCCCACAAGTGCTGAGTCTTTCTTCATTGGGCGTAATCCAGCACTCTGCTTTGAGGGAAATCGCAGTCTGGAGAAGGAGGATAGAGGAGCATGTTCTTCAGAACTTGAGAACCTGAGGAATGTAGACTGCGGCACCTTCAAATCAATAAGCAAACAAGTGAAGACAGTTCTGCTGATGGTCTTGTTTTTGGGATTAGGTGATTAAAGTTTGAATTAAATTAACTGTGCAAAACAAAGAAAGAGAGACACACAGGAATAAAAGTGAATAAGGACGAAAAAGAAAGTTCTTTATTCATTGTCTCATTTTCAGGGCTCGGTGTCAGGGAATAAGAAGAAGATTTCGTCATCATACTCTGCGAATTCAGGCAGGATGAGGTCAGCGCCACCGAACAGAGAACAAATCCCCTCATCTACTTTGCCGTCCTCCTCGTCTTCATGCGGCGTGCTTTCTCGTACTTTGTAATCTGGTGGTATGAGGTGCTGATTCATCTTGATCATTGTCAGCCGCTCCACATTTTGGGGCGAGAGGCGGCTCCGTTTGGGAGTTACAATGCCACCAGCAGCACTGAAAACACGTTCAGAAGACACACTTGCGAGTGGGCAAGACAAATAGTTTATAGCCAGGTTGGAGAGCTCTGGCCACAATTGTTTTTTCCCATGCCAATACTGCAATGGCTCATCATTAAGAAAGACCTCTGTTGAGTCATTCAGATAGTCCTGCACCATCGACTCAAGGTCATCAACTGTTCCTCCACTTTGCTTACTTTTTGCTGTGCCTGTGACATTTTTTCAAGAACCATACCCCATCAAACTTAGCCAATCCTCCTCCGCAGCCACTGTTAGTGTTGTCATTGTGTGTGGTGCAGATGATCCACTTGCCGGTGTCTTTAACGGCTGAGAGGTCACTTGTGCCCCAGCCACAGGTGCAGAAGTGGATTCCTGTGACTGGGGATGGCCTGCTGATGCTGATGTACTGTCTTCTCCTTCAATAACCTGCCGTTCTTTTTCAAACCTCTTGGCTGACCAGGCTAACCAATGTTTGTACTTTTGAACATCTGCATCAGCAAAAGGAAAGAATGCTTCGCCTGCCAGCGCCTTTTTGTAGCGTGGATCCAGAATAGTAGCACAAATGTAATGCTGTTCTGACTTGATCTTTTGAAGACGTTCATCACCACGTAGGCGCTCTAATAATTTTCAGACAAAATAAAATGGTCTTTTTTTTTTCATCTTTTTCAAACTCAGAAGACACCGCCATCAGTTGGTGCTCCAGCATGCACAACAATGGGATAGCTTTTCCCAAATTACAGTCCTCCTGGCTGACTGCACGCGTGAAGAACTCAAAAGGACGAAGCATGTCTGTCAGGCTTTTAACTATGTCCCATTGCGCCGCACCCATCCGCATGTCCTCCTTCTGAGATGTACCCTCTGTGAAGAAATAGTGATCGAGTACCGTATACTGCTCATACAGACGCTCAAGCATGTAGAAGGTTGAGTTCCAACGTGTTGCCACCTCCTGGATGAGTGCTTTCACTGGTATTCGACTTTGAAGTAGCAGCCTCCTCAGATGCTTCCGGGCCTTAAAAGAATGGCTGAAATGGTTGCACATTTTGCGGCAGGTGGCCATTACCGCGAACGCTGCACTGTCTCTATCACTCAAGAATTTTTGAACTACCAGGTTGATACAGTGCGCCAAACACGGCACTCTAAAATAGCGACCCAGCGCCATGGCCTTAACTACATTGGCGCCATTATCCGTGGAAACATAACCAATCTGGCGTTTTTTTGGGGATAGCATTTTCAAGACCTTTTTGTCAAACTCGTCCAAAATGTTTTGGGATGTGTGACTTTTCTCCAAGCCAAACATGGCTAGTGTTGCATGTTTCCGAGCAGCTTTGAAAACTTTGTCCGGGTCAACACCTGCGTTTAGCTTTGCTTTAACACCTGAAAAAGAGACCCAGTGTGCAGTGATGCACATGTAATCAGCGCCTGCGCCACTGGTCCACATGTCTGTTGTCAGATGTATTGTGTGAACAGCACTCTTCTGCAAAGCTGCCCCAATCGCCTCCAGCACATCTTCATGTAGTGCTGGAACCGCAACTCTGGCAAAATAGAACCGGCTAGGAACCTTCCATTTAGGGCAGAGCGTTGCCACTAATTCTAGAAAACCTACCGCTTCTACAAAAGAAAAAGGGAGAAGGTCCACAGCTAGCATTTTAGCCAGCTTAGTGTTATACAGACGCGTCAGTGGGTGGTTGCGTTCATATGGCACGTCTGAAGTAAGCATTGTTCTAATGTTGCCCTGGACCAAGCATTTACGGGCTGATAATGACTTTGTTGACCCAATTTTGCTCGCTGGTGAACTTTTGTGCGTTGGTGTCTCACTCGCTCCAACACTCTTAGTGTGCCTCACATTGGGTGTGCTGCTGACAGGGGTACTGGGTGTAAGGGAAGTGTTTGACACGTCTTCTTCCTCCTCGTCATCATCAGATGCAACATCAACGTTTCCTTGAATTCGGCCTTTCTTGATCGCATCTAGGTGCGCAAACCATTGGACAGTGTGCTGTCTCCTAAGATGACCTCTCTGGCCTCCGGTACCATAGTTGGTACCTGGCTTACCACGACTAACTGCAACCTTACAAAGGGTACAAATGGCAAACTTTGGATTTTTTTGACAAACAGTAAAGAAGTCCCAAACTGGGGACTTGAAGTGTCTGTGGGACCTGGAGGAGGCGGCGATACTGGTGGTGGTGGTCATGAAGCTAATGCCAGATGAAGTGGAGGATCTGGATTGCCCAACTTTTGTACGTTGTGCACTTTCACCGCCACTAATTAAGGTCGAGGTGGATGGAGGTCTCTTCTTGCCAGAAAGAAATATGGAAGCGGGACGAGTTGGTGTACTACTTAACTCCAATGATTGTGGTGTTTCCACTGCCTCCTCATCGACAACATCATCATCATCATCACGCTCAGCAGCTCTTCGGGCTAGGGTCAAAATGTCTGTTTGCTGCATGCCCGCTGGGGCTGCAGTGACCTTTATGATGACTGGGTCGTCGTTGGCAGAGTCTTCATCAGCAGCAGTATCCGCCACTTCTTGTTGAGCCTCATCACACTCCATAACTCTGAGACTTTGGACGAGCTTCCTTTTACGCTTAACTACCTTTGTCGGATCATGGTGTGCCTCACTCCCAGACGGCAGTGGTGCTGGTTCCCAAGTTTGATCCGTATCATCAGAAGGAGGTGTGCTTGAAGAAGATGTAGACACCACCCTTGATCTCTTCCTTGCTAGGGGTGTGGAAGACAATGAAGGATCATCAGGAGGAGTGGCTTCCTCAAATGATACCTCGCCTTGATTGTCGATTTCCTGATGTGCCCCTACTTCGGGAGGGACAACTATTGTGGGCACTTGTGACCCTCCATGCACCTCTGCTTGCGCATCTCCTTGCGCTGCCTCTCCTTCCACATGTACTTGGGCTTGTACTTGCACATGTGATTGTTGTTGCGGCTGTGGTTGTTCAACACTCGTCAGATGAGCTACAACAACCTGTGTTGATTGAGGGACATTGCTGATGCTTTCTTGTGATGAGCCAACATCACTGGTCGATGGTGATTGAACAACTATACTGGCTGCCTCTGCAGCACTCAAGGGCTTGGACTTAAGTTGGCGTGGTGGTGGTGGTGGTGGCACTGAGCCCAATGGAGCGGGGGTGCTGCTGTCAGCTTGGTCCCCAGCAGATCCCGCTGCTGCTGCAGGCATACTTTTTTTTTTACCACCAAAAAAAGGGGCGGGCGGCACACCAGTCTCCTTGGTAACTTGCTTCTTCTGCTCCTTACTGGCACCTTTCTTGCTAGAGGAGCTACGGGTTACTTTTTTTGGGGCCATCTTCTTCAGAGCAGGTCAGAACAGCAGGCAGCAGTTGCACGAGTTGCAGAGTTGTCTGTGTCCAGACGTGACGTCGCGTGACGTTATGCTGCACACACACACCGCTGCAGGACTTCTTCCTGGCACTGGTGGTTCTCTTGAGTCTTGTGCACCTAAAAGCAATGGAAGACAGAGGAACATCAGTTCAGTTATACTTCCCAAAAAATCGACAAAACACAGAAAAATGAGCACAATCCCATGCCATCCATGATGTTTACATTGAAGACACCCCACAGAAAGACTAGGGACATGCAAGTATGCAACACTCACTACCCCTGGGCATAATGGATGAAAAGTAGGCAAAATAAGTGCAGGCCTCGGACACTGCCTCTCCTCAAAATGGCCCCTTACACCCCAAGCACATGTTGCCTGTACCAGCCAGCAGCACTCAAGATGGCCACCACCACCACCACCCACATGGCCAGTCCACATCATCCATGATGTTTACATTAAAGAGAGTGAGACCACACTACAGGCACACTCAGTCCATGCACCACTACCCCTGGGCAAAGGGCCCCACCAGCAGCCCCAAAAAAACGACAAAAAACAATAAAATGAGCACAATCCCAGCCCATCCATGGCCTCAATGGTGTTTAAATTCAAGAAGACACCCCTCAGAAACACTAGGCCCATGCAACACTCACTACCCCTGGGCATAATGGATGAAAAGTAGGCAAAATAAGTGCAGGCCTCAGACACTGCCTCTCCTCAAAATGGCCCCTTACACCCCAAGCACATGTTGCCTGTACCAGCCAGCAGCACTCAAGATGGCCACCCACCACCACCCACATGGCCAGTCCACATCAACAGTACACCCCAAAAAACACAGAAAAACAGCCAGAAATCACCACAATCCAATGCCATCCATGATGTTTACATTAAAGAGAGTGAGACCACACTACAGGCACACTCAGTCCATGCACCACTACTACCCCTTGGCAAAAGGCCCCACCAGCAGCCCCAAAAAAACGACAAAAAACAATAAAATCAGCACAATCCCAGCCCATCCATGGCCTCAATGGTGTTTAAATTCAAGAAGACACCCCTCAGAAACACTAGGCCCTTGCAACACTCACTACCCCTGGGCATAATGGATGAAAAGTAGGCAAAATAAGTGCAGGCCTCAGACACTGCCTCTCCTCAAAATGGCCCCTTACACCCCAAGCACATGTTGCCTGTACCAGCCAGCAGCACTCAAGATGGCCACCCACCACCACCCACATGGCCAGTCCACATCAACAGTACACCCCAAAAAACACAGAAAAACAGCCAGAAATCACCACAATCCAATGCCATCCATGATGTTTACATTAAAGAGAGTGAGACCACACTACAGGCACACTCAGTCCATGCACCACTACTACCCCTTGGCAAAAGGCCCCACCAGCAGCCCCAAAAAAACGACAAAAAAACAATAAAATCAGCACAATCCCAGCCCATCCATGGCCTCAATGGTGTTTAAATTCAAGAAGACACCCCTCAGAAACACTAGGCCCAAGCAACACTCACTACCCCTGGGCATAATGGATGAAAAGTAGGCAAAATAAGTGCAGGCCTCAGACACTGCCTCTCCTCAAAATGGCCCCTTACACCCCAAGCACATGTTGCCTGTACCAGCCAGCACTCAAGATGGCCACCACCACCACCCACATGGCCAGTCCACATCAACAGTACACCCCAAAAAACACAGAAAAACAGCCAAAAATCACCACAATCCAATGCCATCCAGGATGTTTACATTAAAGAGAGTGAGACCACACTACAGGCACACTCAGTCCATGCACCACTACCCCTGGGCAAAGGGCCCCACCAGCAGCCCCAAAAAAACGACAAAAAACAATAAAATGAGCACAATCCCAGCCCATCCATGGCCTCAATGGTGTTTAAATTCAAGAAGACACCCCTCAGAAACACTAGGCCCATGCAACACTCACTACCCCTGGGCATAATGGATGAAAAGTAGGCAAAATAAGTGCAGGCCTCAGACACTGCCTCTCCTCAAAATGGCCCCTTACACCCCAAGCACATGTTGCCTGTACCAGCCAGCAGCACTCAAGATGGCCACCACCACCACCCACATGGCCAGTCCACATCAACAGTACACCCCCAAAAAACAGAAAAACAGCCAGAAATCACCACAATCCAATGCCATCCATGATGTTTACATTAAAGAGAGTGAGACCACACCACAGGCACACTCAGTCCATGCACCACCACCCCTGGGCAAAAGGCCACACCAGCAGCCCCCAAAAAACGACAAAAACAATAAAATCAGCACAATCCCAGCCCATCCATGGCCTCAATGGTGTTTAAATTCAACAAAACAGTTGTATCATGCACCCCTAACCAACCCTGGTCCTACTGGATACTGTGGCTACCCACAATATAATTTATTTAATGTTCTGAAAAAGTTCCAAAATTGTACTTGCAGCAACTGTAATGCCCCAAACAAACTTACTTGTGAAAGTTGATTTCTAATCCAAAAGTGATCCAAAGACAGTCAAAAAGGCCTCAAATCCAAATATCCAGCAGCACCCACAAAAAGTAATCCTTCCAGCTCCAGATCCAAATGAAAGTGACCAGGAGATGGACAAAGCACTGGGAGGAGCCTGCTGGACAGGAACAGGAAGTTGGAGACTGTGGGGCACTTCCTCCCCCCCCCCCCAAAATGGACTCCTTGCAAAAAAAAAGGCCATGCAAATGTCAACCTGAGCAGTGATTCTGATAAAAATCATAATTTTCTGAAGGTTTATCCTGTTTGCTGGTGATTTTCTTGTGCAGAATTGCAAAATCTCTATTTCGCGAGTGCGAGATTGTTCCTTTCCGCCGCAACTACGTGTTCGCAATTGCGAACTCTCGCGAGGTGTGCTGTGCAAGGTGGCAAGCCGCGATTACGTATTCGCGGGCGCCAATCTCCCGCGGGATCACGCAGCAAGATCCAAAATTGAGCGGCACTCGCAAAGAAAAACAACTTGGCAAACGCTAAATGACGGAAAGTGAATGGCGTGCGCAACCAAGCAAAAAATCCGCCGCGAGCGGATTCACGGATTTTCGACAAATTTGCGAGAGTTCGCGGATTGCGAATTTGCCGAAAATCCGAAAAATACGCGATCGGAGCGGATTTTACGCCCATGCCTTAATCCACGCAGATTCCAGAACTTTCCACCACAGAAATGTGAGGAAAATGCGTTTTTCCCCCAATTGTTTAGTTTTGCAAGGGATTCTGGGTAACAGAACCTGGTGGGAGGCAGTCGAGGCACCCCATCCTGAATTTCCCTGGGAGTCTAGTTTTCAGAACTGTATAGGTTTGCTAGGTTTCCCTAGGTGCCGGCAGACCTAGGGTTCAAAAACGACAGGTAGGCACTTTTCCAAAAAGGCTCATTTTTCACTGCGAAATTGAGGTGCGACCACGTTGTGTTTTGCGCCATTTCCTGACGCAGGCACTAGGCAGACCCTTGCAAGTGAGGTACCATTTTTCTCAGAAGAATTAGGGGAACGCGGGGTGGGTGGAAATTAGTTGATCCACGCAGATTCCAGAACTTTCCACCACATAAATGTGAGGAAAATGCATTCTTTTTGTCAATTTGTTTGATTTGCAAAGGATTTTGGGTAACAGAACCTGGTGGGAGGTAGTCGGGTCACCCTATCCTGAATTTCCCTGGGTGTCTAGTTTTCAGAAATATATGGGATTGCTAGGTTTCCCTAGGTGCCCGCAGAGCTAGGATTAAAAAATGACAGGTAGGCACTTTGCAAAAAAAGGCTCATTTTTCACTGCGAAATTGAGGTGCGACCACATTGCGTTTTGTGCCGTTTCCTGATGCAGGCACTAGGCAGACCCATGCAAATGAGGTACCATTTTTCTCAGAAGACTTTGGGGAACGCAGGGTGGGTGGAAATTTGTTGATCCACGCAGATTCCAAAACTTTCCACCACAGAAATGTGAGGAAAATGCGTTTTTTTGTCAATTTTTTAGGTTTGCAAGGGGTTCTGGGTAACAGAACCTGGTGGGAGGCAGTCGAGTCACCCCATCCTGAATTCCCCTGGGTGTCTAGTTTTCAACAATGTATCGGTTTGCTAGGTTTCCCTAGGTGCCGGCAGAGCTAGGGTTCAAAAACGAAAGGTAGGCACTTTGCCAAAAAAGGGCCCGTTTTCACTGCGAAATTGCGGTGCTAACATGTTGCGTTTTGCGCTGTTTCCTGTTGCAGGCACTAGGCAAACCCAGGCAAGTGAGGTACCATTTTTATTGGGATACCTGGGGGAACACGGGGTGTGTGGAAATTTGTTGATCCACGCAGATTCCAGAACTTTCCACCACAGAAATGTGAGGAAAATGCATTTTATTGTCAATTTTTTAGCTTTGCAAGGGATTCTGTGTAACAGAACCTGGTGGGAGGCAGTTGAGTCACCCCATCCTGAATCCCCCTGGGTGTCTAGTTTTCAAAAATGTATAGGTTTGCTAGGTTTCCCTAGGTGCCGGCAGAGCTAGGGTTAAAAAACGAAAGGTAGGCACTTTGCCAAAAAAGGGCCCGTTTTCACTGCGAAATTGCGGTGCGAACACGTTGTGTTTTGCGCTGTTTCCTGACGCAGGCACTAGGCAGACCCAGGCAAGTGAGGTACCATTTTTTTCGGGAGACCTGAGGGAACACGGGGTGGGTGGAAATTCGTTGATCCACGCAGATTCCAGAACTTTCCACCACAGAAATGTGAGGAAAATGCGTTTTTTCCCCAATTTTTTAGGTTTGCAAGGGATTCTGGGTAACAGAACCTAGTGGGAGGCAGTCGAGTCACCCCATCCTGAATTTCCCTGGGTGTCTAGTTTTCAAAAATGTATAGGTTTGCTAGGTTTCCCTAGGTGCCGGCAGACCTAGGCTGCAAAAACTACAGCTAGGAACTTTGCCATAAAAGTGTCAATTTTTAACTGCAAAATTGAGGTGGGACCACATAGCATTATGCGCCGTTTCCTGTCGCAGGCACAAGGCTGACCCACACAAGTGAGGTACCGTTTTTATCGGGAGACTTAGGGTAATTCAGATTTGTAAATCAACTGTTATTACCTATTGAGTTTTCATGCATTTCTCCCTTCCCAATGAAAGACACTGTGTAAAAAAAATCTTTTTGAAAAATGACCAATAATTCGCATGCTAGTATGAGTATTTCCAATTTTGAAAATGTGCAAATATATACTGTTTCTAAACTCTATAATTTGTACCCAATTCAGAAATACATAGGTGTCTTTCAGACCGATTTTTCCATGTATACATTTTCCAAGAATAAGTGCTCTATACCCAGTAAATAATAAAATACCATTGCAAGTTGCTGCTCAGTTTTTGGCTCTGGGTTCATCGGGTTCATGGTGAAACTACAAGTCCTATATATCCCCACAACCAGGAAGGTCTAACGGATGTAACGGTATATTGCTTTCAAACAGCTGGCAAAATTACAAGAAGTTACAGGCAATGTTCCCTCTAATTTGTTTTCTCTGTGTGCGGCAGTGGAGGGTCTCTGTGCGCTGCAACCATGGGTGTCTGTCCCTGCTCCCCGATGTCTGTCCCTGTTCCCTGATGTCTGTCCCTGTGTCCTGGTGTCTGTCCCTGCTCCACTGTGTCTGTCCCTGTAGGTCCTTTGAATTAGTATTCGTGTTGATTGCAGCGCACCTGGGCGCTACAAATAACATGAATACTAAAGGTTCACAATCAGCCCGCAGCTGTGCGGTGTAAGAAAAGGAATGCAGAGTGTCAAACACAGCGTGTGCTAAAGCACACGCTGTGTTTGAGACTGCTTTTTTTTCTCAATCTACCGCAACGAGGAAATGGCACTTTTTCGCGCCGCTCGCATTTTAAAAGCGGCGGGGCGAACGGTGTTTTGCGCGAGTGCGCGCTAAATTCAGCAACCTGCGCGCTTAGCGTGACTTCTCTGCGCGCGCGCTCACCCGCGCAGCTTGTTGGGAACAGTGGTTACAGGTGAAAACGTGAGACAAAAGGCTGTTTTTTTTAACTAATTTGCAATTATTCCAATATCTAACTGTTAGTTTCTATAAAGAAACCTTCATGGATTTAGACAAATGACCCCTTTCTGAATTCAGAATTTTGTATACTTTTTGAAAATGTATAGCTCCCTAGGATCCATTATTGCTTTCAAACTCATTTCTACCATTAACTGGAAGGAGGTTGAAAGCTCTAAAAATAGCAAAAATAGGCTATGTCCCAGAAAAATGCCAAAACTGTGTGAAAAATGTTGGTTCTCTGACAAAAGACTGTCATTCCCTAAAAGCTGAGAAAATGGAGATTTCAGCCCCACAAACCCTTTTTTGATAACATTTGCAGGGAAAAACTCAGAGGCTTTCATTTGCAGCCCGTTGTTCCCAATTTTCTGAAAAAAACAAAGTTTTTACTGCATTTTGCTTAATTTCTGGGACCCTTGCAAGGGAATCCACAAACCCTGAGCACCTTTAGAATCCACATGATGGTGGAAGAAAAGGACGCAAATTTGGCCTGGATACCTTATGTGGTCAAAAAGTTACAGGGGCCTAAGTGCGCACTACTCCAAATCGCCAAAAAAAGGCTCAGCACAGGAGGGGAAAAGGCCTAGCAGCGTAGGGGTTAAAGGTTGATGTTAATTTGTTACTGGAAACTTGGCCTATTGCCTGTTTTTTGATCGCATTGCAGATTTGGCTGGTCGTTAAAAGTATGGGGAAGTGGTGTTTTAGTTTTTAGTTTCCACAGGAACGTTTACTTTGCATATCATTAGCTTTAGTTCTGGGTCTCATTTGTGGCGATTTTTTTTGGCGGAAGGTATAGATGGAAAACTGGTGAGATTTGCAGCATTCACCAGGTTGAGAATGGTACATTATAATTAGAAATTAGCATTTAAAAAACCTTTGAAATTCACTGAAAAAAAACATAGGTTACAGGCATGTTATAGTTAGAAATTAGCATTTTAAAAAACATTGAAATTCACTGGAAAAAAAACATAGGTTTCAAGGACGTTATAGTTAGTTGGACATTTCACTCATACAAAATGATAGAAATTCCCCTGTTATAGTTAGTTGAGCTAACTATAACTCGCGCCCCGCAATGCACTGCTGATGATGTCACATATTACATCATTCATTACATGGTCAGTGACATCACTGATGACATCACTGATGACATCTCAAATTACATTTTTCTGTGAATATATATACACATATATTCGCAGACAGACAAAACAATGGCAGAATGAGCAAAATTCATAACTTCACAAAAGGGATAATTACTTCTGTGCTACATGGGCTACACTTACACGCAAGAAAAAGAAACTGAAACAAAAGCTATTGAAAATGAAGTAAATATTATTCCGTTTATTGCTATGGGAGAGCCACAACAGTAGAAACAAATGTAGTAAATATCAGAGAACACAGCCTTGACCCCAATGTGACTGAAATCGATGTCAGAGATGCTCTAGGAACAATAAAAGAAGCAAGTACCAGCTACCAACAGACCAGTACCCAAATACTAAAAAATGTGTTAACTAGGTTTCTTGAACATCTCACAGAACAAATACCATCAATCCTACTTTAAAAAGATTATTTGCCAGAGCTAAAAGAGCTACAGCTCAAACACCACCCACCCCCCAAACTTTTGCCGAAATAGAAATGTTACCAAAATACCATCAGCCACAAAGATGAAAAATTCCTTCTTCATGACAATAACAGTCTTGAAAGACAAATTATGATGTTTGCAAGTTACCAACAGCAACTTACAAAAACCTAAAAACTGCGAAAAATGGATGATGGATGGCATATTCAAAGTTTGTCCCAAACCTTGCTTTCAACTATATACCATCCACATCGAATATGAAGACACTAACATCCCCATCATATACACACTACTCTCTAATAAGCAAAACACCACCTGCATAGAATTCTTACAATACTAAAACAATACACCAACAACTTCTTTCCACAAAAAATCATCATTGACTTTGAACAAGCAATGATTCAGTCAATTTTAAAAATATACCCACACACTGCAATACAAGGTTGTTATTACACCTTCAGGCAAACTATCTGGAGACATCTACAAAAATCTACCCTAAGTATAGATTATGTCACCAATAGCAACTTTACCTACCAAACAAAGACATTAATAGCCCTGGCCTATGTACCAACAACTGAAGTAGCCAACCATTATAACCGCTGGGGTTTTGTAGCTACGGATTGAGTCTCTCACTTTGTGCCTCCCTCCGATCCATTGTGTGATTAGGATCAGTCGGATTATGATGGATTTCTCTGGGCTTTCAGCTGCCGACGACCGCAGCTCGACCAATGTTTTAGCACTGGGGTACCGCACAACCTACAACCAGCGTCTGCCCACACCAGCCCCATAATTTGGCTAATATGGCTGGGTAGCCGTGTCTCTGCCTCGGATCGAAGATCGGGTGTATTTCGCAGAATGGAATGGACACCCCGCTGGGCTGAGCCGAGGTCTGAGAGCACGGCAGAGGAGCAGTGCAAAATGGCGGCAGTCATTTCAACTAGAGGTGAGGGGCCATTAAGCAACGAAGGTCAACTCTGCTTGTTCTCAGCGGTTCAGTGGAGGCATCCCCCTACCTTACATGCATACATGACTGGTAACTGGAGCGTGGTTAGTCGCGTTGGCCTAATGGGAACTGTGACAGAACTGTGGAGCACTGTGGCAGAGGCCCTCCATAAGGGACATCACCCTCCTAATGACCGGTGAGAGGGGGGCTTTACATCGGCTCATATGGATGTGGGGTTGTGACCCTGCATAGAGTTAATGGCAAATGGTTACTAGATGTTTCTAACTCTGGATCTAAATACAAGATCAGAAGCCCTTGCCTGATCCCAAGTTGTCTCCCACAATTTTCCCTACCACCGGACTCTGACCAGACCTTGGCCTATATGGTAGCCCCAGCTCCTTCTCTGGCTTGTTTTTACTCCCTCCCTCCCCCACCTCCTTCTTCTACCTCTGTCATCGTAGCCTATGGATTGATTCAAAACTGTTTTTCCCAAACTTTGGCACCTGAGCAACATGGCTGATGTCCGGTGGAGTTGCTAGACAACTAATGAGGAGATTGGCCCTAGTTTCCCCCTCGACCGTCACCTATCCAGCTGGACATTGGACACAGTTCTTTCATGACTCCTTGCTATGGCTCCCTCCTCCCCTCCTTTCCTAACAAATTCTCTCAACCTCGTTGTTTGGTTACTGTAACTTACTACGCTATTGTAATTGATGTAATTTGTAACGCAATGTCCCTTTGTTATAGCGCTCAGATACCTCAGGATCTAGCTAGCACTATATAATCCTTTTGATGTACCGTTTAATGCAATGATCCTCTGGTTAAGCGCTCTGATACCTCCGGGTATAGACAATGCTATATAACCTTTGCAATTCAATTAACTAAAGCTGGTTTCCTGAATGCTGAGACCTGAGCATTATGGCTGATGACCGGTGGAGCTGCTAGACAGCTAATGAGGAGATTGGCCCTGGTTTCACCATTGACCATCACCTACCCAGCTGGACATTGGGCACAGTTCCTCGTCTCCCAGCTATTACTCCTCCCCCCCTAAGAATTCCTGAAACTTTATTTTTGTGTCCTATACCTTACTATGCTCTTGTTTCTGATTTAACTTTAACGCAACGTTCCTAATGTAAAGCGCTCAAGTTTGCGCTATATAAAATGTAATAAATAAATAAATACTTCTTAAAAGCCCTTTCTATCAAGCAAACAAACCTTAACTAACATAACTTAACTTCATAGACTACTTTGAAGACATTTGAATGAGAAAGCTACATAGGTCAGGGCAACGTAGACAACCAAAATTCCAAATACCCTGGTGGAACATCTACGATAGTACTCTAGCTCAAAGAGCTAAAACTAACAACACAGTGGAAGGATGGCATAATGCCTTCCAAGCCACAATAGGAAGAGGACAACCAACCCCACACAAACTAATAGAAGCTATCAAAAAAGAACAGAGCTATAAAGAGCTCAGACTAGAGCAATCTCTAACTAAAATCAGCCCTAAACTCAGTATACAAACAAAAATAATGTATGAATACCTACAACACAACACTCAACTATTTCCAAACACCAGATGGCTAGAATACCTAGACATGATTGCTAAATCTATACTTTAAACAAAAAACAATGCTAAACATCATAACCATTTTAAAATCACAAAACATTTAAACAACATAATTCTACACTTTTTTACATTAATAATTATAATTAAGTCATTTAAAATTTTAAAACGAGTACAAACGTATGTGACATAATATAATTATTAAAAGAAAAAAGAAAAAACAAAAAACAAATTAATGTAGCCAAAAACATTTCCACCCATAATAATAAAAAATAACTTACAGTTATGTCGCAGTAGACAATCCTCAAAAACTAAAAAATCCATGGAAGATAAATCGAATGACAAATCCACTCAAAAATAAAGCACCAAAAAAAATGCCAAAATACAAATGTAGGAATAAAGTCTCCAACGACGCAATCCTCTCAATAACAAAACCCTCAAAAACCCAAAAATTTGTAAAAAAAAAAAAGGAAAAATTAAACTGTTGAAAAAAGGCTCAAACTATGCAATTCTCTCAATAACGAAACCCTCAAAATAGCTTTAAAAACACTCCAAAAAACACACAAATTAAAGGAAATGTAAAGTAACTTCTTTTAAAGAAACAAAATAAATTTTCCATAAAAAAAATAAAAATAAACCCGTCATTAGCAACATCTGTTTAATGAAAAAGAAAACCTGTAAAGAAAAAAAAAGTCACCCGCCTGCCTTAACTTAAACAAACCCACACATATGAATATCATTATCAACATTAAATACAAGATAACAGAATTAAACAACATATAACTAACACTACATAACACTCTACTTCTATCCAACACAACGTCAAACACATAAAACACTAAACTACTAAAACAACACCTAACTACAACAAAACAAACAAATAACTTCCTAAAAATCTAATTACAGTACTACTACCCCACCCCTACCCTAAAACTACTTCAAAAGTGAATTAAATTAAACTTACCTTAACCTATGAAACACAGCTCCTAACTAAGAGGTTCTGTCTTCCAAAATGACCTAAAAATGAAACAGATAGATAGAAAAGTGAGGAAATGAAAAAAAAAGGCAGCAAAATTATAATTAAAAAAAAGACTAACTACCCATAGACAAGAAGGGAGAAATAATACAAAACTAAATCAAATTACATGTATATTTTTATTTATTGTAAAACAATGTTTACAAATGTTTAAAAAATATACAAATATTTGTCAAATATACATTCAGATTACATTATCAAAAAATATAATATTTAATATATATGAAAATGTATGTTTGTTTCATGTACTGTAAATGTGCAGCCAATATGACATTTTTGAGTTTAGAAATATATGTAATAAAAAATGTGATAAAAAATAGTTAATTAACATATTAAATATGATTTTATTCAAAATAGTATTCAATATACTAAATAATCAAATGTACAAATTAAAAAGTTATTTTGTTGGCTTTGTCCTGTTGCCAGGCATTTTGGAGACTGGCTCTATTCATTTTTGCAGGTCTGAAACTTCGATCTAAGACCCAAGTTACTGGAGCTAACAGGACTCTCTTTGAACTAGTACTAGGTTTAATGTCAGACGAGGTTTGACACACTTTTACATTAGTCTGAAACCAATCCATGATTCTGTGTTATCTGTTCCTGCTGTGGGATGCTCAGGTAGATTCCGTAATACACCTACAACTACATCTAAAACCTGACCTTTTGTAGTGGTTACTGATACATAAGCAACCGGATAGTTCTTGACATTGCCATGGCACATCTAATAGTGACTGTTTGTCACAGCCGGATTTGAGTAGATTGTATTAGATCCCCTTGAATAACAGACTGCCTACATCCTGAGTCCAATAAGGCTGTGTCCCATTTAGAATTACCTTGTACACTTACGTAAAATTAGTGTCTCATCTCTTGTGTAAATAGGATGAAATGAGGAATAAAACTAACATACATGGGTTTATCAGTAGCTTTCTTATTAGCATATAGACGGGCTATGTGTCCCTAGTCTCCACAATCAAAGTATTGTGGTCCCCGATGGATGGTATTCTCTGCCTTGGAGACTTTTGATTTTTAGTTTTCTGCTTGGGTCTTTCCAGGTTTCTTTTACCCTATTTTGTGGGAGACGGGTTGTTGCGTGTTTTTTTCCAAGACCTCCTGAATAAAAACGGGGTTGGGCCCAGAAGGTTGTTGCCATCTCAATGACTTGTGTTATAGTTAAATTATAATGCTGTTTTAACCATTTTTGGATGGCTTGTTGTAGAGCTTCTTAGTAATGTTCCAATAATATTAAATTCATGATATCTTCCTTTATATTCTCTGCTGGCCTTAATCAATTCTCAGCAACCATTTATTATTTTAAAAAAGTGTTTTTGGGTTATCACTGGGTGTGCCTCTTTCTTTGCGGAAATTTCTCTATGAGATTTGGCATCCATTCCTAAATAATCAATTATCACTCTTTTACTGTCAGTGTATGGTGTGTTTCCGTCTGAATTAGCTATCTGATAAGCAGCTTGTGCTTCACCATTCAGGAGGGGAACATAGAAGAAAGGCCATTTCTTGACAGGCCATCCACACGTGGGCTGCCCTTTCGAAGTTTAACAGAAAATCACAGGGATCCTTTCCCATAACATATTTTTGTAGCGTTACGTTGGGTGCAGTATAACGGGGATTATGACTTTCCTGAATGCAAGAGTTCAATTTTATTTGATCTTCTGCAATTTAATGAATTGTCTGGACTTGGCCCTTTATTGCATCACAAAATATCTCTCTGTCAATTTTAGCAGAGGACATCTGTCTTGCCATAGCCCAATAAGGGCTAGACTGGGAACCAAAACCGGCCCTGGCAAAGTGCTCGGCCGCCCCCCCCCTTACCCACTCCCCCCTGGGGGGTTATGGTTGCCGCTGGGTTCGTTGCCAGGGCCGCTTTTTAGCCAATTTTGTTACAGGGCCGAAACGGCCCTGTAACAAAAACGGCCACCAGGTGCCCCGAACCAGCCCCCCACCCGTGCGGCGCACCGGGGGATTGCCCGGTGCAGGCTACGGCCAGTCCGGGCCTGAGCCCAATCCAGCTTTCGCTGTTCTTGTTCAATTGATTTACTACATTCTCCATTTTGATATTCAGTGGAAGACTGCCTGCATTCTCCACCACTTGAGGTCCCTTTTGCCAAGATATATGAGAGTTGAGAGCGTTGAGAGCGTATTTTAATTTTTTTCTTTGTATACTGCTTTATTGACATTAAGTCAAAACCAGGCTTTTTACAATTTGCGGCTTCTTTGTTTCTCGTTCTGCTTCCTAGGTCCTGTTCACTTGGTCCAGTGTCAGGAAATGTTCCTCAGAGAGAAACAAGGATGAAAGGCAGGTAAGGGTCTTGTTCACTCTGGGTCTTTACTCAGTAAATAGGGTGGAAAAGTAGGTGAGGGAAAAAATATCACTCACATGCTCCACCACCGAGTGTTCCCTTATTTAGCAGCTTTCCTTTAATTTCTTAGTTTTTGTATATATGAATCTCTTAGGGGCTCTCCACCATTCTTTTATGGTCACTCTTCCATTGTTCATGATATGCCAATTACCAGTCGGGTAATTCTCCTTCTGTCTGCTTCCCACTTACATTCTGTAAGTACAAACATCGTTTTTGATGTCTTTTCTCTCCAGTACCAAAGGAATATTATAATCATCTTCTTGTTCTGTATCTCCCTCCTCTCATTCCTGACACAAGGCCACGATCTGGCCAAAAAGAATATTATTATGGTAAGTTTGTTGGTAGCAGTGTGATGTCCAAAAGACACCACGCAAAAATAGAACCAGAATTTGCCCAAACGGAGCACATGATTGGGTGTGCTGGGTATGGCGGCTCCCAAGTAATTATTTATTGTGTGATCATTTATAAGGTAAACCATTAGGTTATTTTAAAAATATATATAATTTTTAGGGGGATGTTATTATAAAATGCTGAGCTGAGGTAGTGAGATGAAATAATCAGACTGAGTCGCTATGGGAATAGTATCAACCAGTATTTATATATGCATGAGCGTAATCAACATATAACTGATGGAGAAAGTTCTATGAAAAACATAATAATAAATGATAAAATGTAAAAGAGTAATACAAGAATGAGGTGGAACCTATGCAAATGCCTCTTGAGTTAACAGTAGAAACATTATGCTTAGGGTGCAGCAAAACAGGTATGTGGGCTCACTATAAATAGGACAAAACAATGAGTCACAAGGAAAACAGCTTCTTACATTTTAGGAGAGTTCTCAATCCTTGTACACTTTTTTCACAACACTATTTCCGTTCAACTGAGTAGGAAAGCCATCCTTTATGGAAGAGGATGCCTCTCACAAATATTAGTGTCATGCTTCATCATCAGCATTCTCTCTCCGCACCCTGGTAAGGTGGCACCACCAGGATGAAAACGACCACCTTCAAGACTTGGTGGTAGGAGGGAGTTCTCAAATAAAACTACTGGACAAAAGCAAGAAAATCTGAAAATACCTTAGAGTTCCTCAGTTATCACCTTTATTAATGGGGACTCTATGTTTAGCTAAAAACACTATGCCTGGTGGGTAAACAAAGAACAGTGACCACCTTACCAGAGTGGGAGAGGATGCTGATGATGAAGTATGACACTATTATGTGTTAACTACCATCCAAGCCAACATAAACTTAATAAAAGCAGCCCCTGACACATGTGTTATCCTCTTATTAGAGCTTGTCAGAAAGATATAGCTTTGACCAGACACAAGGGAGCACCCAGAATAAGTCATAACAAAGGAGGTAATTACGATGGCGGTGAAACCACCACCGGCAGCCTGCGGTGGCGGTTTAACAGCCATCATAAGGCACTTCTCCCCAACCAAATTACAATGATGGGCAGTGTGCTGGCAGGCCCAGAGTCCGTCCTCCACAGGTTTGCTGCCACGCTGACCCACCCTGCATCAACAATATGGTGGTGGTGCTCGGCAGGCACAGTCTACCATTTTATGATGCTGCCTCCCCACAAGCCGGTGTATGGCGGGGAAACCGCCATTCACAGGTTGGCGGGGATTAAAGTTGGGGGCCCGCAGTGGGCCCCCCCTTGTTTTGGGGGAAGTGGCTGTGCATAGGAGGGGTACCTATGGTCCCCCTATACATTTCCCTACACCAGATGGGAGGCACCATGTGGTGCCTGCATTGCGGAGGGTGCAGCCAGCAGCACCCTCCGCAATGTTAAAGATAGACGATGCGGCCACCACGTTGGTGGTCACATCATAATCTGATGTGCGGGACCGCCGCATTACAGGTGGATGGTCCGAAACCCCGGTAATGAGCCCCAAAGCCCTTACAGGCTTAACCTGCCACATAAACTATTCAAGCAAGGAAGTAGGGGACTCTGGGTAGTTCCCAAACTTTAGAAGGAGAGCAGTTTTTTTATATGGAGAACTTTACAACAATCACTCTAGTTCTGCTCAACTTAAAAGTCTGTTTTTCTAGCAGACTTTATAGGCGTGGGATTATCACAGTACCATCAATGCTGACCTCAAAAATGCCAAAAACCCCTAACCACCCCAGGCACGGCATTACAGTTTAAGGGCGATCCACCCGCCAGAACACCCTACCAGACGGCCTGTTACGCTCCGCCACATTAGCATGGCGGGGGGTCCTGCAGAGGACAGAAAGACTGTCCACCGCTTTTCCGCCGGTAGGCAGTCGTCCTGATTGCCTACTGGGTGGAAAAGGCCCATATTATGGTGGCGGTGCCTTGCAGGCACTGCCATACATATTATGATGTGGCATTTTCAATACCTTTCCATGGCATAGACTCCACCATGGAAAGGCATGCAGAGTTTTCTTTGGGGGCCCGTTGCAGGACCCCAGGATGGGCTGCACTTGAGGGGTACCTATGTTGTCCCCCAAAAATGGCATGCACAAGGTGGCAGGCACCGCGCGGTGCCTGTCATGTTGTGCATGCCAATGCACAACATGCATATATTGCATTGTGGCAGGTGCTGCTTACAGCACTGCCCGCCACAATGTAATATATACGGGATGCCACCGCCACCGTGGCGGTGGCATCCTAATTGCCAGTGTGGGACCGCCGCACCACTGGCAGACGGTCCCAGCACCGCTAGAGTGGCGGGTGGACTGAAGTCCTCCTGCCATCCTAATGTGCCTCTTAGATTGGTAAAATACCATCCACGCCAACCTGGAATAAATAAAAGCAGTCCCTTGTGTTTTGCTCCTATTAGATCAATAATGATCACATGAATTGAGGTAAATAGATTGAATTACATTAACAATATTTTTCATAAGTTAAAATAAAAACATGAATTATCAACTAAAATGAAAACAAAGATGCATTAATATGTCTTTATGTTTTTATTACTGCAAAAATGGTTGTTCATGTATTTTATAATTAAAATATATAATATTAATCAACTTGATATTTTAACATTAAATTATACTAATTTATATTTTTAGCTGTTTTAAATTAATTTATTTACATTTATATTATATCTTATGTTGTTTACATTTAAATCTCTGCCTCCATTATTTCTTTGGGAGGGTGTTGCAGTACCAGGAGTTGGCCATGTGTGATGCTGCATTTACTACTATTTTTAACTTACGCTTTTAAGTTAGGCTCCTCTCTTACATAGCATGGGCGTCTAAGTCTACACTTCTGAGGAACTTTATATTTGGATTTTGTGAATAAACAAAAATAGTAAAATTACTGAAAAGTGTAAAAGAAATGCACACCTGTAAATTACATACAAGGGTGATTTTATTTCCACTTTTTGCTTTCTTTTGACTACTTCTTCTTACTTTTTGCTCATTGTTTGTATGTTTTTCTACCTACCTTTTTCTCCCACGTATAACAGCAGAAGGTATGGCCGCTGTGCCCTCTTGTATCCCAGTAGTCGATGGCAGCACGAAGGTAAACGCCAACCACACTTTCAGCAAGGTGGAGGTGGCATCACTGTTCTTTTGTGCCTCCCATTCAAGCTGGCAGCTGATGGAAGGCCCATAAAGGGCTGCAGCCCAGTAGAGCACAAGCTGCGGTAGGGGAGAGTGTTCCACAGTATTCGCCACCATACTGGGGTCTCCACCCAGCACCCAGCAGGACACACCACTGAGCTGACGTCATAGACAAGGAGAAGAACCTGTTTGGCGTCAAGTGGTGGGGCTAGGTATGCACAGTTTTGTGTTGATTTTTTAGATGGGCCAGTTGGGCCCTGTTACCATAATGTCTATCTGGCTTGCCACAAGGTTTATTATGGCAAACTGATCATTCTGTGATGTGCTCCTCCTGCAGCATGAGAGTAAACAAGTCCCAAAGTGGGAAGGAGAACTTTCTTATTGTGCCAGAGCCTGAAGAATGTGCTGAGGTAGAGCTAGACAGCTTTGCTGGCCTTTTTCTAGGGATAGCTGTGACTACTGGAGGGGTGGTGACTGCATCAGGTTTTGGGGTCTTGAAAAGCAGATTAAATAGAGATGATCTGTAGTTCCTATTTACCACTTTCTTCACTAGCTCTTTTTTCATTTTGAAGGCTTTCAGGATGCTTCCTTTTCTCTCATCATCATCACAAATGCTTAACAATAGCGTACCCATGCAGAAATTAGGAAAAAGCTAAGATGGTGTCCCTGTAGGGCTTTTGACGAGATGCCTATGGGGGGCAGTTAAAAAGAAGAAGAATTGAATTGCATAGTTGATGGTGTCCATCCAAGACTCGTGTGACTCCTATGGCAGGTATTGGGAGTCAGGAAAAAATGTAATAAATTAAATAAATAATTGCAGGCATCACTCCAGGCCCCTTGCAACCTCTATAGAGGGGGCAGGGGAGCAGGCAAAATTGAATAAACTGAACAATATATATTTGGTTTTTCTCCAGGGTCCAAGGTGCCCATAGGGGAGGCAGGAAGAGGTAGACAGACACAAACTGGATACATGAATTAATAAATAATGTATGTCCTGCTAGGAACCATGGGGCTTTTATGGAAGACAGGGGAGGCAAAAAGAAGTGAAATAAATGAATCAAAAACAACAACTGTGTGGTACAGGCCACTGTAATCTTCCACAAACAAATATATAGGAAACATATGTATGTAATTATCAACAAATTACCAACAATGACATGGACTTCCTCTATTATCAATGCTCATAAAAAACAGAATAAAATGATGAATAATCAGTAACACCCACTGGCTCAGCAAAATGATGATCGCTCACAACGTGGCATCGGCCAGAAATTAAAAAGACAGAGAATAAAGACAAAATGGCTGTTTCTGCATGGACATCAAGGAAGGCAGCAGGGAGAACAATGACACAATGGACACCAATGATAAGCACACACACACCCACACCACACAGGGGCACCACCAAATAGGGGTCGCCCAAGTGGCCAGGAAAGAAGGAGACATAAAGAAAAAAGAATGTGGCTGCCCAATCAATCCTACATGGAGCACATCCCCCTCAAAAGAAATCTTGTAAAATTGCAGAAAAAAGAATGCACACATATTCATACCAAAATGTGTCTGAGCCTACTGTCCTTTACCCACCACCAATAAATCAGCAATGTCCGAAAAGAAAAAAGAAAAAATGCTCCAACCACAAATAGCCTAAGGCACCATCAATTACCTCTCCAAAATCATTTTAAAGGTTGCAGAATTAAACACAATAACCAACCATCTCACACATACACAAAAGGTGGTGGGCGAGCATTTGAAGAGGATAGTTGGGCACAAAAGAAAGTATCTGCCTTCATGATCCTAGACTACAGGAACCACCCGACCCTGGCCACCAACAGGCACATGCAGACAAAAATAACCTACATTTTGCTTTTAAAACAAGACCATCAACAAGGCCCTAAAATGACATAAATGTACCTATAGCACAACAGCAGTGAGAACATGGCAATTACAATAAAAATACACCTAAAGCATAGTGCTGGACAGACTGGCTGCCAAATAGCAAATAACAAAACAATAAAATGATTAACAATTCTGTAAACAATTCATAAAAAATGCAAGGAAATTGAGAAAATGTATATACTAACTCAAGGCCTCCTTTAGCCCACAAATGTGTAAACATTGTTCCATACAAAACTGCATTCTCCCCTGGGCCCCCACTCCAAAAGACTGCCCATTCAGCAACACACAAACAAAAAGGAAAAAAATATAAAGAATCACAAATAGTAATGCCTGCCTCCCTCAAACCACAAACATTTTGGAAAGTACTGAATTGCTTGATTTTTCCTGAAAAATAAAGATTCCAAGGTTATGGATGTAGCAGATATTGCAGACAAAAAAGAGAGTGATGCTTTCCCTCCAAATAATCAATTCCAAAGTGACCAAGGCCTGAACAAACCAGATAAAAGAGTCGTCAGTACAGGAAGAAGAAGTTGCTTGCATGTAATTATCAACAAATTACCAACAATGACATGGACTTCCTCTATTATCAATGCTCATAAAAAACAGAATAAAATGATGAATAATCAGTAACACCCACTGGCTCAGCAAAATGATGATCGCTCACAACGTGGCATCGGCCAGAAATTAAAAAGACAGAGAATAAAGACAAAATGGCTGTTTCTGCATGGACATCAAGGAAGGCAGCAGGGAGAACAATGACACAATGGACACCAATGATATGCACACACCCACACCACACAGGGGCACCACCAAATAGGGGTCGCCCAAGTGGCCAGGAAAGAAGGAGACATAAAGAAAAAAGAATGTGGCTGCCCAATCAATCCTACATGGAGCACATCCCCCTCAAAAGAAATCTTGTAAAATTGCAGAAAAAAGAATGCACACATATTCATACCAAAATGTGTCTGAGCCTACTGTCCTTTACCCACCACCAATAAATCAGCAATGTCCGAAAAGAAAAAAGAAAAAATGCTCCAACCACAAATAGCCTAAGGCACCATCAATTACCTCTCCAAAATCATTTTAAAGGTTGCAGAATTAAACACAATAACCAACCATCTCACACATACACAAAAGGTGGTGGGCGAGCATTTGAAGAGGATAGTTGGGCACAAAAGAAAGTATCTGCCTTCATGATCCTAGACTACAGGAACCACCCGACCCTGGCCACCAACAGACACATGCAGACAAAAATAACCTACAATTTGTTGTGCGCACTGCATTGCATTTGGGGATGCAGTGCGCGCAACGAAATTCGTTTTATTTATTTATATGTTTACTTACCTGTTAACCTCCATAATCCATAGATTACTAACCTCCACCCTGCCCCTCCCCCTCCCCACGTCACCGCCCCGCAGGTACTCCCCTACCGACCGCGGCTGCCCATGTTAAAGAATTGCTGCTTGCATTCAGGTTATGCAGCTCCCGTTTTTGTGACAAATGTTTTGTTCCGTGCTTTTTCTTTTTTTTTTTTTTAGATTTGCTGCAAATAATTTTTCACTTTTATTCTGAAAGTATTATGGTAGATCTCACCAGGTTGCTATGACCTTATTGGCACACATAGAGGTATGATTTAAATTCAGGTGTGTTGTAACATCTGTGTGAATTGTGTGTTTATTTTTATTTTTGATTTCTGTTTATTAGTTTCAGATATACAAAGATCGACATCAGCATCATTGCACTCAGTGAGTAGTACAGTATTGGCCCATCTACATTCATATTACTCTTAACATTTTAGATTTCCGCACATATCTCAGTAAGGCACATCACTGAATCAATGAGGCAACAAAAGTTATTTGGGCATTTCTCAGCATATCATTGAACAGGTATATAATGTGTTGAGGTAGAGCTAGACAGCTTTGCTGGCCTTTTTCTAGGGCTAGCTGTGACTACTGGAGGGGTGGTGACTGCATCAGGTTTTGGGGTCTTGAAAAGATGAATGACTCATAGCAGATTGAATAGAGATGATCTGTAGTTCCTATTTACCACTTTCTTCACTAGCTCGTCATCATGTTTTTCATTTTGAAGACTTTCAGGATGCTTCCTTTTCTCTCATCATCATCACAAATGCTTAACAATAGCGGACCCATGCAGAAATTAGGAAAAAGTTGGTGTCCCTGTAGGGCTTTTGACGAGATGCCTATGGGGGGCAGGCAAAAAGAAGAAGAATAGAATTGCATAGTTGATGGTGTCCATCCAAGACTCATGTGACTCCTATGGCAGGTATTGGGAGTCAGGAAAAAATGTAATAAATTAAATAAATAATTGCAGGCATCACTCCAGGCCCCTTGCAACCTCTATAGAGGGGGCAGGGGAGCAGGCAAAATTGAATAAACTGAACAATATATATTTGGTTTTGCTCCAGGAGCCAAGGTGCCCATAGGGGAGGCAGGGAGAGGTAGACAGACACAAATTGGATACATGAATTAATAAATAATGTATGTCCTGCTAGGAACCATGGGGCTTTTATGGAAGACAGGGGAGGCAAAAAGAAATGAAATAAATTAATCAAAAACAACAACTGTGTGGTACAGGCCACTGTAATCTTCCACAAACAAATATATAGGAAACATATGTATGTAATTATCAACAAATTACCAACAATGACATGGACTTCTTCTAATATCAATGCTCAGAAAAACCAGAATAAAATGATGAATAATCAGTAACACCCACTGGCTCAGCAAAATGATGGTCGCTCACAACGTGGCATCGGCCAGAAATGAAAAAACAGAGAATAAAGACAAAATGGCTGTTTCTGCATGGACATCAAGGAAGGCAGCAGGGAGAACAATGACACAATGGACACCAATGATATGCACACACACACACACCCACACCACACAGAGGCACCACAAAATAGGGGTCGCCCAAATGGCCAGGAAAGAAGGAGACATAAAGAAAAAAGAACATGGCTGCCCAATCAATCCTACATGGACCACATCCCCCTCAAAAAATATCTTGTAAAATTGCAGAAAAAAGAATGCACACATATACATACCAAAATGTGTCTGAGCCTACTGTCCTTTACCCACCACCAATAAATCAGCAATGTCCGAAAAGAAAAAAAAAGAAAAAATGCTCCAACCACAAATAGCCTACGGCACCATCAATTACCTCTCCAAAATATTTTAAAGGTTGCAGAAATAAACACAATAACCAACCATCTCATGCATACACAAAAGGTGGTGGCCAAGCATTTGAAGAGGATAGTTGGGCACAAAAGAAAATATCTGCCTTCATGATCCTAGACTACAGGAACCACCCGACCCTGGCCACCAACAGGCACATGCAGACAAAAATAACCTACATTTTGCTTTTAAAACAAGGCCATCAACAAGGCCCTAAAATGACATAAATGTACCTATAGCACAGCAGCAGTGAGAACATGGCAAATACAATAAAAATACACTTAAAGCATACTGCTGGACAGACTGGCTGCCAAATAGCAAATAACAAAACAAGAAAATGATTAACAATTCTGTAAACAATTCATAAAAAATGCAAGGAAATGGAGAAAATTTATATAATAACTCAAGGCCTCATTTAGCCCACAAATGTATAAACATTGTTCCATACAAAACTGTATTCTCCCCTGGGCCCACACTCCAAAAGACTGCCCATTCAGCAACACACAAACAAAAAGGAAAAAAATAAAAAGATTCACAAATAGTGATGCCTGCCTCCCTCAAACCACAAACATTTTGGAAAGTACTGCATTGCTTGATTTTTCCTGAAAAATAAAGATTCCAAGGTTGTGGATGTAGCAGATATTGCAGAAAAAAAGAGAGTGATGCTTTCCCTCCAAATAATCAATTCCCAAGTGACCAAGGCCTGAACAAACCAGATAAAAGAGTCGTCAGGACAGGAAGGAGAAGTTGCTATTGCAAGTACAGTAACCTCCTAGTCTCTATGTCACTTCCTGTAAAAACATTGTGTTTTGTGCACAATGACCTGATTTATCTGTTCTCGTAAATATTCAGCTTGATAATGTATGTTTGAGTTGATTCTGGGTTCCTCCATTAAAGAAATACTGCTCGCATTCGGACCTGCCATTTTGGTCTCAAAAAATGACTCAAACGGTCCGATTGGGTACAAGTCAACATGAAATGTTATGGGTGAGTTGGTTTTAAGTACCCATGTTCAGCCGCGGTCGGTAGAGGAGTACCTGCTGGGCGGTGATGTGGGGAGGGGGAGGGGCAGGGTGGAGGTTAGTAATCTATGGATTATGGAGGTTAACAGGTAAGTAAACATATACATAAATGAAACGGATTTTGTTGCATTTGGGGATGCAGTGCGCGCAACGAAATTCGTTTTATTTATTTATATGTTTACTTACCTGTTAACCTCCATAATCCATAGATTACTAACCTCCACCCTGCCCCTCCCCCTACCCACGTCACCGCCCGGCAGGTACTCCCCTACCGACTGCGGCTGCCCATGTTAAAGAATTGCTGCTTGCATTCAGGTTATGCAGCTCCCGTTTTTGTGACAAATGTTTTGTTCCGTGCTTTTTTTTTTCTTTCTTTTTTTTTTTAGATTTGCGGCAAATAATTTTTCACTTTTATTTTGAAATAATAATGGTAGATCTCACCAGGTTGCTATGACCTTATTGGAACACATAGAGGTATGATTTATATACAAAGATCGACATCAGCATCATTGCACTCAGTGAGTAGTACAGTATTGGCCCATCTACATTCATATTAATCTTAACATTTTAAATTTCCGCACATATCTCAGTAAGGCACATCACTGAATCAATAAGGCAACAAAGGTTATTTGGGCATTTCTCAGCATATCATTGAACAGGTACATAATCATTCTACATTCCCATCATTTCCTTTTCGAGTATTCGCATACATGTATAATCAGGCAGCTCACTCTCAAGTCAAAAAATAAATTGAATTTGAATTTGAATTTAAAAGGCTTGTATAGCGCATCGTACACCATTACGGTTTCTTGGCGCTTTAGCGGCATGCAATAAAACAGGGATGGGACATTTAAAGTGGGAAGGCCTGAGTGAACAGAAAAGTTTTCAGTCCCTTACGAAAAAGGGAATATTGTTTTAAATTTCGGAGGTGGTCCGGCAGGGAGTTCCAGAATACCGGAGCCAGAAAGGAAAAGTTGGAACCTCCCCATTTTTGTCTGGTAAAACGGGGGACTTGCAGTAGGGCCCGATCCGACGAACGAAGGTGTCTGACAGGAACGTAGTTGGTTAGGAGAGAGGAAATAAAGGCCGGGGCCATTCCTTGTCGTGCCTGAAAGACCATGCACCCCATCTTGAAAAGCGAACGCTGCCGGACCGGCAGCCAGTGCAGTTCCTTCAACAGAGGTGTAACATGATGGAACCGGGGAAGGCCATACACCAGCCGAGCTGCTTGGTTCTGCACGAGCTGGAGTTTACGGAGGCTGTATGCCGGAATGCCGTTGTAAAGGGCATTGGCATAGTCTAGCCGGGAGATGACCAAGGCAGACATAATGAGTTTGAGTGCCAGAGGGGAAAAGAAACGGGAAACAGTGCGGATAGTTCGAAGCATAAGAAAACAAGAAGAAACAACAGCACCAACCTGTGAGTGAAGAGTGAGCTGGTGGTTAATTTTTATGCCCAATGTTTTTACCGTAGAAGAAGGAAGGGGGGAGGTACCGAGAGTGAGGGGCCAAAAGGAAGAGTTCCAGGGACTGGGGGAGCCACCAGTAAGCACCAACTCGGTTTTATCCGGATTGATCTTCAGATGGTTGTGGCTCATCCAGTCCCTGATAAAAATCATAATAGACTGAAAATTAGAGATAGCGTGGGGGGAAGAAGAAAGGTCAAAAACCAGCTGGAGGTCGTCCGCATAGTTGTACACCGCGACCTCCCGCTGCTGGAGTGCAAAGATCAGAGGGTAGATGTAAAGATTAAACAATAAAGGGGAAAGAGAGGAACCTTGGGGAACACCACAAGTGATCTTCACAGGGTCTGCCGTGAACTCTCCCAGCCGGACCGCCTGTGTGCGATCCCGCAGGAAGGACGAGAGCCACACTAGTGCTGACCCTCCGATTCCCGCCGCTCCGATACGTGAAAGCAAGATGGAATGGTCCACCGTATCGAAAGCGGCGGAGAGGTCGAGGAGCACCAGGGCTTGATGTTTGTTTTGGTCCCGACCCTCCCTGAGGGTGTTTAGGACCGACACCACCACAGACTCGGTAGAGTGTTTGGGGCGGAAACCAGCCTGGCAAGATGCCAGGCCACCCGTAGCCTCAACATGGGAGCTAAGCACCGCGGCAACATGCCGCTCAAGCACTTTGCCCAGGTACGGCAGCAAAGAGATGGGCCGGTAGTTGGAAGAAATAGCTGAGTCGGCCCCTGGTTTTTTTAAGATGGGCACAATAGAAGCTACTTTAAGGGCCGGGGTCACAATTCCCTGTGAGAGGGAACTGTTTAAAAAGATAATCGGGGGCTGTGTGCAGACCGAGAAGATCTGCTGCAAGATACGAGCCGGGCAGATGTCAGCAGGTGATCCCGACTTAACTTTTAGCAGAATTTCCCGGAACCCAGTTTCCGTGATGGGAGGAATTGATATTAGACTGGGCGGCAGGGCTGGTGGGCAGGGGTCGGCATAAGAAGCGGAGGGAGGGGGAATGTTATTTTTAATGTTAAGCACCTTATCCAAAAAATAAGAATTTATTGAGTCACAGAGGGTTTGTGTAGGAAGGGGTTTGGATGTACTCCTGTCTGAGAAAGCTAACTCCTTAACTATCGAGAAAATTTCTCGTGGTTGATTCTCAGCTGCTAAGATTTTTGATGAGAAATAGGTGGATTTAGTTTCAATGATAGCTTTCTTATAGTCCTGCCGTAGAGTTAAGTAGCGAATTTTCAGAAGGGGGCAGTATTCCCTTCTCCAGAGTCTTTCAGCGCGCCGAAGGGACGATTTCTTATCTTTAAGGTGAGTGTCGAACCATCTGTTAGCCTCCTTAGGTCTTTTAATTGAGATCCGGCGTAGGGGGGCTGCCAAATCGCAGCCTTCCGTAAGCCAGGTATCAATCCCCGTGGCTTGTGCTGACAAGGATAAGCCATCTAGGTTGGGCACAGTGGCTAGGAGGGAAGAAGATAACGAAGTTAGGTCAACCCGGTTCCAGTTCCTGGCCCAGAAGTTCTTTTCCCGCGGGATCCTGGCTGGTAAGCTAAGGTGGAGGGTAAAAGAAATAATGGCGTGGTCGGACCAAGGACAAGGAGACACTGCTACAGATGAGATAAGATAGTTTAGGGACCAGACCTGGTCGAGTACGTGTCCAGCCGTATGTGTGGGAACCTGTACACGGGAGATAAAGTTTAAAGACTGAAGCAGGTCAGAAAATTGCTTCGAGGCCTGACATTCGGACGGATCACTAGGCCAGTAGTTAAAGTCCCCCAATATAAGGAGGGAGGCGTGATTAACCGTCAGCGTGGCTACTAGGTCCTGGAAGGTTGTAATGAAGTGAGGAGTATTCTGAGGAGGGCGATAAGCAAGTAAACAAATCAAAAAAGGAGAGAAAATATCAGAACGAGCTACCAGATACTCAACAGAGTCAATAAAGGCAGACGGGAGTAACTGGAAGTTGTACTCGGTTTTGGCGATGAGCGCCACACCGCCTCCCTTTTTCCCAGCCGGGCGGTCTACTCGAAGAGCCACATAGGTAAGGGGAAGGGTGGCTAAGAGAGCGGGGAGTGACGAGTCACCAAACCACGTCTCCGTTAAGCATAATATATCTGGCTTCTGGGTGTCAAGCAAGATAAATAGGTCCTGGTGATGTTTCACCGCCGTCATGGCGTCCATAGTCTTCTTCTCCTTTATGTACAGTGCTATCTCTACCTCCCAGTGACACATTCTCCTACCTCTCTAACGCATACTTACATATTAATCGAGCTATGGCAACCCTCATGGGTGTGTAAGTAGGTAACATGTCAAAGCGTCATATATCCTTGGGTCTGGAGGCAGTGGTAGTAGTTCGGCATATGTTGTGAGACGTTCTTGGCAGATCACCAAATTGTCGATTCAGCTTTTAAACTTGGGTGCCCGTCCCCTGCCCCAGCAACATGCCACCCTCCTCTTAACCATGAGCAGCACGAGGGCGACATAGCTGCTCATAGAGGCTTGACATAGCCTAGCAGGGCCATCAGTGGGGTAGGTTCCACATGTGTGTTTATCATTAATGTCAGAGCGTTGAAGACCTGCTCCCAGAAATTGATCACCCCCGGGCACTTCCACGCAAGATGCAGAAAGTCTGCACCCTCAGCTTGACACCTGACACATCTGTCCGAATCTCTTAGTTTATATTTGTGCATATGGGGTGTAATACAGTCTATGCAGGAAACTATAATGTATTATGTGGAGCCTGCTGCTGGCTGAAACCCGTTCAGTCTGCAAGCAACAGAGCTTCCAAAGATCATCTGTTAGGGCAAAACACAGTTCCTCCCTCACCTTGTGCGGGACATCGTAGCTGGCAATTCTCTCTGTGAGTGCACTGCACAATATATCAGGGAGACTAGGCGCTTAGCTGTTGTATTCTGTAGTACCAGCTGTAATGGTGCCAGTGCTTGCGATTCAGCTGGGAAATCTGGGGTAAGAGATCATATCCCCTGTCTGAGTCGGATAAACAGAAAAACATCAAGTGGGGTTTGTTGTGTTTCCTGAAATATTTGCTCAATATTACGGAATTGGCCGTTATGATATGTATGTATGTATGTATAAAATATTTTATAACGCGCTCTGCTACTACAGAGTATCCTGGCGCGATATGTGAACTACAACAGAGCCAAACCAGAGGGAGAAGAAAAGCAACTAGATACTGAGTTTGAAAAGGTAGGTTTTTAACCCCTTCTTAAATTCTGTCAGAGTGGCTGATGCTCGCAAAGAGAGCGGCAGGGCGTTCCAAGATCGGGCTGCTTGAACAGAAATAGACTGGCCACCCAATCTCACATATCTGATTTTAGGCGTGAACATCAGAAGGAGATTAGCTGATCGGAGTGCACGGCGAGGGGTATAGAAGGTGAACCTCTTGTGCAAATATTGAGGGCCTTGTTGGTGCAAGGCACGAAAGGCCAGGACCAGAGATTTGAATACAATGCGATGGGCCACTGGAAGCCAATGGAGCTTTCGAAGATGCACAGAAGCGCTAGTTCTTCTCGGAAGATGGAATAGGAGTCGAACCGCCGCATTCTGAATAATCTGCATTCGGTTGATGAGATATTTTGGGAGACCGCTAAAGAGGGCATTGGCGTAATCCAGCCTTGATAGGATCAGAGCACGCAGCACCGTCTCTTTTGCTTCCCTATGGAGCAATGGAAGGAACCTTTTTAGTGACTTGAGGGTCGAAAAACAGGTCGGCGTAAGTTTTTTTAGGTGGACTTCAAACTTGAGATCCAGTCCCCCCAGATATAAGTCCCCCCAGGTGCGCAAATGGGTACGCTTTTTAAAGTTGTGAAAAATGGCCTCCTGGAGAAGGGACATGCTCGGGTGGTAAATAAGAGGTAACAATGGAGAGTATAGCATGGGGGCGTTCAACATGCATCCTATGTGTTGCCATGCTGCAATCGTGCATGTAAGAGCCGTCAGAATCTTGTCCCTAGCTCCAACATGCTCATATATGACGCCATCTATTGGGATGGGGTGTGCAAGCCAGTGTTCCACCTCGACTTGCGGCATATACCGTGGCTGCTCCACCCAAAACCAGGCATAATGGGCTTGTGCACTCATGTAGTATAGTTCAAAATTTGGTATTCCAAACCCTCCCTGTGAGTAAGGTCTAATCAGTACATTTCATTGCAATCTCGGTTGTTTACCTCCCTCATATAAGTCGTGTCAGCTCCGTCTTTAGCGTCTTAAAGAAAAAGGCCACTGGGTAGTATGGAATATTTAAAAAGAGGTAAAGTAGTTGTGGGAGCACCACCATTTTATTTAAGGATGCTAGGCCCATGGAGAGGGGCAACGCTATCAAGCGGGTGACACATTCCTCTATACAGGTTATGGCTGTACCATAATTCAATCGCATAAGCTCTTCTCTGTCCCCAGTAACTCGTATCCCCAGATATCTCAATTCCTCTTCACACCACTCCAAGGAGGTAGTCCAGTGGGAAGCGAACTGTTGCAGTCGGCAGAGGGAAAATACTTGACTTCCCCCAATTAATTTGAATCCCCAACAATTTTCCAAACACTATAAATTCCCTGAGTATCGGGTTCAGATTTTGCTGTGGGTCCTGGATGTAAAGGGTGATCATTTATAAGGTAAACCATTAGGGTATTTTAAAAATATATATAATTTTAAGGGGGATGTGATTATAAAATGCTGAGCTGAGGTAGTGAGATGAAATAATCAGACTGAGTCGCTATGGGAATAGTATCAACCAGTATTTATATATGCATGAGCGTAATCAACATATAACAGTTGCAGTCGTCAGAGGGAAAATACTTGACTTCCCCCAATTAATTTGAATCCCCAATAATTTCCCAAACACTATAAATTCCCTGAGGATCGGGTTCAGATTTTGCTGTGTGTCCTGGATGTAAAAGGTGACGCTTTCTGCATAGAGAGATATGAGTATTTGGCACATATTACACCTCAAGGCCTTATCATTATGGTGTTGTGGCAGTTTTGCTGCTAATGGCTACACTGCAATAGCAAAGAGCAATGGGGAAGGCGGGCAACCCTGACGAATACCCCTAGTGATTTGGAACGACTGCGATGTATGCCCAATAATAAATACCTTAGCAACCAGTAAGCGGTATAATAATTTGATCCATGAGAGTAAGATCAGTGGAAATCCCATTCTCAACATCACCCCAAAGATGTAGTCCCACTCAATGGAATCGAAAGCCTTGGTGGCGTCTAAAAAAAACGCAGCTACAGTAAGGTCTGGTGAGACATTATTCAAGATGGCAAAAAGTGTTCTCAAATTATGGGGGGTGGCCCTCCAGGGCACGAAGCCCGACTGATCAGGGAGGATCAAGTTCTCCATCAGCAGGCTATATATGTTTTATAGAATTCTATAGGCATTCTCATGATGGCCTCTCTGACCTCATCCTGTTCAAAAGAGGTACATAAGAAAGTTCTCTGTACATCGCTCAACAGGTCCAGCGCCACTTCCCCCAAAAAGCTATCTGGATTTAAGTCATCCGCCCTATTTGAGAGGCGGTTGTAATGGCGGGTAATGGCGGGCAAAGGCATTAAGTATGTTGACTGTGTCCCGATTAACCGTCCCGTCTAGGTCTTCAATTTCCAATACATAATTAGAGCAGTGAGGTTTTCTAACTATGTGGGCTAGAGCCTTACCCCTTCTCCGTAACTTCTGGCCACCCAGAATTTGCCCCGAAATTGCGTTTCCCTCTGTGCTACGTCCATGTACTCCATGAGTTTTCCCCTAAACTTAGCCTGGGCAGTACTATTTGGGCCTGCGGCAAGTTCCTCTTCCAGTGTTTTAAGCTCTACCACCATCTTCTGTAATAAGTTAATTATATCTTTAAGGACTCCGGACCCCTTCGATATGCAGTACCTGCGGATCGTGACCTTAAATGACTCCCAAATGATTTTGACACTGTTCACCGAGTCTTTATTACGCACGAAAAAGTCCTGTATTTCTACACGCAGCTCTTCCTGAAATACAGTGTCTAGTAAATTAGGGACATGGAGCCGCCAACTGCTACGCGGTGTGTCAAAGTCAGAGGAAGAAAGCGTGAGCAGCACTGGGACATGATCCGAGTATGTTCTGGCCAAGTGATGCAGTCGGGTTATTGTGGGGGCCAACTCTTGGGACACCAACCAGTACTCTAGTCTCGCCCATGACACTGCCTGTGCCGTGTAGTGCGTACCTTCTTTTGTGTGTGGGTGGGCTTATCTCCAAGCATCAATTGGTTGATAGGCATCTATTGTGTCTTGTACAATCATGCGTGCTTTGGTGTAATGATGAGGGGCGACCTTTCCAAGCTAGGGTTATATGTAACATTGAAATCACCACCCCAAATAACATGATTAGAGCCCACCTCAAAGATCCTGGCCCACAGGGAGGTATAAAAGTCCGGATCATCTGTATTCGTCCCGTAACAGCAGGCCAGTGTGACGGAGATAGACCACAGTCACGCCCATGCTAGGCAGCAGCAGCCCTGCGAGTCCCATATAGCTCCCGCCAAGTGGAATGGTACCCTTTTTTTATAAAGATCGCTGTTCCCCTCGTGTACGAGGAATAAGAGGAAAAGATTCTGTGCTCCGCCCATTTACTTGCAAAGTTGTTTGGTTTCTGGGGCGCAAAATGAGTTTCCTGTATCATAGCTATATGCACATGATGTCTATCCAAATATGCCAGTATATGCCTCTTCTTCCTTGGATCTCCCAATCCCCTAACATTCCACTTGATAACATTCAGCTCCACAGATTCTGCATTAGCCATACTTTTGGAAATATAGCTTCAGCCTGCATAGCATCCATGTAATGCAACTCAATCCACCTGTACTAACATAGAAGAATGTTGTAGTGCACTTTGGATGCTTACTAATTACCTCACCTGTCATCCTCCCATATCCTTGGAGGTCGACATCTTGATGCAGTGGTGTCATGCAAAAAACAAACCAGCCCTCTCCCTCCCCACCCCCACCCACTGGAGCAACCCCAACTTGCCAGCATTAATCACACTCCCTGAACCCCAACTTAAGTAAGAACAGTCCCACTGCCCCTGCAAGCAGTGTGCTGTGGACAATCCTGGCACTCTTACCCCTCCCCACCCTCTGAAGCAGCCCAACTTGCCAGCATCAGTCACGAGCCTCCCTCCTCTGACCCCAACCCTAACAAATACAAAACAACCCTACAGTCCCTGCAAGTATCATGCAGTGGACAATCTTGGAGGGATACCCATCAGGGCCATTCCTAGGTGGCAACACAGAAGCCCCTCACCCACAGAGCCCTCCATAGTTGGAACATCCAGGCTCAGGGGGGCATGGGGTGCCCAGTGTATAGTAGATATAATTCAATGATCCCATCATTCAATATTTTGTGTGTCCCTTGTCATCTGACCTACCCCCAACCATCTGCACATTCGAAGTCATATTGTAACTGAGTAGTGACAGAGAGAACCCGTGTCATTGCGAATCATCTTTAGCCCCCGTCAACGCAGAGTGTTGTGATGCCGCTATGCCTCCATCAGTGCGATTAGTGCGCCTTACATGCTTGAGGAATTCCTCCACCTACTGCGGCTTGGTAAAGAACCGCTGTAGGCCCTGATGCGTAACCCTGAGACACTCCGTTTACAACAGCACATAATCAATTTGTGCTTTCCACAGTTTGTTTTTAACGTCCATAAACTTACGTCTCTCCTCCTGCACTATAGGTGTGAAATCCGGGTAGATGGAGAACGTGTTCCGGTCCTATGACAGGGTCTGCTTACTTTTCACTGCGCGCAAGGCAACATCTCGATCCCTATAATTCAAAAGCCTCACTATTATGGGCCACGTGGTGCTACCCGGCGGCAGACGCGGTGCGAGGGATCTATGGGCCTGCTCCACAATTAACTGGCTTGAAAAAGATTCAGCACCAATCACAGCCGCCAGCATTTTTTCCACATATTCTTCCATTTTTCCTGTATTTGTTGATTCTGGAATTCCAATCATGCGTATATTATAGTGCCTACTGCACGCTTCCAAGATCTCGTTCTTGGCGGTGATCATTTTCAGTAATTTGTCCATGTGGGTGAGCTGCGTAGTATTCCTGGATGTCATGTCCTCTGTGTCCAAAATGCGCTGCTCCGTTTCCTTTATTCGATTCTCATGCCCCTCTAAATTGTGTGCTATGGCTTCCATACACGACGTCCTTGTCCATGATAGTGGCAAAGCCTTGTCTGACCTCCTGCAGGATGCTCTGCATGTCGGTAGCCTGTGTGGTAGCATCTCTCCGGGCCGCCCCCCTCCGTCAAGGTCCCGGTCATCCTGCATTTTGCTGGCACTTCTTTTTGCAGCCTCAAAATTCAATTTCGGCTGTCTAGTGTCCGGCTTCCCCATAATGGCACGAAGGTGGGGGGCGCAGCCAACCACACCACCGCCTGCGCACGCTCTGTCTCCCAGCCGGGTGAGTCAGCTGGGCCTGCGATATGTCAACAACTGCTGAAGCACCAGTGCAGGATCTTGCAATGACCCACAGCCGATAACACAAAACCACTGATTATCTCTGATAACAGCCTAGGCCACACAGCATATGGGGTGGGGTGGCCCTGATGGCGCCTCTAGGGCAAGTAACTCAAGTGCAGCCAATAGCAGCAGGTCCAGCCGCTGGGCGCCACACTTAGTCGTACCAAGTACCGCAATCTCACACTACATCAGACCAATAATGCTTTATCAGTTAGTCAGACTACCAAGTTCCAAGCAGATGTATTGTACCCCACCAGATGGAAAGCCAAGGCACCAGTCACTGGAATTAACTGTATCAGTGGGGCTCTCCTCCACAGTGCTGGCTCATTCATGTGTACTTCCCTTCGGTCACCAGAAGAGCTGATGTGCGCAGTGCTGCCGAGTGACCTTCACGCCTCCCCTCTGCACAAAATGGTGTCCCTGAAGCAAAATGGCACGAGCCCTGGGGTACCAGCAGTGCCCAGATTCCCAGTAGAGTGGGGATGCGCCAACCGTGATCCGGACCCTCTCCTCACCTCCTCTTGTAAGTTTCAGCGAGTCTGTTGGGTGCGAAGATCTCCCAGTTGGCAGTCTTCTTAGCCAAGTCGGTCAAATTTAGCTTTATTCGAGATTCACTCATAAAAGCATAACAAATTCCATATATTTCAGGGATATTCAATTTAAAAAAATAAAAGATAAATTTACAAGCAGATAAATAAAAACACAATCCCTATACAACCATTAAAAAAGTTCATCCCGATTGCTACATACAAATGACCCATACGTTAGAAATACTAATTTTATACATTGTCTAACATAATGAATATTCTTTTTTTAGAAAAAGAAAACACATTCAGTGATCAATGCCTAATAGCTTCTGTCTAATCACCCATGCCCAACCTAAATATTTAGCAGTTGCTATTGAGATGGGCAATAAAGTGCTGGTGCGTATAATTCTTAAGGCTTCAAAACTACTAGGGACTTACACAGTGGAGTTAACCAGGCTCGTCTTGGGGTTGCATACGCCGGGCAAACAAATAAAAAATGGCCAATAGTTTCCTTATGGTCTCCGCATGCAGGGCAGTTACTAATAGTCGACTACCCCACCTGCCAGTCAAAGACCTAAGGGGCAGGGAACCTGCTCTAAGTTGGCAAAAAAGCTTCCTGTCCCCAGTCTTCTTAGCACTTAGTAGGCCTTGAAGTAGGATCAATTTCAGGATATGGACACTGGGCTGCAGGAGCCTCACACTCGTGCGGCCATCTTGAGTGCACGCCACCTAGCGCCCCCTTTGTTCCGTGCTCTTGCATTAGAATTCTTGCCCAAATTGTCTTCTCATAATGCAACATGGCACAAATTTCATTATGCCAAATGGCAAAATTGCACCAAATTACCATGAAATAATGAAAATTACTCCCACCTGTACATTAATGATGATATATGTTTTAAATACAGGAGGACTATTAATAAGAAGGAAACAAATATGATCAAATCACCCTGAAATTCTGTAAAAAAAACAATGGGCAAAGTGAAGTTATTGTTAGGTACAATAAAAAGGACCCTAGAAATTCACCGAAAAAAGAAAAGGTTAAAGTCATGTTATTGTTACAATTTGAAATGACACCAAAACTTATGTTTAAAAAGCCTAAAAACACTTACATTTGTAGCTGTAGTTGACTGGGATAACTGTAACTTTTGCTCCCATCATCTACTGCTTATCACCACAAATAATACATCACTGATGACATCTGAAATGAAATCATTGATATCGTTAATGAAATCACTGATGATTTCACCTGTGACACAGATATTGACATTACTCAATAAACACTTAGATCATTTAAACAAACAAACAGTTGTCAGTAAAGGGCCTAAAATCATTTGCAGCATAGAATTACTGTGTGTACAGATATGTGTGTGTGTGTGTGTGTGTGTGTGTGTGTGTGCATGTGTGCATTGCATATAATTGATATAGAGTAGTCCCTATTGACATTTCTATATATAACTATAATGTCACTTTAGCGATATGTATAAACTTACACAGATAAAAACAGCTTCAGACTGAGGTGTAGTTCTGATGCAAATGCGTAACACTTGCAAGTTATTGAAATCCGCATTGTTATGTAATGCAGTCAACCAACAGCATAACTAATATTATCCACAATGTTTAACTCTTGCTAGACTGTATTTTTAATTTTCTATATACAAACTTCCAAGAAAAGGTTCTTTTTTGGGGGAAATGTACAACCAACGGCCTTGGTTTTTTCACTGTATGAGAGGCATTTTTTCCTACCAGGGACTGCCATGCTCAGGAAAATGTATGGCATCAGAATCCTCGTCCACAACAAAATGGGCAGTCTGATGGGTGTCAGCCAGCAGACAAACAGGTAAGAGTCCATTTCTGATGAAGTATACACCTGTGTCTCTACCTTCGAAAAATGTATCACTTCTCCAGTTTCTAAGGGCCATCTGCACAAAAGCATTTGTGAGATTGGAAGCGGCCCGATTCTACGAATTGGGCCGTTTCTGACCCCAAAAGTGCTTTTACATATGTACAGAGCACAAAATGCGGTTCAGTAACATGTTACTGAATCACAATTTGTGTTTAGTGATTTGGTATGTGCATGTTTAAGTTGTCAATTCGAAATACCAAATTGCAGTGGTATGTATGAATGTTTTGTGACTGAATTACAGTCGCAAAGCATTCATTTTGTACCAACAGGCAAGGGTTGTGGTAACCATTCGCTAATGGCAAGAGATCCCCATGGAACCCTTTCCCCTTTGTGAATGTTGAAACAAATAATTTTTAAGAACAGGCTGTATTCCAAGGGTTCCAAGAGACCACTGCCTGCTCTTAAAAAATGTAACTTAAATGATTCTTTTTTTTTTATGCATTCTATTATCCCTTAAGGAAAACAGAACATTTAAAAAAAATTTTTTTTAAAGAATATTATATGACAAAACAATCACAGACATGGTGGGCTTTTGACCCCAGTAGGCCACCATGCCTGTGATGGCTACAATTCCTAATGGGTCGCAAAGTGTGACCTACCTCATTAATATTCATGAAGTAGGTCTATTATGATTCCATTAGGAATCGCAATCATAAACTTGTACATTTTTGTACATTAGGAACTGTGATTTTCTAATTGCGATTTCGTAAGAATCACAATTAGGAACTACTTGCAATCCCTAAATTCTGTTCTGATGGCTCCACAATTTGGGAAGGGGCGTTTTTAGAGAATCCCTTCCTAATACCAATTCGTAGTGGCATGAATGAATGTTTTGTGACCACATTATGGTTGTAAAACATTCATTTTTTACTGACATCTCAAGGGTGGTGGGAACCATTCACAAATGGGAGGGGTTCCCAATGGGACCCTTTCCCCTTTGTCAATGTTGCTGCAAATATTTTTTAAGAGCAAGCAGTGGCACCAAGGACCACTGCCTACTCTTAAAAAATGAAACTTAAAAGTTTAATTCTTTTCTTTTTAAACGCATCTGTTAGAAATGGAGGTCTCTAGTTGGCAGGGGTAGGTACCACTGTCCAAATAGGGACCCTTGCTTCTAGTCAGGGTAAGGAGGAACCCTCTGGGATAACCCCTGCTCACCCTCTAGGTAGCTTGGCACAAGCAGTCTAGGCTAACCAGAGGCTAAGTGTAAAGTATTTGTACCAACACTCACAGTAACACAGTGAAAACACCACAAACTGACTCCACAACAGTTTAGAAAAATAAAGGTATTTAATCTAAACTACACAAGACCATAACGACAAAAATCCAACAGACACAGTTCAAGAATATGGTTTCAAAAGAGTTCTTAAGGTTGCGATAAAGTTCTTTAGGTTGCGATAAAATAATCCACAGTTGCGTGAAAAGTTCACAGTTGCGTCACGTTTAGCTCACAGTACCTTTAGTTGCGACAAAGTTCCAAAAGCAGAAGCTGGTGCGGTGGAAAACAAGCGATGCGTTGCTCCTGAGACCCTGGGGAGGCGTTTGCGACAGCCCCGCTGCAGCAGCGGGCGTGTTGCGATGAATCCGGTCTGTATGGGGAGGAAGGCCACTTGTCTGGATTCTGGTGCGTAGGTTCCGTAGGAAGTTTGCTCTCGCAAAGGCACGATGCGACGATCTTTGGAGTTGCGACGATCTCCGGGGCGACGATGCGCAGACCAGCGGTGATCTTCTCTCTCGCAGCTCCTCGATGCGATGGCTTCGGCGATGACTCTCACAGCGACGTGATGCGGTCCGCAAGCAAGCGGTGCGGCGATCTCACCCAGCGACGACAGGCTCTGCGACAACACTCGCAGCGATGTTAGTCTTCCCGCACCGATCAGGTGCGTCCCGCAAGCGAAGGATGTGACAGCTCTGACAGCGGCAACAGGCGCTGTGACGATCTCGACCTTCGTAGCGGCGGGAATCTCCTCACACTGTCGGGGATGCGCTCCGCAGCGAGCGATGCAATAACGTTTCTGTAGCAAAATCTCTCATGCTTAGTTTCCAGCTCCCCAACATAGGTACAACTTCCAGAGGCACCACACAGGGGCCAAGCACTCCAAGAAGTACAGAACTCTCTCAGTAGAGCTCAGGGGAAGCTTGGGGTGAAGTCCTTTTGTTCCTGGGATTTCAGAACAGGGAGCCAGCTCTTCTAAGGCCCTTGGAGATTCCTTCAAGCAAGGGGACACAGCACAAAGCAAAGTCCTTCCCCTCTCCTTGGCAGCAAAGCAACAGCAGGGCAACCTTGGCAGAGGTTCCTTCTTGATTCCAGGATGATCTCATTTTCTGTTGTCAGGGGTCCTGTACTTATACCCCTAAAAGTCGTTGTTCTCTTTGTGCAAGTGGGCCCTGAGCCCGGTCTGAACCAGTTCTGGGTGTTTCTTGAGCACTTTGTTTTCCTGGCTTCTCCTTTCCTTTCAGAGTGAGGGGCAGGGTCGTCAGCCTCCCAGCAGGAGGTGGAGCCAGCATTGTGGAAGGCAGGCACAGCCTTATTCAGGCCCAGGTGCTATCTCCTCCTACCACTCAAGTTGCAAATGCAGTCATTCAGCCTAGGGCTGACTCAACCAGCCTCCTGGGGAATCCCCAGCCCCTGTCACTCTCAAACCAGACAATCAATACACAAACAGGCCAAGGCACACAGAAAGGGCAGACATGAGAACAACAACTTTCTAAAAGTGCTGTTCTCAAACACAAGATTTAAAAACAACCTTTCCCAAAAGGTGTGTTATTAAATTCTGAGTTCAGGGATACTAGACTGTTATGTCCTATCTTGTTCCTATGGGAAGATATGCTGGTAGCCACTGTAGCCAGCATCCCCCATGATAGCCTATAGAGCAAGATAGCCTTGCAGCAGTGAAAAACGAAAATGGCTGTAATTCACTACCAGAACATGTCACCTGCACCAGTACATGCTCTACCTTTCACATACACTGCACCCTGCCCAAGGGGGTACCTTGGGACTTCCATAGGGGTGACCAATGTGCACAAAAAGGGAAGGGTTAGGCCCGGTCAGTGGGGACACTGACCAGGAGGACATGGCAGTTTACAGACTGCACACAGGCACTGTGGTGGCAGGCCTGAGACACCATTTTAGGGCTACTCATGTGGGTGGCACAATCAGTGCTGCAGGCCCACTAGTAGCATTTGTCATCACCAGCCCAGGCACACCCAGTGCACTTTACTAGGGACTTCTTGGTGATACAAATATGACAATCATGTATATCCAATCATAATACCAATTTACACAGAGAGCATATGCACTTTAGCACTGATCAGCAGTGGTAAAGTGTGCAGAGTCCTATTGCCAACAGCCACGGGTCAGGAAAAATAAGGGAGGAAGAAGCAAAAAGTTTGGGATGACCCTGCAATAAGGGCCAGTTCCAACAGCATCCAATTTCCCTTTAAAGAAAACGGTAACTGCATTTAAAAAAACAAAAAGATTGCTTTATGAAAAAGCTATCACAGATATGGTGGTCTTCTGACCCCAGCAGGCCACAATCTCTGTGATGGGTTCAATTCCTAATGGGTTGCAAAGTGCTACGTACCTCATAAATATTCATGAGGTAGATCTATTGCAACCTCATTAGGAATTGCTATTTCCAACTTGTTGGCTTTTGTACATTAGAAATTGCAATTTTCTAATTGCGATTCGCAATGAATCGCTATCAGAAAATCACAATTCCTAAATTCTGTACATGTGGTCCTAAATAAGATGTGACAACTGAGAACTCGGCAAAAGTGGCATTTGCCAATTTTTGACAGGTGTTCCAGTATCAACAAGCCTGAAATTCCCTCTTAAAAAGCCCCAAGTATACACCATTACAGAGAGAAAACTTGCAGGATGTGACTACATTGACTACTTCAACACGACTGTGAACTTTCGAAGACAGAAGCCAATGCAGAATTCACAGTTCGAAAAAGCAGGTCTTTACTTCTAAAACAAATTGTGTGATAACAATAGGTTAGTGCCAATAACAAGTTCAAGGTAAAGGCCTAAAAAGTAGGCCCCGATGGAAATTCAACAGCAAAAGAAAGAGCTGCAATAAAATATAAGGACTAAGAACTGCAAGTGTTCAGGAAACGTGAGATATATTCAAATGGCCACAAATTATACCCTAATGAGCAACGTATGCCTGGAATTTCGTTTTTAATTTACGCAATGCCATGGATTCTGAAAAATTCAGAACGGGCTGGAGTCACCGACGAGGAAGAGGGGAATGTTTCAGGGTACATTAGATGTTCTAAACAGAATTCTCCTCTATAAAAAATATCATGCCGGAGAAACAACTTTCATTCTGGACTAATAGCTTGTCAAAATAATGTTTTTCAGATACAAATCGGCTCAACTGACAATTATGTTGTAACATCAAATTAGTTGTATTTTCAGTAATAGTGTGACAGTTGGTCTTTTGCAACAATGTTTCACAAACTGAATCGGATGTTCTAGCACATTCCTAATTACGTTTTCTTGCTAAATAAAAGTTTCTTCTGGGTGACACTTGTAATACAAAATAAATGTGGAGGAATCTGTTCACATATTATGAGCCATTGTCATCCAAAAGATTCATTTAATTCAATTGCCTCAGGAACAAGGTGATCTGGATACAAACATATTATTACAAGGTCAATGTGACTGACTGATAAATCATATTTTTTATTTCATGCTGCGCTATCAAAAAGACTTCAGCAAGCCCATCGATTATTGGTGGTGCATATGTTCAATTAAATTCAACGATCTGGTCTTGACTAATAGGCACATGCATCAAAGGAAACGGGCAGATTCCAAATTCCAGATCCCAAATGCAAAAATAGCAATTTAAGGAATCTCTAAATTGCGATTCCTTAAATTGCGATTTCATTTAAGGAATCCCAAATTGAGATTCCTTAAATGGAATGCATTAAAGTTAAACAATTAGCGCTTTCGCTAATAGGAGTAGCAAATTACCATGAAGTTGAACTTCATGGTAATTTGCAAAAACTTTGAAAAATGCACTTTTGTGCATTTTATCAAAGTTTCATGTTGTGCACAATCATGCCCTTAGGGCATGTGTGTGTCCCACATATGTGCACAGATCCATTTCAGGGGTGCAACAGGATGTCATTTTGACACCCTTGCACCCTCGAAATTGCATGAGCCATTTGCGAGTACCAGTAGGTACTCGCAAATGGCTCATGCAATCTCCAATTCATTCCTTTGGGCCTGAGGCCCATAGGAATGGATAGGATAGCATTCCTTAATTGCGACTAGCAATTTGCGAGTAGCTATTAAGGAATGTGTAGAAATCGCTAATTTTATAGCGATTCCTACATGCATAGGCTTTTGCGATTCCTTAATTGCAATTCCTTAATAATCGCAATTAAGGTATCGCAAAAGCCTACGTTGATGCATGTGCCAGATAGCATGTTGTTTCAAGCGAATCTAAAAATCTAATTCGGTAATAAAAAAGCATAATCTATATGCTATATACTCAATGTAATTCTCGAACCATTGATCTTCCACAGTCAAAAGTTACCAAGAACCTACGGCGTGGTAAAGGTTTTTACAGAAAAATTCTCGTAAAACGTAGCCGGAGCTGCATGTTTTTAGGTCAGGTTTCACCTGGAAACCACAGTTTGCCACGGTCTGGGCATTTGGAATGCGTAAGGAAAGAGTTGCTTCTCCATATCACTCCAAAATGGCGTCTGCACATCCTTACTGTGATGGGGCCTTCAGTCTGGGGAGGTGGATTAGGCAGGATGACTGCTATGGATACCATAATTCCTGAGGCCTTAGTGAGTACAAATATGTGTGTCTCGGTGTGGGTGACATCGTGCAGTGAGTGAGAGGAGGGTGTGTGGTAAAGGTGCCACACACAGACCAGTGACTGGTCTGCCAGACCCCAAGCACTGCAGCAGCCATGTGCAGCATCCATGCTCTGGCATGCACCCCTAACCCATTGCTATAATCAGTCAATCAATCAATCATTTGTAAAGCGCACTACATACTCGCGAGGGTCTCAAGGCACTGGGGGGCGTTACTGATTGAATAGCTAGGCCTTGAGTATCCTCCTGAAGGTCAGCAGGTCTTGGGTCTGTCGTAGGCTCAGTGGGAGGGTGTTCCATGTCTTGGCAGTGAGGTGGGAGAAGGATCTCCCACCGGTGGTTGTTCTTCAGATGCACTGGATGGTGGCGAGTTGGCGGAGCGTAGCTGGTGGTTGGAGTTGTAGAAGGAGAGCCGTCTGTTGAGGTAGGCTGGGCCGGTCTTGTGGAGGGCCTTGTGTGCATGGGTGAGGAGCTTGAAGGATATCCTCTTGTTGATGGGGAGCCAGTGCAGGTTTCTCAGGTGGGGGGTGAAGTGGCCGTGGCGTGGTACATCGAGCATCAGTCCTGTCAAGGTGTTTTGGATGCGTTGTAGTCGTTTGATGAGCTTGGTCGGGGCTCCCGTGTAGAGGGCGTTTCCGTAGTCGAGTCTGCTGCTGACGAGGGCCTGGGTGACTGTCATTCTTGTATCTCTTGGGATCCATCTGCGGAGCATGCGGAGGGTGTTGAAGAAGGAGGAGGAGACGGCGTTGACTTGCTTGGTCATTGAGAGCGTTGCGTCGAGGATGATTCCCAGGTTGCATGCGTGGTCCGTGGTTGTCGAGGCTGAAGGGTTGGAGCGGAGGATGAGGACCTCCGTCTTGTCCGAGTTCAGCTTCAGATGGCTGGTCTTCATCCAGTCGGCGATGGCCTTCATTCCTTCATGGAGGTTGGCTTTGGCGGTGATGGGATCCTTGGTGAGGGAGAGGATCAGCTGAGTGTCGTCGGCATAGGAGATTATGTTGAGGTTGTGCTGTCGGGCTACATGTGCAAGCAGGGCCATGAAAATGTTGAACAGCGTCGGGCTGAGGGATGATCCCTGGGGTACGCCGCAGATGATCTCGGAGGCTTTGGAACGGAAAGGGGGAGGAGGAGGTGAACGCTCTGGGTTCTACCAGAGAGGAAGGAGGTGGTCCAATCCAGAGCCTTGTCTCGGATCCCTGCGGCATGGAGGCATGCGCGCAGTATGCGGTGGCAGACGGTGTCTAAGGCGACAGAGAGGTCTAGGAGGATAAGTGCAGTTGTCTCGCCATTGTCCAGCAGGGTCCTGATGTCATCGGTGTCGGCGATGATGGCAGTCTCGGTGCTGTGATTACTGCGGAACCCTGACTGGGAAGGATCCAGTATTCTGTTTTCTTCTAGGTATCGGGTTAGCTGTCTGTTGACGGTTTTCTCGATGACCTTGGCCGGGAAGTGGAGCAGAGAGATGGGCCAGAAGTTTTTGAGGTCTCTTGGGTCGGCCTTAGGTTTTTTGAGTAGGGCGTTGATCTTGGCGTGTTTCCAGATCTCTGGGAAGGTCGCGGTCTCAAGGGAGAGATTGATGACGTTGCGGAGGTGGTGTGCGATGGAGCTGCTTGCTCTGTAGAAGATGTGGTGCGGGAATGGGTCAGGTTAATTATTGTATTAAATTAAAGTTTCATATATTAATAAAATATTGTAGCCCAGCACAACATCGGCCATACACGAATCGCTCAATCTTGATGTAACCCCTTACCCTGGTGAGAGGAGGGCAGCAACAGGACAAAGCCTCCCAAATGGGAGCAGGAGCATGAATTAGCAGACGACAGCTGGAGGAGCAGCCAGCAACAGACAGGAGAAGAAACACCAGCACAGGGAGGTGAGCAGGAGAGATAACAGAGGGGGAGGGGAACGGCCATTGGAGCAGAGTAGTGCAGACAGCCAGGGGGTAGATTAAAGGAGGGGGAGCAGGGCACAGATAGGTCGTGAGATCCAGAAAACTAGACCCAGAGTGTGTCTTCGGGTCAGGATGCGGAGAAATAGTGACGGAAAGGTAGAGAACAGGAGGCTGTGGTTGTTGAGGTGAGTTGAATGGGGATAGGAACCATAGTCCATAGACCATAGTGTTCATGGTGAATGACACAAGGCTGAGCACCAGAAATGAGAGTGTCTGTTTATAGATAGCAACAATTGATGCAGTATTTGTTTTTGTAATCGCTGCTCTCTAACTGGCCTGCAATGAACGTTCATCGTTTTCTCCACATGGGCCTTTCTCTTGAATTGAATTCAGTCGCTGTGCTTGATAAACTTGGCCACAGGATTCTTTCAGATAATTATAACAGAGTTGCATAAAACTTGTCATATTTCGCTAAGTCATCCCTAGAGTTTAGGATGTCCCGCCCTCTCGCATTTCTGGCCCTGCCCCTTTCTCATCAGCTAGTTATGTCTCAGCTATGGTGCATCACTAACCTGTCTGGCCTCTGTCCAGCTGTACAGCTGAGCTTAACCCACGAGACAGGTGGACATTAGGTGAAATGCCTAAAGGCGCTACATGCATTAGGATATTTAGGTGGGAGCAGATCGAAAATAGAACAAGAAGATAACCCATGGAAGCGCAACTTTTGTTATACTGGGATATTTATAAAAATACATGAAGACAGAAATGTTCTCTTTTCCATAAGTTACAATTGTAAATGTGAGCTGGTCTATCCCTGAGTGTCTGTAGAGGAACACAAAGCCAGACATTTCTTAAAATTAAGCCAGACGTTTTCTAAAATTAAATCATTGTAAAAGCTCGCGTTTGTTCTTACCGATGTCTTATTATGTTACTTTGATTTGTAAAGCACAATGCACACGGGAAATGGTTTCCTGGCACGGAGAGAACAAGTACAGATTGCTGTCATTGATTTGTAAAGGAATGCAAATCTCTTCAGTTATCTCCCGAAGAGCGAAATGGTTCTAAAGTGAACAGAGAATTCAGGATCGTTCAATGCACATCAAAGCAGAGAAGCGAGAGAAAGATTTGTGGCTCGGACCTCAGTATCATTTTCCTATGTAATATAGGAGGATGGGCCGGACATGAGGGCTGAGATCAGGAGGCATGATCTTTGGATGGAGAGCACATAACTGAGGGGAGTTCTGTTTTGTTTTATTTTTAAAACATGCCATCTGTCTTGTTTGGGAAGACCTGGATAACTGTTGTTGCAAACTTCTAATATTATAAAAATGACAAAGAAAGGAACAATTGCTCCATCAACATGGAAGAAACAGTAATTGTCCAGTATTCTGAGTTGCTAGTTACAGGATTTCAAAATTGCATAGATCTATAGATGGAATATCAAATTACCTTCAATCAGTGCATGGATCATGCTAATGTCATGCGGGGTTGCTTTGGTAAACAGCTGAATGCTCCTGGCAGCGGTCACAGGTACTGTTGTGAAGGAGCCAGTGAGTGATCCATTAATGGAACATCAACAAACCACAGAAGACTAGGAAAGAATACAAAAGGAGGAAGGAAACTGACAGACCAAGAAGGCGAATGGAAGATAAATTTAAGAAAAAGTCATAAGAAAAGGAGTCAGAATCAGGACAGAAAGATTATTTCACCATGGAGATGAACATGGGAAGGAAAAACAATAGGAAGGATGGGACGAAGGGGGAAGGAAAGACATTAAAAAAAGGGGGAGAGGAGGGAGATCAGACTAAAAGAAGAAAGGAGGGACAGTACTTTAAAAATGGAGATAGAAATCAACTAAAGAGAGAGAGAGGGAAACCTATAATTTAAAGAATAGCAGATAAATAGTAGATAAGAAGGAATATGATGGAGTGCAAAAGAAGCAATTAAAAAAAATAAGTAATTGAGCAAGGCGAAATAGAATAAAGCGAGAAAGGATGAGAGGTCAGTCAGGGAAGGAAACTTGAAATAAGCAATATGAGAAAAGGAAAAACAAATAGTGAAGTAGTAATAAGTACAAAGAAATAGGCTAGGATTAACATACACAAGGGAGATAAAGGTTCAAATGGTAATTAAGTGGATTACATTTTGTAAAAGTGGTAGAAATTGAGAACGATTATAGGGACGTTTTTACACTGGAACATTGTTGCTTTTGGAGCGATCAAAATCCTTCAGTGCAGCAAGTTAGGAGGTTGAAGGCAGAGAGGGTCATTTAGAGTTCAATATATCTTTGTTAATCTCCTGCTGAAGCCTTCCATTTTGTGGCCAAAAGGTCTGAGCTGGACAAAGTCCCATTTTATAGTTAGTTAGTTGCCGATGGTGTAAGTTTTGCCTCAGTCCTAGATTTTACCTCTGACCACTCAGAGTCAAAGCCTAGTGAATCATACCTATTAGAAATTGGGTTACTGGTTGAGGGGGGTGAAACTGTACTTAATCCTCTGGTAGCTTGACACAAAGCAGTAAGACTTAACTTAGAGGCAATGTGTAAAATATGTATGCAGCATTTAAAATGGCAATAAAGTGAAAACACAACACAAAAAAAATCCCGCAACACTTTAGAAAAATAGATTAAAATGTAATAAATGAATTGACATGGAAATGATAAAAAAAAATCTGTAGCGTCAGAGACATGCAATTTTAAAGATTTAAATGAAAATAGTGCCTTGAAGCAAAAAGTACCAACTGTGGTTATCTGGTTGCGCCGGACAGGGACAAAGTCACAAGTTCAGGCTGACAGCCTAGGCTAGTACCTTAAATCCTGGCTTCAAAGCATTGTGCGATCCTGCGTCGAAGATGCAGCATGCAGCAGCGATTCAGAAAAATTCAGAGTAGCTGCAAACCTGGTGAGGCAGAGTCCTGCATCATCATCAAGGATGTAGTGAAAGAGGAGCCTGAAAAGCGATCTAAGATGCATCATACACTGGTGATTGCGTAGAAACTGCGGAGCTGCAATGCAAAGTCCTACATCGTCATCGAAGATGCAGTCGACAAGGGGCTTGCAATGTGAAGTCTTGCATCAAGGATATCTGCTAGCTGTGTATGGCAGGTAGTTGGAGTGTGAAAATGTAAACAATTTGTGCCGCCATAGTTTTGTTGTCAAACTTCGGACTGGTTTAGTTTCCTTTGTCAGTTTTTGTAATGTGTTATTCCTTTTTTTGGTTTTTTATTTGTTGAACGACAATTTTGCTGTGAATTTTTGAACGTATTGTTAAATGTCACAAAAAATGTATTGTGTTCCTCTATGACATGACCTGAATGGTTAATGTATTACACATTTAAATGAAAAAATAGAAACGTGAAATAAAGACACCAAATCACTTTAGTTGTGAAAGTGGTTTATTGAATGCCGTAACCTAAAACGCATGCCCAAAAACCTTTGTCTGGCAAACTATTACTGTGGCCTAGTTTGGACGGCAGTAGAGGCTCAACCCCCATATAAAAATATATATAAACTTTCTAAAAGTGGCATTTTCAAAATTGTGACTTAAAATCATACCTTACCATTAAGGAGGGCTTTAAATTACAATTCTTTGGACACTAAACTCAATATTTCCAACTGCTCCCAATTGAAAGTTATCACTTATTAAATGTAATAAGGTAACCCAATGTTATCCTATGAGAGAAGCAGGCCTTGCAGAAGTGAACAAAATTAATTTAGGAGTTTTCACTACAAGGACATGTAAAAATTAAAAGTACATGTCCAACGTTGAAGATGCTCAGCATCATCACCTATGGGCTTCTTAGGGCCTACCCTAGGGGTGATTTGTATGAATAAAAAAGGAAGGCTTAGGCCAGGCAAAAGGTTTATTTTCCCAGGTCGAAGTGGCAGTTTAATACTGAATACTGCAGCCTACATAGAGATATTGGCCTCCCCATAGACGCCTGTGTGGTCGGTGTCCCAACTAATCACAACCTTGCCATTGCCGTGTTGTGATTGGCTTAGGGGAGGGGAGAGAGGCTGCCTGCTTCCTGTTCCTTCAGAGGCAGGTAAGCAGGAGCAGACCCAGCAGTGAAGACGCAGGACCCGGGAAAGGTACGTTTAAAAAAAACATATTATTTAAACCACCCCTCCCTGCGTGACCCCCCTTCTCTCATGACCACTTGCCCGTATACCTACCCCACCCCATACCCACCCCCCTACCCATGAGCCATGCGGGCCACGACTGCTCACCAGACACTGCTACGCACATCTGTCACCTAAGAGAGATGTCTCGAAGGAGAGGGCAGTCCAAGCACACACCCTACCAGCCGCGTAGCTAGGGGGGTGCGGGGGGGGGTTCACCCCAGGCGGCACCTTTTCTGAGGCGGCCACACGGGCCGGCACTGCCACTGACTGTCTGGTGCACTGGAGGAGGCTGAGGCCTTGCGGCCTCGGCGGCCTCTGACTGTGACTGTAGGGCGGGCGGCAGTGAGGCACTTCACTTGTTACCAGCCAGAGCTAAAGTTAGCAGTAAGGAATCACAGAGTTTTTATGGGCAATTTGGCCATTATAAATAAATACTGTAGTGTAAACTTGCTGCGACTCGGCAGGGTTAGAACATGTGATGACCGTTGTTGGCCTGCTCCCCCCCCCCCGACGCTCACACTGTCCTCCAGGGCCGTCAATCCAGTGGTAGCTAGCGCAACCAATGACGGCCCTGTAAGGAAATTTTTGGCCAGCCCTAGCCGCACCGTAGCAGTGTGACGCGTTGCGCTCACGCCCGCCCCGCGCCCCCTCCACTCGCCCCGCTCGTCGTGTAGCAGTCGGAGGAGTGCGTCCCTACTGTGGAGACAGAGACCATTCTCTTTGTTGCATCTTCTTGCCTGCAGCCTCAGCCTGCATACGGCCAGCGGCAGCGGCACGCACGCACAAGGTGAGGATTATGGATAAAGAACCTGGTGACTGTGACCGTCCGTCCTCCAATTACAATCATTGCACTGTGCACGACGGGCGGCACGCACCAACAAGTGTTACAACTTACACACTCACTGGAGGGGCAAGGAAGGGCAGGAGGTGCAAGGAAGGCTTCGAGGCGCAAGGAAGGCCGGGAGGCGCAAGGAAGGCCGGGAGGTGCAAGGAAGGCCGGGAGGAGCAAGGAAGGCCGGGAGGTGCAAGGAAGGCCTGGAGGTGCAAGGAAGGCCGGGAGGTGCAAGGAAGGCCGGGAGGTGCAAGGAAGGCCTGGAGGTGCAAGGAAGGCCGTGAGGTGCAAGGAAGGCCTGGAAGTGCAAGGAAGGCCTGGAGGTGCAAGGAAGGCCTGGAGCCGAGGTGCGAAGGCCTGGAGGTGCAAGGAAGGCCTGGAGGTGCAAGGAAGGCCGGGAGGTGCAAGGAAGGCCGGGAGGTGAGAAGGCCTGGAGGTGCAAGGAAGGCCTGGAGGTGCAAGGAAGGCCTGGAGCCGAGGTGCGAAGGCCTTGAGGTGCAAGGAAGGCCTGGAGGTGCAAGGAAGGCCGGGAGGTGCAAGGAAGGCTGGGAGGTGAGAAGGCCTGGAGGGGCAAGAAGGCTGGGAGGGGCAAGGAAGGCCGGTAGGGGCAAGGAAGGCCGGGAGGGGCAAGGTGGGGCGCGTGAAGGGCAGTGGTTCCCATTCAGGAACCAAAGGTTAGCGGGTGTAGTGCAGCTTGCATGCACCCCCACTCCCATATTGTCTGCGGTCTGTCCAATACATTTCCTAAATTCTTCAGACGCCTGTTTTTTCGGAAAAAATGCCTTTCTGTGCGCATGGCACTAGCTCCTCACGCAGCATTTCGCCTGAGGCACGTGGACAGACTGTGGACACACGTGGCACAATCTCCTCACAGCTTGTCAAGGAGCACAGCTAATTCAATGCGTTCTGGTGTCATTTCTAAAGTCCATTTAAAAATAATCATGGTGGTACAGCGTCAATATACGTTCATACATCCTTGTGAAGCTGTCATGTAATAGACGGCCATTCGCATTCTTGAGCAGTGCCGTTTCTCAGTGTTACATTAAAATGCAAACGCTAGACATTAAATCCATACTGCTGGGGTAGAGCACTAGAGCTACCTTTAACACGATCAAAATCGAAACACCTCAGCCTCCATTGGGCAAGATTAATACACGATCAAAACGTTTAGCGAAGCATTGCTTCCAAGTGGCCCCGTGTTTTGTGTCACACTTTAAGCCAAGCCGGCCTTTGACCAGCACCCCCTCCCCCCCAAGGGGCGGCAATCTGAGGGGAAGCCCCGGGCGCCACAAGCTCTAGCTACGCCCCTGCACCCTACCATGCACAACCGTGATTTGAAAGAGTTATGAAAGGAGAGGGCAGTCCCTATCCACTCACTTCTATGCACACAAGTCATCTGAGAGAGAGGTCTGAGCTAAGAGACCAGTCGCTCACCACACCCTAGTCATCTCTCATTCGAGAGAGAGGTTGAACGGAAAGGGCAGTTCCTCCACACAACCTACTATGCATACCTGTCATCCAAGGGAGAAGTTTGAAAGGAGAAGGCATTCCCTCCTCAGACCCTAGTATGCACACTCATTATGCAATAGATGGTTGTCATTGGTGTGGAGAAGTGTGGCTCAATGGTTAGAGCGGCAGACCCTGATGCAGAGGTCTAGCCCGGGACCAGGGTTCAATTCCCCGCCTCGGCGGGTCTTGGGCTAAAAAATTCCACGGACCTGATAATTCTCGCCTCAGTGCCTATTCCAATCATGGAGTCCCACTCTGCAACTCTGGGCAATAGCTTGCTTAATCTCCACAACGGCCCCCACAATGCTAAAGGATGCCTGGCCTCCACCTTGGGGGTGCCCAGGAGTGGACACCTCACAGGGAAAGCCAGGTTGGGTTCCACAGCGGTATTCGTACAAGCGCCTTGAGACCCTTACGGGTGAGTAGTGTGCTATACAAGTATCAATTTACATTACATTACATTGGAGAGGCTAGTCCATTCCATATATTACAAGTTCCCTACAATATTGTTGTGATCTTGCAAGAGTCTCACAAGAATAGAACGCAAGCTTCAGGGTGTGAAGGTTGCTGCATTAGACTCATTCGACACTGCAAGACTCTTGTGAGACTCTCATGGAAAATTACTTGGCCCTGCCATGAGCTGTTTTATGATCCCAAGAAAGTCTTGCAAGATCTTATGAAGTGAAGTGGAAAATAAGGGCCAAGGTCAACCAATAGTGATCATTCTTATTACAGGGATGAAGCAATTCTGTGATGTGATTGGTGCCAGATATAGCTCAAATTGTCCTTGGTGCTTTGGAGCAGAAAGAAGTCTGTTTGAGTTGTACTTAGGGCCTGGTTTAGATCTTGGAGGATCTGGTCCTGCTGTTGCTTTTCCATCAGTTTCTCCGCCAGCCTACTAGGCGGTCAACTCGCTCAATTTCGATGATGCCGGGTCTACGGGCGATAGTCCATCTGAGTGGAGCCATCTCTGTCAGAAATTTCCTCCCGCACCGACAGCGCCATAGGCAAAAGCAGCTGCTGGAGGGAAAACAGACAGGATTTCCACAGAGCCAGTCACGAAGTGCCTTCCTGTCAACGTAAGTGTGGTAGATAAATCTCCACATCGAAGTTGAAGGTGTTTATGGAATATAATATAGAAACATACCTTTTTTCTTTTCCCATTTCCATTTCTGACATGAACCGGATCATCCAAGTCCTTCCTTTGCTGCTATAACTTGACAACGAAGCAAATTAACCTCTTAGTTAACGGAATCAAAGGTAAGCTTCTTTTTTACTTATTTCCATTTGAATTGCCTGTTTGCATTAGCTCTGGACTCGCGCATTTTGAAATCTCGTTTACATACAATAATTTTCCAATGTGTAATACATACGTGTGCAATGTTGTTGTTCAAGGTAAAATTAAAGAAACACACCTGTATTAAATTAATTTAATTATTGTCAAATTTGGTGGAAGCTTCCTCCGTGATAATGAACACTTACACAAAAGATGACATTAAACAAAATTCATAATGTCTTCCTTTCAGGCTTGTTTCCGTTTTTTTTGCAAAATATCAAATTGTAAACATATGTATTATGTTACGTTATTATGAACTTTCGAAATGGTTGCAGCATTTTCATTGTTTTATGTTTGAGTTTTCACATTTTCATATGTAATACTTGCTTTTTCCTATGGATATGTGTCCTAGATAGCTTTAATTATAGAGCAGTACATTATATACACACATGGTATAACCATATGGATAGGCATTTAATTGATCAATTGAGTTAAAATTTGTACACCCTATGGGGTTGGTGAAAAGTGCGTCCGCAGGTTCGGGCAGTGTCTGTCTGGAATAATTGGTTGCATAGTGTTTCCTGGTTTTGGCTAACCAGGCTTTCTAAGGGCTGCACCTTCGTTTACTTTTTGGAATAACATTGAAATTTACGTTGAGTGTTTATAACTGGTAAAATTAGGTGTGCAGGTTACTTACATTTGAGATTTTGACATTTTCACATTTAGCCACACATTAGTAATCAGCACCATCATGGATTTTGATAAAATAGCTCACATAACTTCAAATCAGGCAGAAACAAAGGGATACACAGCAGAAGAAGCTGAAAGTATCTATTCATTAATTCAAGAAACCAGGACGTTCCAGGCCAAACCCGGTTCTACTTGCCAACTGATTAAACAACTACAATACACCCTAAGAAGGGAAATCAATCAAAGGCTTCATGCCACCACCCTCATTCAATACCACAAGGCCAAACGCATACCGCGAGGGTTGCGCATCGCATTAAGACCCATGTTGTTCAAATTCAACAAACCCTTTATGACTAAGTAGTTTGCAATTCTTAATCTTATAGAGGAGTTATCTGACATATTAAAGGAGTTGGAAACCAAAATTCACGATTTGAAAATCGACTTATCTAAAAGAATGACTTCTGAGGAACTGGATAAAATACTAAAAGATCTTAATGAAACATTAGAGACACATGCAAAGGACGTTCATTAGCGCAAGTTACGTAAATTCAGGCGTGACACAATAGACTATAAACTGGATGAAGTTTATAGTTGGGCAGAGGTATATGCACAACGAAGCACTTTAAAAAAACCTGAGGCTTCAACATCAGAGGAGAGTATAGCCACTGAGTTAGATACCTTACCCTCATGTGCACCCATTAAAACTATAGTAAGAACAGGAGAAACACTTGCGGACATAGCAACCACTAGTGGCAATCCTAAACAGCCTTTTTTGGAGGCAGGCCAGATGTTGAATCACCCACCCGAACAGCAGGGAACCGGCAAACCCGGCAAACCAGGAGTGGACAAGGGGTCAAAAAAAACGGACGGAGCACGTCACAACCCCAAGAGGAACTAATCATGAACATTTCTAGTGTAGAACTTACCAACAATGAAAAGACCATCTTGAATAAGGGTATGTCATTTGTTCCCACGCACCATACTAATAGTTTGGAGACTAAAATTTCACTATTTAAGTTTATGCGTAAACTCAGGTTACTTTGGTTATTTTACCATATAGCACAAGCGACTCCCACTGATGTGGACACCACTGTTCCTCAAAAGGTGTTTAAAGCTAAAAGCACTTTCATATCACCTGTGTCACACAAAGCATTGGATCTCTTCGAATTATTGATTAAAAAAGATTTGGTAGAAATACACCAAAAAGAACAAAAAGAACATAAACAGAAAAATTCTGTCAATGTAAGAAAAAGTGACATTACGGAATCTAGCTATGAATGACAACCTGACGTTCCAACCGGCAGAAAAGGGTAGAGCACTGATAGTCATTGATACCGCTTACTACGAATCCAAAGTTGAACAACACGTACAGGACACTGACACCTATCTACTCCTAGAATCTGACCCTACTAGTGCTTTTCAGTCGATTCTATCACAAATCCTTACCGAAGCCAAGGATCTTTTTTGGATTGATGAGAATACCTATACATTTTTGTCATCGGAATACTCAAAGAGGGCACATACTCCCTAAGATGCATAAAGATCCCATGGATCCCCCATTCCGACCCATTGTGGCTGGATGTGGGTCACTGCATGAACCAGTAGGGAAGTTTATAGACCATTATTTAAAACCATTGGTTCAGCAATGGATTACATATGTTCAGAACACTACAGACCGTCTCAACAAACTGAAGGAGGTTAATATTTCGGAAGCCACTGAACTCCGGTTGGCAACCATCGATGTATCAGCTCTTTATACGTCTATTCCACATGGAGAAGGTTTGGAAGCAGTCGAGTGCCTACTCCTCAGTCATGATTATGAAGAGACTTTTTGCTATTGGAAATACTTCAATTTTGTTTGTATCATGGTTACTTCTCTTGGAAACAATGTTTATATTTGCAAAAGACCGGTACCTCTATGGGGTTTACCGGGGCACCGGCGTATGCAAATACGTTTATGGCAAGGTTTGAAGATACCCATATATTACATGAAAGAGTGTGGACTGATCATCTTCTGCTATATTTACGGTACATCGACGACATCCTAGTATTTTGGCAGGGGACAAAGCAAACTTTGGAAGATGCACTCACTACATTAAATAATTGTCATCCACACATTAAATTCACCTACACTATAGATTCCACTTCCATTATTTACCTGGATATCTTGATTGTAAGAAAAGGCAACAACTTGGAGACTAGAGTGTATAGAAAGCCGACTGATAGGAATAACGCTTCACACTACCGTAGTTTTCACACACCTGCCCTCAAAACCCATCTACCTCTTTCACAATTCATTAGAATTAGAAGAATCTGTTCTGAAGAATCACAGGGAAGAGGAAGCATTGAGGAAGCTTCTCAGGCATATTTGAAGAGAGGTTACCCTTTGGAAGTTATCGAGGTAGCGAAACAGAGGGCTTGTAGTCTGGACAGAGAACAAGTGTTGAGTAAATCACATAAGCAGACATCAAAAAGAGAGGTTTGTGTTTTTAAATACTCCACTGCCTCCAGAGACATCAAACGGTGAATAAACAAACATTAGGAGATTATAGAACAGGAAAATCATTTTCAGGGGGTCTTTACATATCGTCCTATATTTGCCTTCACAAGATCAAAAAACTTTAAAAACTTTTAAGCAAAAAAGCTCTAACTGTGAGTGAGTGAACATTTGGGTATGCGGAGGTGCCACAATTGCGGTCACTGTGGTAAGGTGATCGTTGGTGACAAGTTCACACACCCAGATACTGGCAAACAGATTAAGCTTAGGCATACATCTGACTGCAACATGAGCATGGTCATATATTCCATCAAGTGTCCATGTGGGCTCGTATATGTCGGGCGCACATCGAGGAAGGTAAAAATTAGACTCATTGAACATAAGAGTATGATTCGCACGGGTAATACTAAATCATGTTTAGTGGTTCACTGGATGGAGAAAAAGCACACAAGACCCCAGTTACGCTTTACAATATTAGAAAAGGTGTCAGCATTACCGTACAGAGACACCAGCAGGTGTCTTGCATAAAGAGAAACATTTTGAATACCATGAATCCTTGTGGATTGAATGATAAGATTGAATTCACTTGCTTCTTATAGTTCATGCATATGTATTTTGCATGTATCATGCAAATTAGCATGTTGCTGCAATGATTTTGGCAATATGTACTGTGTATCACATACCTGCATCATTCTTGTAATTTTTGTAATTTATTTTTTATTTTTATTTTTGTTTTCAAAACATGCAAAAATTGAATTATGTGGTCTTGTTCTATGTTGGAGATTTTAAGTTTCATCTGGCTATAGTTTATATATAATAATGGCACTTTGTTGTTTTTGTTATATCTGTGGAGGTTTACACATCACCATCCTTTTTGCTCTCTCTTTTTTTATCATTTTTATTACATTTCTTTGGCACATATCATTTCTGGCTCACATGTGTGGGGACACAATTAATAAGTCATGGTTCAGGTTTTTTACTTCGGCAATTTCCATGACATGCGTGTTATGTTTAAGTCGCATGTAGCGGTCTAGTCTTTGCATTACAAGCCTTCATGGCAGTCTGTCTTTTGTGTTTATGCTGGCTTACGTTCCTACGCGGAAGTTAAAAATCTAACAGAGGGAGACCCGCCTGATTACAACGAAGGTACGCCAGTGGAGCATGTGGATACCGTGTTTATTCGTAAGTTACAGTCCATTCGGGGGTAGTTTGATATATGGAGACACTGAGCAGTGGCATTAATCCTACCCCGTCGTTCCGCAGCATTCATTAAAAGACCGAAACATTGGAGGATTTTTTGGCCAAGACACTGACGTATTCAGGCTCGCATGAGTATGTACACTTTATTGGTTTATGTTTGGTTGCGGTAAATAGAGCAGTAACATTTGGTTTAATTAGAGACATCCGTTTGTTGTTTTCTGATTATTCAGTTGACAGGTGAGCACACTCAACAACGTATACGCCCTCTTACAGTGAGTTAGTTTGGCTATTGGTGTAGGTGAGTTGTTGTCAGTGGCTCGTATAAGCATTCTTCTTAAGCTTTCTTTTTAAGCATTTTTCTTGCGCATACTATTTACACTTAGACAGAAATCACTTTTTCACCTTTCTTTCTCCTTCTTCTTTGGCATTTAATATTTCAGTGATCCACAGGGTGACTAAACTTTGTAGATTTTTGCGTGATTTGAACACCATGTTCTTAAGATTGGTACAGATGCATGCATATTGTGTTGCACATTGTCACACACAGAACTGTGGTTGCGGCCTTACTATGCTCTAAATAATTGTTTGGAACTGATGTTATTATTCTTTTTATTATGAATATCAGAAACATTTGCAATATTTGTATATTTTTGCAGCTTTCCCCTGCTGAAGGTGCTTGGCACCGAAATGCATTGGAATTTGTGAACCCTGAAACGTTGCTTTGAAGCCTTAAGAGTGGAATACTCTACAAAGAATAAACCAAATTACAGCGTTTTGAACTGTCGAAATGGTTGCAGCATTTTCATTGTTTTATGTTTGAGTTTTCAATGAATGAATGAATTTATAATTTATATCACGCTCGAATGCCCAAGGGCATCTAGGCACTACAGCAGAGGAGAAATACCAAAGAGGAAGAGATTAGTGCAAGAAAAGCCAGGTTTTTATCGCCTTTCTGAAGGATAGAATAGTTGTACTGTTTTTATAGATATCGGCAGTGGATTCCACAATTTAACAGTGTGGAAGAAAAAGCTGCTTCCTCCCCAGTGCATCCTCCTGAATTAGGATATCTGAAGAAATGTGCTCATGGCTGAACGAAGTGTCCTGTTTGAATGATACCATAGTAGATGTTGTTTCAGGTATTCAGGTCCTGTCCCCTGAAGGGCCTTGAAAGCCAGACATAAGGCCTTAAATTCCGCTCTTGTTTTCACTGGTAACCGGTGAAGATGTTTAAGGCCCTGTGACACAGACTGGAACTTGGGAATATTCAGCAACATCCTGGCAGCGGAGTTCTGAACCAGTTGAAGTTTGAAAAGACGTTGTTTTTGAAGACCCAAATACAGGGCATTGCCATAGTCCAGTTTAGCTAATGCCAAAGATGTTACCAGTGTTTTAACTGTAGATGGCGGATTATAAGGTTTCACCTTTTGAATTAGTTTTAGGTTTAAATGCACGTGAGAGGCAACCTTATTAACTTGAGATTGGAACGTAAGACCGTCATTAAAAATGACTCCCAGATTTTTGGCCTTTTTTTACTGGGATAGGAGGGGTTCCCATCGTCTGAGGCCACCATTTCTCAGACCATATAGAGGGAAAATACGTAAAGTGGCTGGCTAGTGCATGTATTGCTCTACAAAGAGAGCACACGGATGTAGTGGTTACTTTCACGTTTAACCACACCTGGCTCCACGGGCTTATATTGTTGCTTATATCTGGCCGTACTCCAGAGGATACTACTTGGCACATTCACAGGGGGTCCCACCAACTATCACCCCTGTGCGTGTATGTCACCTAATTTATGGCGACACTACATTCCTCCCATGCCATGGAAAAACATTATAATAACCACAACGAACATCAAACATTTCAAACTACAATATACTAGTCTGTGTCATTACAAAAATGTCAACATTTCCCATTCAAAGTTTCTCATGACCTTGGCACCTTCATCCACCTTGAATCAGTGACAAACAAAGTCCTTGCCCTTCTGGGATAGCTCAGGGTATGGTCACAACTGGTATTGTCCTAGAACACACCTGGCGGGGGATGCTGGCAAGGGATACACCGAATTTGGACCGCCCCAATGATCTTCGGCTTCTGTTGATACCTGCTAGTGCTGGGCTTGGCATAGGTCCTAGAGAGGCCAGTGAGGGTGTCCTGAAAGGGAAACATCTTTTACAACGCAACTTTTACCACGCAGTCCTTTTACAACGCAACTTTTACAACGCAAACCATTACAACGCATTGCGCTGGGGGGCGCTCTAGGATAGGGAATAGATTTAATTTACTATCCATAACCTTCCCTACTATCCACGGGGACTAAAGTTGGAATAGTAAATTAAACTATTCACTATCCAGCACCACAAAGCGCTATGCGTTGTAAAGACATGCGTTGTAAATACCGCGTTGTAAAGGCATGCCTGGTAAAAGCATGCGTTGTAATGTCATACATCCATCCTGATCAGATCTTTGGAGTGACCATCCGTATCTTGGTCTTCTTCACAGTCCTTTGCGTGATCAGGGTGACCATCATCTACGATGTCTCCTAGTGGATACATAGAAGCTGGTCTTGATGCTGATCTCAGAGGAAACTTCTTAAACTGGGAACCATTATGTGTTATGTGGGCTGTCACTTTCGTGCCATTAATATGAGAGACAACCCAATGGTCGAGTTCAAAAGGCATTCTGAACTTCAGCCCTGGGAACCAGACCTTGTTCCTGAGTTGGTTCTTGGATTTTATGTTGCCTTGGTGTTTTCCATGTGCAAGAAGAACAGCTTTATGTATCAGGCTTTCAGGTAGCACCAGACGTGGACTTCGAAGCAGACACCCTTTACTTCTGACTGACAGTTCTTCCCGGATGTTATAGAGTGCCAGAGAGAAGAACTGGCTGCTCCTGTCCAGAAAGGTGTTGGATTCTGCAGTGGTCTCCAGTCAGCAGTGAGCGTAGCTTCTATGGCCATTTGCAGGCAATCGTCTTGCTGTGTGGCATGCACAACATTGGCCAAGGACATCAGCAGGGGCCGGGAGAGGTCCACAATGAGCCTGACTTACTATTCTGTTTCTTTGGCTTCGGCCGTCTCGGTGAGGCTGGCCATCCAAGCGCACCTGGACTGGAAATCAACAGGATAATGGGCGCCCGGTTGGTAACTCACTATAAACTGAAATTCCTGCAGTTGCAAGATCCCATTCTCGATCCTGGAAGGAGGACGCAATGAGGATCCCTGGAACAGTGGGACCAGTGGCTTGGTGTCTGTGATGACTGAGAAGGGGTGACCATACAGGTATATGGGAGAGGATGTAGCCTTATGAGGGAACCATTTTCAAGTCTTGTAGTGTAGTTCCTATATTCCCAATAGGCTCTGCGCATTGGAATAATATAAACAGCAGTGTAGACGTAGAACTGGGGTCGACTAGGTCTCTACTGACTATATTAGACTTAATTAGTTTTGCCAGCTAGCTCAGAGGTCACTAGAAACTTTCTCGAATAAACAAGGAGGAGTGTAACTTTCCTGGATAGACAAGAAGGGATTAGCTTCTGACAACCATAAAACATGACAACTTTGCTCGCTCAGAATAAGAGTGTATCTCTAGAGTCGTGTGAAAACAATAGACAGCTATTTCACTCAGTCAATCGTGCATACTTAGTTTCACCAGAGTGCAGAGAATAGAGAGACGGGCGTTTTCAATAAAAGGTGTTATTTATTGAGAAGTCTTCTTTCTCATGCAAGAGAAATGAATTGCCATAATTGCAATACTTATCATAAAGTAAAGTACGTACAGTAAAAGGAGTATTATGAAATAATACTGTAAAAGCATTGATATGGTTTCTTAGCCATATGATACTTTAAAATAGATAAAATATATACATACATAAAACATTGACTAACGTACTCAACTGGTGCTTCTAATCTACGCCTACCCCGGTGTACCTGACCTAAGCCTAATACGTGGGAAGGAGTAAGTAAGTAGCAGTTTAAGTTAAGTTGGTTTTTGCCAAGGAATCTGAATCAATATTTCTCTTAAGGGTTTAGTCAGCTCCGTACCTGGGTAATAGAAAGCAGGAGGTCTGGTATCTCTCTCTCAGGACTCGATATCCCAGCAACCCGCAAGGGCGGCTGGAAACACCATAGCTGGATTTTCTCGGCTGGAGAAAAAGACAGCGTCTTTCTCAGTGCGCCAAAAGGGAGAGGCGGCGTCCGTGGGCTCTCGCATCAGCTGGGTTCTCGGGCAAGTAGATAGCCGCTCTGCTCCAAACCACTGTGTGTTTGCTTAAGGCAACGTTGGTATATTTATACCTGAAAGGTGCCGGGTTTGACGTAAGGTTGGACATAAGACGTCAATAAAGATGTCACTAAGAACTGGCCGTTCTTTCAGTGCTTGCAGGAGTTCTAGGACAAATCAAAACAGAAGCATGGGGATTTCCCAGGTTGCTGGAGGTTTGCTTTGTTTAAAGAACGCGTTGTACTCTCTAGGAGTCTGGGGAAGTAGCCTTGCTTAATTTGGACTGAATGGGCTATGACTAAATATGGATATGATTCTTATGTCTTTATAAGGATATTATTTATTATAGCCATACAAGGGCATAAATTAGGAATATTGAATTAGGGTCCTAGATAGAAATACAACACCCACTCCACGATCTAATGTCCCTCATTACTAAAACTAAGCAATAGTAAGCATATAACGATGCATGTGTGTTTTCCACCCCACCCCAAAATACATATTTCGCATTTGAAATGGTATATGGTAAATACACGAAAATGAGTATTGGTACTGTACGCTTTTCAAGCAGTGGTATCATTCAGTTAAAAATGAATATATATATCAGCTGAATGAATTGCGAAAATTACACATGAAATGGCTCTGAATACAGAAGAGAAGGTCGAGACCATTCCATCACATGTTAATACAAAATGCTGTACATATGCTAGAGGCTGAGGTAAAATATTGTCTCTAGAGTTCCTAAATTAGAAGCTCTGTTCTCTAAGAATAGTTCTACTTTAAGCAGAGTACTCTGTGCCAGAAAACTGTAAATATTTTGGAAGTGAAAAAATAATAATTTCGCTTTCAGGGGAAAAAATAGTTCAACATTTTTTCAGTAGCTTTTGTTTATCAAAGCTGAAGGCCGAGTTCAGGGAACGCTGTGTGCTTGTTGCTTTAAAAGTTATTCCCGTTGTTCAAGGGAGAACATCATTTCAGACTGACTCGTAAAAAATTGGTCTACGACATCAGGTGAAAGTTCGACCAAGTTTGAAAATGCTGTAACAGTGCATGTGTGAGAATGTGTGAGAATGATTGCTATCATCGATGTCAGGATCAGCAATGCTCACAAAAGGTTGTACCTGTGTGATGTTGCTCTCATCTCGTACTCCACTGCCACATACTCTTAGTGGTGAAGTCTCAACGAATGCCGTCATCAGAATGGGTAGCCGCTGGGGACAACACGATGCATGAGCCATTACAGGACCGAGCAAGGTATCTGTATCCATTGGTACTGCTGATGGTAGAGTAAGACAGATGTTCAACACGCATTCTTCTCCGCATAGCATACATCGAAGCACAGGTAAGATGCAATTTTGCCAGATTGGTGTGAATGAAAGAAACCAGGTCATATTCAGATCTCTTAGTCGGGCTAATCCGAAGACTTTAGTTATGAGGTCCCGGTAGCGTATTGCTAGGATCGTTTCTTCCATCGTTGCTGGAGTCTTGTCTGCGGCTTGGCTTGCCGTATCGGAGCAGAAGAATCAAAAATAAAATTCCTGCTACGAGTCCCAAAAGTAGAGGTAAGCCGCCAAAGACAGAATGGACAAAATTGGGAAAGATTCCCAGAACTGTTTCAAACGGTGTCAACAGTCCCGAAAAAATTGTCTTAAATACATGTGCGATGCCATTGGTATCTGACATGTTTAAGATTTGGCTCAACATTTCTACGAAATGCACAGTGCAATTTGTTGATAATAGGAATGTATCTCTGCTGTTGTCCTTGCGACTTGCAGATCATACGTTTCTTTAGACGAGGTCAAAGGCACAGTTGTCTGTAAAAGAATGGATTTCATTCTGCTTAATGTATCAATTCGAATAGAAGAGATATTCAAATAAGGCCATATTGCCGCCTCCATGTCTGGAGTGCTGTTTGGATACAATACTTGCATACAGAAAGTGACCATGGAACTAACGCTCACAAGATAGGCTTTTCTTGGCACCATGCCACAACAGCTGTGGTCATTTATTAGAACACAGCTGCCGTTGGAAAGCTGTCTGAAAAATGGTTCTATCTGTTTTGCAGGAGTGCCGTGCAGGTGACATGAAAGGTTATTCGAAGACCCTTCGCAGGCTCCATGCAAGTTAATACCTTGACACAGAAGTTTACCACTTAGTGATTTTTTACAATTTTTACCTCTAAGAAATATCTCCTTTTTCTTTTCATTATAACATTTGTGTGTATAAGGTAATTTCCATGTTGACTTGATGTAGCCTTTACCCAACCTTTCATACTGGCCCGCTGGTATATACTCTTGGCAATATTTAAACTGGAAAGTTGTTATCGGAATTGTAATTATCCAGTGTATTATCCATTCAATGACAGGTCTTTCTGACATTGTCAATGGTAATCTCTCAAGTTTTTCAATGCTCTGAATCGTGTAGTCTGCTCCTTTTTGTGCCAAACTGATTTGTTTATCAGTAAGGTTAAAGATAGAGAATAATGACGTTGTGTTGATTAAACGCCATGGCACTTAGCCTGAACGCAGATTTTGCAACGTCCAGCCAAGCTGTACAAACGTAATTGGGACTGACCATGTTGTAACATTAGCAAGTCCTGCTCTATTATATCAATAGCAGATGATACAATACTGTCCAGTGAATATATTCTGGAGGACAGAGTCGTTAACCCATTGTCCACAACAGAAAGTGATTTTTCCAAATTAATACGATCAATTTCGCGTATTTTTTCTGCTGTTTCAATTTGCATTACTTTCCAAGCCTCGTTGTACGCAGAGTATATACCGGCCGCTATGAAACGTTTTTTACACTGTTTGCGTGGTCCCAATATGAAATCACGCAAGTCAGCACCGTCCTTAAGTAAAGTCAAGTGTTGCTTAATTTCAGCCAATGTGTATTTCTGTAGCCATTCGAGGCATAGTTTCCCTACACTGTATGTTGTAACTATGCCTGGATGTTGTCTCTGGCAGTATCTAGGGTCTGGCCTGTTCTGTTTAAACCCCTGTATTTTGTTCAGGAATCTATCTTGACAGTTATTTGTGTCTGTGGGCCAGATCAACCATTTTTTCCAATCAGGATGTGTTCTGTTTTGGTGAAAAATATGGGATATGTCTATCTCCACATCTGTAGTGTTAATTCTATCAGGTATGGGCTTCGGAATAGACGGTTTATTTAAGTCTTTAATCTTGGCTAGGCCAAGACAGGTTGTTTGCTGAATGGTGTCATTCAGGAATATTAATTGTTCTGGGATCATGCAGGCTCTAAATAATGCGTCTAAACCTTGGACCTGCCATTCTTTTGTACCCCAGATCGTTTTTGTTTCAATGTTGTTTTTCCAGAAATCAAAACCGAATGTAGTCATTTTTTCATAAAATGTTTCAGAATAAATCAATTTAGTATTTGTCAACATTGTTTTCATTCTTGTCTTATTTATCATTTTTAAAATAAAATGTTTCTGCATCACTTGTGTTAAACCCTGAGAAGTATGGGAATTTCTCATAAAATGTTTTCGAGCTGCTTTTAGGCGGTGTTGCACAATGTTCCCATTGGTTAAAATAAAAAATATTTCTAGGTTGAGCAGATTTATGTAAATAATGATGACCAAAATGATTATAGCAGTACATTTCTTCATAATTTGATGAACCCTGTAAGTACTCATGTTCTGTAAATGTTGCTGACATTACTAAATCTGACATCATATTATTCATATTTTCAAAGTCTCAATCATCAGAGAAAGTACTTGGTTTTACAAAGTCACTTAATGAAACCTTAAACTGGTGTGGATATTTCAAGAGCTCAATCGGACCAAAAATGTCATACTCAGTTCTGTCCCATGCTACCCCACCGGGTATTGGATTAGCTGTGACGTTCACTGATGATAGTTCTCTTTTTTCGATGTGAGATGACTTGTGAGGCTTTAGGACCAAGTTGATGTTCTGACTTGCTGTGTCCATTGTACTGTATTTTCCTTCAATGAATTTACCCAAACAAAGAACCATGATGAGCCAAAGCAGGAGGAGAAGTACACCTAACACAATCCAAAATTCAATCCATGGAGAAATCAGATAGGTTTCTTTGAGTTGATGAAATAGTTCAGTTACTTTGTCTTTGAAAGTTTTTGTTGCTGGTGTTTCTTCAGGCTCGCTTGGATCTTCAGAAAAGTCATCGAAATTGATGAAGTAGCCAGATGCAGTTCTGTCAATTGTTGGAATTGCTTCCGGATTTTCTTTAGTCTTTGGATCTTTCTTGGAGACATTAGTATAGTCCGACGCTACATCATTGTAGACAGGTGTTTCTTGACGAACTGTTGCAATTTGGGTTTCTAGAGGCACAAGTTCCATGGCTTTGTTGCATAGTCCTTTTTGATTCATTGCAGGTTTATCAAATGTGATTAGTCTCTCAGTTTTAACCTCTTGGATTGTAGCAAATTTTGGAACTCTGCTATTTCTTGGGAGTCCACTGGGCCTACTACTTATTATTGGCCACATGATTGTGGTTTTACCAGGTCAATTGATACAACGTGGTACTCCTTTTTACCAGCAAGGGGCGGTAGTACAACTGATCTTGTTCCGCTGACAGCTAAGACAGGTAATGCTTTTCTCTAAAAAGGCCCAAATACCTTTTTCACCACGATTTTCTCTCTGACCAGATGCCCAATCTTTGGAATCCAGACAGGTCTTGCTGGGACAGGTGGTTTTTCTTCAGTGGCTGTTGGCTGTTGCTTTAACTTTATGTTGCTCAGGTTTCTTCTTGTTTCATTTAAGTCCTGTAAAACAGCCGAACGGTCTTTGATGTCAAAGCATTTTTCTTCTACCACTGAAGTGTGACTATCAAGATCCTGAATATACATTCTAGTACCGAACAATAGTTCATACGGAGTGAGACCTTTTAGAGAATTTCTTGGCAGATTATTAAGACTACGCTGGACACTTGTTAAATGTTGGACCCACCCATCACCCGAACCTAATACCCTCGCCGTTATAGATTGCTTTATGTCCCTGTTTTTTCTTTCCACTACCGCATTTCCCTCAGGATGGAAGGGACTAGAGTACCGCAATGCAATGCCCATGCTGGCCATGGCCTCCTTGTAAGCCCTAGAGCTAAACGCAGGACCCTGGTCAGAATGTAGCATGCCAATTGCGTATGTGCCGATAAAGACTCGCAAATCTTTTATAACAGTTCTGGCGTCAGCCGAGCGCTGGTGTCTGCATTTTAAGTGAATCTAGTCTTAATATTTATGGGATCGTGTTTCATATTGGAGAAATTCTTGTGTTTTTAAATTAGGATCAAATTCGTATACTACGTCTGTTGCAGCAAGAGAATTAACCCGTTGTATCCATATCGGATGTAGTGCTTTAGCATTTGGAATGCTTGCCTTTGTTACTGCTTCTAGGGCAGGTACTGGTGTAACGATTATTATTTGTTTACCTTCTGCTAGGGCTCTTTCTTTTGCTACAGCAGTTTGAACCGCAGATAGAATTTTTTCAGTAGAACTGAATTTCATTTCAGCTTGTGTGTACAAGTGTGATTTGTAAGCTATTGGTACCGTTTCTCCCTCATTGGAGGTCAGGTACGTGAATCCGCATCTTCCTGGGATGACTCGGATTAAAAGGTTGCGTACGTTTTCGCGTGTTTGCAATTTTCTTTTAGCTAACATGTCTGTTTGCAATGATCTTAAAATTTCTGTATGTTTCTGAGTCCAATTTATTGGTTTAAAATCAGGTTTTATTAATTCATAGAGAGGTTTAACCCTCTCTGCATAATTTTGAATGTATGTTCTTCCGAAATTCAGGAAACCTAGTATTGATTGTAAGTTCTTCAGCGTTTTAGGTGCTTGGAGTACAGCACACTTCTCTAAGAAGTTGTCTGCTAGGCTTTTGCCTTCACTTGATAATTCATATCCTAAAAACAGAACAGTTAGATGGGCAATTCTTAACTTTTTAAAGTTGAATTTGTAACCCTCAGCTGCGAAACCAAGCATTATGGTATTCACTCTTTTCAAGTGAGTCTCCAGGTCATCATCTGTTAGATAGATGTCATCGACATAGGATAATGCTTCATCATCATATATTTGTAGTAACTCTGTTACTCTTGCTGAGAATAATCTTGGGCTATTCTTGAATCCCTGTGGGAGTCGACAGAAGTGTTTTTGCGACCCCATGATTGAGAACGCGGTCAAATACCTGCTTTCAGGTGCAATGTTTTGACAAAAGAATCCATTAGAGATGTCTAATGTTGTTTTGTATTTTTTGCGCACGATGTTATTCATCAGTGCTGCACTGTGTGAGTTTTGTACTGCAAATGTTTTGTAACAGGAGTTTAAGTGTCTGTAGTCCAAAACTAGACGATATGAATCGTCTGGCTTGGAGACAGGAAACAAAGGATTGTTCATTTGTGAGGTGCATGTTTCAATCACCCCCTGGTATTCAAGTTGATCTAAGATCTCCCTGACTTGCTTTTTAGCTTCTTGTTTAACCGGGTACTGCCTTTGTGCAGTGGGTTGACTTTTTAACTGGATTTTGTGAGGAGGAGAGTCCTCATCCCATCCTACATGATTTTTGTATAATGCAGGAGCTTGAGCCACTGCCCATTTTCTTGCATATATGGATTTTTTATGAGTTGAAATATGATTTGAGAAGGCAGGCATAATCCTTTCTTCGCCATGATGGCACTCCCTGACAAACGATGGTGGCCAGTCTTTCTCAGCTAATAGGATGTCATAGCCTTTTGAAAGGTTATCCCAAAAGAGACCCCTTACTTTCCTAGTCTTATCCCCTTCTATACGCAGTGTTATTTCGTATATTTAATGAGGTTTGCTAACTCTGGTATCTGCAGTTTCCACCTGAATGTATTCATTCGTGTCCACTGTCTCCAGAAGATTCATCAAGATCTTGCGAGCTAATGTCACTTCTGCTGCGCTGTCTAGTATTGTCTGGGCCCACTCTCCGTTTTTCAGTTGTGTCCTCAGTATCCTCGGCATGTTTAATTATTTTAATACTGGCTACCTTCTTTCTTGGAAATTGTAATTTTTTACTTTGATGAGCAGGTTCCTTGTCTTTGGACTTGACGTGCTCTTCCTTGTGTTCTGACCGTCCTCTTCTTTCCAATTTCTGTGAGGAAGTCTGAAAATATCGAGAGGGACGTGTATCAATATCTTGATATCTATCAGGTTTTCTAAATTTATCCCTATCTCTAAGGTTGTATCTTTTCTCAGAGGGCTCCCTCTGGGGAGACTTGTTTCCTTGGTCCGGAGATCTTTCTCTCCGTTGAGGAGACCTTCCTCTGGACAGGAATCTTTTTTCTTTGGGAGTGGATTGTTTATTACCATCTCAACTATTTAGATTGTTTTTAATAAAAGTTTTTTCAGGATTTTCAGTTAGTCGGGGTTTTACTGGTTTCCCACCCAAACTATCTCTTCCTAGTTCTTCATAGAATTTTTCTATGATTCTGGCAAGTTCAAAAGGTTGTTCTGCTATATCTGTTTCTTTCAATTTCTGGCGGATCGCCACAGATGCTGCTTCTCCTTTTATGTTGGCTAATAATATAGCCGAGACCTGCTTGAAGTCTTTCAGTAATTTCATACCCAGAGTTAAAGCAGGTTCTGGACCGTATTCATTTTGAATCTGTCTTAGCACATCTGGTACAACCGCCATAGATGGAACACCATGTTTTTTTGTATAAATGGAAGCAAAGACTGTGCCCCAAGTGCCACAGTCCTCCACATGTGGTGCGATCCCCATTGGAAGACAGATAGTCAGAATTCTGTGTTTCTCAGTAGGTGTAGTATCAGGAAATACTACCTCTATTTGAGTGATTTTTTGTGCTAACCAGAATGGAATTTGTTCCCATTTTGAGGGTATTTTACCAAGACATAATTGTATGTTCTGTGGTGTAATTTTGTTTGTGTTCCCCTAATGAGGGGTCAGCTGTGGAATGTTAATTGCTGGTTGGACTGTTGAAGTCCGCATTACATATTGGACCAATTGTCTGTGTATTTTAATTAGTATTTTTAGCTGAGCTAAAAGTTCCCGGTCTGACATTTTATCAATGTCTGGATGTGGTGTGTAGCTGGCTAGAACCGGCCACGTGGCTCCTGGTCTAACTAGTGGACCGAGCCAGGTGATGTGATTTTTATGTTTTAGGGCGCCTTTAAACCAGAGCAGGTGCTCTTGGTAATTTAATGGGATTTCAACATCCTCGAAAGGAGTGTATTCATCCGGAGGTTCCTCTATTTTGTAATAGTGGAATTCTTTTGTTACAGCGTTTGCTGCTGGAAAGTGTATCCAAGAATAGAATACCTCTGTCTGCCGATATTCATGGGCCTCTACCACAAATATGACTGTACCACCTCGTGATGATAGTCCATTTTCTATAAGTTTAATAGTTATAGTTCTTCTTATATTTGCCGGAATGATTATAGCATTCGGGTCATTCTGTTGGATAGTTGTGTCATCCAACAACAGTTGAGACGCTGTAGCATCTCTTTCTTCGTCTCCGTCAGGCATTTTACTGACAGAAAAGTTCTTTGTTGCAGAGCAAGTTTCAAGGAAACAAAGATTAGGAACACTGTATCCTTCAACGTTGACTAAACCAAAAACTATACATAGGAAGCTCTTCCTACTAAGTTTCGGCGAATTTTAACCTTTTACCCACTCCAGACGTCTTTTGGAGTTTTTACGGGAAAAAGGGTTCTGTGTGAAAAAGCACGACTGAGTTACTCTAGTGTCTTGCGTTAGATTATCGCCTTACCAAACGTTGGGCGCCATGTAGTGTAGTTCCTATATTCCCAATAGGCTCTGCGCATTGGAATAATATAAACAGCAGTGTAGACGTAGGACTGAGGTCGACTAGGTCTCTACTGACTATATTAGACTTAATTAGTTTTGCCAGCTAGCTCTGAGGTCACTAGAAACTTTCTCGAATAAACAAGGAGGAGTTTAACTTCCCTGGATAGACAAGAAGGGATTAGCTTCTGACAACCAAAAAACATGACAACTTTGCTCCCTCAGAATAAGAGTGTATCTCTAGAGTCGTGTGAAAACAATAGACAGCTATTTCACTCAGTCAATCGTGCATACTTAGTTTCACCTGAGTGCAGAGAATAGAGAGACGGGCATTTTCAATAAAAGGTGTTATTTATTGAGCAGTCTTCTTTCTCATGCAAGAGAAATGAATTGCCATAATTGCAATATTTATCATAAAGTAAAGTGCATACAGTAAAAGGAGTATTATGAAATAATACTGTAAAAGCATTGATATGGTTTCTTAGCCATATGATACTTTAAAATAGATAAAATATATACATACATAAAACATTGACTAACGTACTCAACTGGTGCTTCTAATCTACGCCTACCCCGGTGTACCTGACCTAAGTCTAATACGTGGGAAGGAGTAAGTAAGTAGCAGTTTAAGTTAAGTTGGTTTTTGCCAAGGAATCTGAATCAAGAAATCTCTTAAGGGTTTAGTCAGCTCCGTACCTGGGTAATAGAAAGCAGAAGGTCTGGTATCTCTCTCTCAGGACTCGATATCCCAGCAACCCGCAAGGGCGGCTGGAAACACCGGAGGTGGATTTTCTCGGCTGGAGAAAAAGACAGCGTCTTTCTCAGTGCGTCAAAAGGGAGGGGCGGCGTCCGTGGGCTCTCGCATCAGCTGGGCTCTCGGGCAAGTAGATAGCCGCTCTGCTCCAAAACACCGTGTGTTTGCTTAAGGCAATGTTGGTATATTTATACCTGAAAAGTGCCGGGTTTGATGTAAGGTTGGACATAAGACGTCAATAAAAATGTCACTAAGAACTGGCCGTTCTTTCAATGCTCGCAGGAGTTCTAGGACAAATCAAAACAGAAGCATGGGGATTTCCCAGGTTGCTGGAGGTTTGCTTTGTTTAAAGAACGTGTTGTACTCTCTAGGAGTCTGGGGAAGTAGCCTTGCTTAATTTGGACTGCATGGGCTATGACTAAATATGGATATGATTCTCATGCCTTTATAAGGATATTATTTATTATAGTGATACAAGGACTTAAATTTGGAATATCGAATTAGGGTCCTAGATAGAAATACAACAGTCTCAGCAATGACGCTCAACATCCTGTGATTCTGGGCAAATCACTAAAATCTCACCATGCCTGACAAAAATGAATGTGTAACAAAACTGGTCCTATGTAGAGCGCTCTGATACCTGATATTTTTGGGTTTAGTTTGCTCTATATAAAAATCTATAAAAGAATGTAGAAATGCCGGGAGTCCCATATGATGGCAATTGCTTCTCGCTTGCTTTCAGAGTAGCACTGCTCCATGGGCATGAGCGTGTAGCTGGCATATGCCACAGGGACCTGCTCTTCGTACTCTAGTTTTTGGGCCAAAATTGCTCCCAGACCGGTGGGGCTGTAATCCACCACCAGCTGCAACTCTCTCTGTGGGCTAAAGAACACCAGAGTGGTGTCTGCGGAGACGGTCTTCGTTTGTTGAAATACATCCTACCGTTCGGGCCTCCATACCCAAGGACTAGATGACTTTGTGAGCTCTCTGAAAGAGATGATGAAGTCTGATAGATGAAATTCTTAATGACACTGCACACGACTCCAACCATGACCCTCACTTTGAACTGGTCGTTTTCTGTCACCTTCCCAAGGAAGTTGCGGACCCCGGACATCGAAGAGGTAGCAGGAGCATTATGTATGACCCATACTTTCTCCAAGTCGGGGGCTATACCTTTGTCTGAGAAACAGTGCCCAAAGAAGCTGATGTGTCTTCTCAGAGAGTCACATTTTTCATGGTGGAGCATCAGCCCACACCCTGCTTACCTGGGTGTGAGTGTTTGATTGGTTCAGATGCTCCGTCCATCACCACCCCCTTTTGTACCACTTTGGCCACCAAAAGTTGGCAGGGTATGCTCAGAAAGTGAGTCCCTTGCTCACTTTGCCACTGGATTCAAGCAAGCCGGGCTGAAGATGGCTGAAATGCCAGAAACCGGTCCTCAGAAGCTTGCTTCCGGTCCAGGGAAGGCATGGCTTGGCAGTTCGGGCTGGACTGTTCCCATGAGGCACAGGGTCAGACTGATTTGCCTATGGCCATCTCTGAACTGGGGTGGTAGAGTGGGCTAAAGAACGGTGATGGATTAAACCCAGATCTTTTGACTGGGTGTGAGTGTTTGATTGACTCAGGTGCTCCGTCCATCACCCCCCCTTTTGTACCGCTTTTGGCCGCCATAGTGTGGTGGGGTATGCTCAGACGTGAGTCCCTTGCTCACTTTGCCACTGGATTCAAGCAAGCCGGGCTGAAGACGGCTGGAATGCCAGAAACCGGTCCTTGGAAGCTTGTTTCCGGTCCAGGGAAGACATGGCTTGGCAGTTCGGGCTGGACTGTTCCCAAGAGGCACAGGGTCAGACTGATTTGCATATAGCCATGTCTGAACTGGGGTGGAAGAGTGGGCTAAAGAACGGTGATGGATTAAACCCAGATCTTTTGACTGGGTGTGAGTGTTTGATTGACTCAGGTGCTCCGTCCGTCACCACCCCCTTTTGGACTGTTCCCATGAGGCACAGGGTCAGACTGATTTACATATGGCCATGTCTGAACTGGGGTGGCAGAGTGGGCTAAAGAACGGTGATGGATTAAACCCAGATCTGTTGACTGGGTGTGAGTGTTTGATTGGTTCAGATGCTCCGTCCATCACCACCCCCTTTTGTACTAACTCGTGAAAACAGCATGGAGGCAAGTCAGGTGCTCTCCAATTGTGACAAAGTGAACAAGGATGTCATCAATCACACTCAGCACGCTGGGCAGACCTTGCAGGATTGTCTATAATATGTTCTGGAACACCTCAGCCTTGCTGGAGATGCTGAAGTTTAATCTAGTGTACCTTTGTTGGGAAGGTGGTGATGGGGCGAGAGTCCAGGTGCAGCGGGATTTGGTGGTTTCCTGACCTGAGGTCCATCCTTAAAACCCACATGGAGCTTGCCAACCCCCGATGATGTCGTTTACGATTGGCTTCAGATGTCTTTCGTGCTTGATCGCCAGGTTTCGGATTCTCATATTCATGCAGAACTGGAATATGTCTGGCTGTCTGGACTCTTTGCCACCATGATCGGTAACATCACGGGGTGGGGCCTTTCACTCGTTCTATGATGCCTGCTTTCTCTAGGAGTCTCAGCTCAGCTTCAGCCTTTGGCCAGAGGTAGAAGGCTATTCAACTATGTCTGTGGGCCAAGGGAGCCACTGATTCATTGATGTGATAAGGTTTTAGCTGCTCCAGTAAGACAGTCGATCCTTTCAAACAGTGTGAAGTCTTGGAGAAGGCAGGCCAGACCTTGTACGTTGAATGAAAATTGTATGAGGTTGAGGTTGAGGAGAAATCCTGACCCCTTCCGTGACACATACACCTTTGCTCTCCTTTGTATGTACTCATGAGCTAGGTCCGCATGGGACATGCTGCAGAGCTGTAGTTGGGAGTGGTTGCCGAACACGTATACCTGTATGCTGGTTCGTCAGTGCTTTGGAGGGTCAGGTAGACTGTGGTATACGTCTTTGGACATAAGGTTGATCAACGCCCCTGTGTCTATTAAGGCAGAAATTATGTGGTCCTGTGCCTCCACCTGGCACTTAGGGGTAGATTTATGATTTGTTCTTAAGGTGTCCAGTGTCCTGAGTGCGTGCACAACAGCTGTGTCGTCTTCATCCATGTCTTCATCAGACACCGGTCTGGGCCATCACCCTTCAGGAGATCGGCTTACTCTAGCGAAGTGGTTAGGCTTGCCAAATGGGCTGTGGCTTTTACCAGTTGCTGGGCAGGCTCCAGTGTTGGAGTAAGGGCCACCACACCATCCACACAGGGGGGGCAGTGAACCTTGTTTGGCTGGACCAGACAGATGCTTGGCTGGTTCTCACTTATCTGCATGCTTGTTCTTCGGGATGGCATTGAGCAGCTTTTCTTTGATAGAGACTGAAGAGGTAGGGTCCTTATGGGCTGCTCAAGCCCTGGAGAGTTCCTTTGAGTGCACCAAGGTCAGAATGGCCCTCATCAACTTGTTGGGCTACTGGATGATCCATTCACGTAGTTGGAGGTTGCGCATCCCTGGATGAATTGAGCACGTATTCCATCGTCGTTATCTAGGACATTACAGGTGCAAGCAAGCTCTCTCAGCCACCCATGGAAGATGTCCACGATTGATCTGGAACTGCTGATTTTGACGCAGGAGGAATTGCTCGGAATTGGTGTAAGGTTCAAAGTGGGCTATGATAGCATCCCTTTGTGTTGCATAGTTCCGAGGGGGGCCAGATTCTATGACCGCCTTGGATATCTTGTAGATGTCAGAGCTCCCAGATGTAGAAGCATCGGTCACCTGTGACCTGCAAGCATTTAGACAGATTGAAAGTAATTTTCCAAACGCACAACCCACACTTTACAATGAGCGGCTTCGGAGGGCGGGGGCCCATTGATGGTGAATGGTTCTAGCGCTGGAACAGACGCCATGAGTGTAACCGGGTGGGGATCCCCTGAGATACCTTAGACAAAGAGGGGCGGAGCAGGCCAAGATGCTGCGGCAAGAGGGATTGCATGTGCCTGGATGGGTGTGAGGCCTCCAATATGGGCAGTAGGCTGGGCAGGAGTCGCTGTGAGGTCCAGCCAGCTCCCAGGTTGCAAATATAAAATCTCTCTTTTGTACTTCAGTATGGAAGTATTTGGGGTTTGCAGTTGTGTAATACATCCTGTGTATGAGTCTATCATGGGATACAGGTCCACTAGCAGTGAGGAATTCTTTCCTTGCTGATTTTCTGCCACCTGTGTAATCTTTCTTTGTGTGTCTTTATTTAGTTTTATAGCCCCAGTACTTTTATGTTCTTTTTCTTTCTGTCTCAGGTTGTGTGTTTCCTGCCTCCATCTTCAGTGTCAGCATGAAAGTAGAATGCGGAGGAGCGGCAGGGGAGGCAAACGTGTGGAGGTCTGCACGCAGGGCGCAGCCACTGATAAGGAGCGGCCCTCTTTCGGGCCGGGTGCAAATCTGCCAGGTGATGCTGGGAGTTCCTGGAGCTGACACAGCGTGTCCTTCGGTGTGAGGCCCGGATCTGGGGCACATCAGGGCAGTCACATGGTGGATCACCACGTCTGGCAGCTCTTTGGAGAGTGGAGCTGCATGGAGCTGGAGCGGACTGCAGCCCGCGCCCGCAGTCACTAGAAGCTCCGGTGTGGGGGAAATTCTGGCAGAAGTAGCCAGAACTGCCGCCGCTGAAGACTAGACCGGCGAGGAGCAGGGTGAGTGGTCAGGTGAACAGAGTGACGGGGGATGCATGTGTGGACAGAGCGGGCCCATCGTCACTGTAATGTTGGGGGCCCTGGGCCCTCATGCTGGAAAGGACTGACGCAGACACAGTCAGCTACTGGGTACAACTGGCCCAGAGCATATGAGCACAGCCCCTTTTATTAAAGCTGTGTCACCTGACCAGTGACATCAGTGGTGGGTGGGTGTTTAGTGTAGGGCATACAAAACACTAGACTGCTGACTGTGACTATGGGTCACTACATCCCTCCCAAACTTGGGGGAAAATGAATAACAAAAGAAAGTCCAACCTGTAGGAGAAAAATGCAGTTCGCAAACCCCACGACAAAGTTCAACCTGTGGGAAAGAAAATGTACATACAATGTAACGATGGACTCTATGATTTGAAGTGAGTCTCTTTGGTGGATTGCAGGTCGCAGATGGTTTAGTTGCTGCATCCAGGACTCATGAGTCACTGTGGCATGGTTTGCCATTTTTCGGCGGGTCCTATCTTCTGTCTGAGCCGCTTGGACGTTATTCTCGGTCTTGCCTTTGCTTGGCGCCACTGGTGACAGTTGGTAGCTAGATAGAAGGGTGACGTGATCTGAGTGTTGTTTGTCTTCTTGGTTCTCCTCTTCAGTCCTGGTCCTTGGTGATGTCTCTGGGCAGGCTTCAAAGTATTTCTGGGCAGATGAATGGAGTAGGTGCATACATCCCTCTCACTAGGATGCCCCTCTCGCCGGTATTCCTCTCTCACAAGATGTCCGGGAGGACCTCTTTACCAGGTTTCCACTGGACTGGTGTTGTCAGTCATGTTGCTCCACCATAGCCTTCGGGCCGTGAGCGGGACGCTCCACGATCTTCACCGTTGTGTCCTAGTTCCACCTGAAGGTTACGCTGTCGACTCTTTTCTTGCACATGAAGCTTTCCTCTCCGTGGGTCTTACAGACGCACCGTCGTGGACCTGTCTCTCTTGTGGGACTTGCTGCCACCCGAGTCCCTTGAGGCCTTTGCTTCTCGGGCTGCCACGGGTTGGTGTGGAGTGGTCAGTTCCTCAGCCGGATGTGTGAGCACTCTTGCCATCCAATCTTCCGCTCAGCCCCAAAGGTAGATTGTTGTCAACAGTCCAAACTTGCCCTCTTCTACGATCGCCACATGGATGGTTGGCTTGTAGGTGAATATCTTTGACTTGTGCCGCCGGTGTTCATGTCAGGTCTTGTTCTCCACTGCACTCCGGTGTTCTGGTGCATTTCACCATCTTCTTCTGATGGGTGTGCGAGTTGACTGGTCACACCTCTTCTCTTCTTGTGATCTTCTAGTGGCACCGTGGCACTCACTACCCTTCTTCTCCTCCATTCCTTTCACGACGTGGTTGGTCCCATTTCTTTTCTTTAACCACACAGGCCATCTCCGTGTGGTGTGCACTCCACACGAATCTCCCTGGTTGCGTCCTACCCTTAGGACACGCCTCCTCTTCTTCCAATGGCCAAACCAGGCATCGCACCTTTCTTCCTGTCGCTCCTTCTTAACTTAGGGTCGGTGTCATCAGACCTCTTCTGGGTCCCGTCCATGGACCTCTTCTTGATCTATTCAGTTACTATGCCTTTGATCTTCTGGCATGTCTTCGCAGTTGTGATCTTCTGACTGTCAGCTTCTCCTTTCTTTTCCGGGCGACCAACTGACTGGTCATCTTCTCCTTTTCTTTCCGGGCGACCAACTGACTGGTCATCTTCTCCTTGTCTTTCCGGGCGACCAACTGACTGGTCATCTTCTCCTTTTCTTTCCGGGCGACCAACTGACTGGTCATCTTCTCCTTTTCTTTGCGGGCGACCAACTGACTGGTCATCTTCTCCTTTTCTTTCCGGGCGACCAACTGACTGGTCATTTTCTCCTTTTCTTTTTGGGCGACCAACTGACTGGTCATCTTCTCCTTTTCTTTCCGGGCAACCAACTGACTGGCCATCTTCTCCTTTTCTTTCCGGGCAAACAACTGACTGGTCATCTTCTCCTTTTCTTTCCGGGCGACCAACTGACTGGTCATCTTCTCTTTTTCTTTCGGGCGACCAACTGACTGGTCCGCATCTGTCGGTGACTTTTTGGCAAGTCATCTTCGCTGTGACCTACTGACAGGTCTCCGAGGACGCGATCCCTGCGTTACTCGGTCGTGGTGGCGTGGAGTTCCTTCACTCCTTGCGCGGTCCTGCGCAGTGCTGTTCGGTCCTGAAGTGTGGAGTTCCTTCACTCCTTGCGCTTTCCTGCGCAGTGCTGTTCAGTTCTGAGATGTGGGGTTCCTTCACTCCTTGCGCAGCCCTGCGCAATGCTGTTCAGTCCCGAGGTGTGGAGTTCCTTCACTCCTCGCGCTGTCCTGCGCAATGCTTTGCTTCTGGCGCATTCATGCACCATCTCTTGAAGTGTCCCTTGCGCTTCTGGTGCGTCCCGGCGCCGTTTCCTTGCGTGTTCCTGGATTTTCTGGCGCGTTCCTGCGCTGTCTCCTGGATATTTCTTGCGCTTCCTGGGGTGTTCCTGCGTTTCTGGCGCGTTCCTGAAGATTTTGGCACGTTCCTGCGCTGCTGGTGAGGCAGTGTTATTGTTCTTCTGGCGCGTTCCTGCGCAGTTCTGGCACGGTCCTGCGCTTCTGGCGTTGCCGGCTTTCCTCACCAACATGCTTGTGGAGCTGCCCTCTGCAGGCACTGTGTTACTGACTTGCGTGGCGTTGCGGTGTCAGTCTTGTACTGCTGTGTGGGTGTCCTGGGTCACTGTGCCGTGACAATGGGTTTGCAATCACTGTGCTGAGATGTCTTGCTTTGTGCAATGCTTGTTACAGTTCTTTGTGGTGTGTGTCAGTGCAATGGTGCTGGATGGCCACTAGATGGCAGGGAAAACTTTGTTTTCTTTTTTCTTTCTCAGTGGTGCACTGTTCTGGGCAACAGGATCGCGCTATTGGTGGCAGTGGGTGCACTCTGTACCTTGGTGTTCTTAGACCTTCCCGGCAGGCTCCTCACGCTCGCTAGCTGCGCAGGGACACGAGCCTCAGGCTTGCGCGGCACAGTGGCAGGGCACAAACAGGCGATCACCGCTGGACAACTTCCCTTTTCTGCGGTGAGGCATGCCTGCTCCGTGTTTTTGTGTACTCTTCCGCTCCCCACAACAGCTCCTTCATTTCCACACTGCCGGGGGGTGTGGGGGCTGGTGTCAGCGCTGTTCTTCGCCCTTCCTGCCCGCTGCGGCTTCACGCAGTCCTCGCGCGGGCAGGAGGGGTTCGTGCACTGGATCGCTGTGTGTGCGGGCAGGCTCTGCTTTCTCTACTCAGAGACCCGCAGCCTTCCTCACGCTGCGGGCTCATTTACCGTGAGGCTCCCTCACCCGGCCACTGCAGGTTCACGGCTCTCACACTGCGCGGCCGGCGGGGAAAGTTAGTGCGGGCTCGGACTGGGTGCAGCGAGGTAGGCTCTCGCTGGCTTGGGTGTACTTGCAGGCAGCCTCCATAACCCCATAAACTCGGTTCCTGCTACAGCGGGTGGGCTCCGCTTTAATTAATCGGCGCCCTGCAGCTCTCCACACGCTGCAGGTGCTCTCTGGTAAAGTTTATTCACCCCGCCGCCGCAGCCTCAGGGCATACACGCTGCGCGGCGGGGCAGACGACGCTGCTGCAGGCAGGCCGCGGGTGGGCTCCGCTGGCGCTGCTTTATTTGAAATTCAATGTGGCTGCAATTACGCCCGGCAAGGCGCGCTGGTCATGCGGGTGGGCACCGCTTTTGATACCGTAACGGGGGTCGCTTTAGGCTTGCGCGGCCCCCTCCGCTCACCTTCGGCTGGCTGGCTGGCTTCACGCGGGTGGGCTCCGCGGAGGTCGTGGCGTTCGGCTATCAGTCCTGGCTCGGTGGCGGCCGATGCAGGTGGACTCTGCACGGCTCTCTCTTCACCCCAGGCAGGGGGCTCAGTCGCGGCCGACGCGGGTGGTCTCCGGTCGGTCTGCTTACTCCCGAGCACTTTGGTCCGCGCCTCCACATGGCGCTCGGTTGCGGCCGGCACAGGTGGGCTCTGGTTGGTCCGCTGCTCTTTCCCCTCATGCCGGGAGGCTCACGCTGGGCATGGAGGTGCGGGGTGGACTCCCGGTCACCTCCTTATGGATCTTCAGGCCCGGGGCACAGTACACGCCCCGCGGGCCTCTCGGCGGCCGGCGCCGCTTCCCCAGGGGGCTGCCCTGCACATGGGCACTTCCCTTCTTCTTTCCGGGGTTTTTCTTCCTGTAAATGCGGCACGCGTGGCTAGCATCCGCCCTCCTCGTCGCCAATGTAATGTTGGGGGCCCTGGGCCCTCATGCTGGAAAGGACAGATGCAGACACAGTCAGCTACTGGGTACAACTGGCAAAGAGCACATGGGCTCGGCCCCTTTTATTAAAGCTGTGTCACCTGACCAGTGACATCAGTGGTGGGTGGGTGTTTAGTGTAGGGCATACAAAACACTAGACTGCTGACTGTGACTCTGCGTCACTACAGTCACCAATGTAGAGTTGCTGGCTAGCACATGTGGTGCTCTACAAAGAAATCACACAGATGCAGTGTTTGTGCTAGTGGTTACTTTCACACTTAACCACACCCGGCTCCCCGGGTTATTTATTGGTTATGTCTAGCTGTACACCAGATGATACTACTTGACACATGCCCAGGGTGTCCCACCAACTTTCCTCCATGTGTGTGTGGTGTCTTCTATGTTATTGCAACACTATAAAATCATCTTTGAATCCTACCCGCGCTGAAGTCTTCTTGCTCAAACCGCTGTCAGTGATCTCCCATTGTTCTTGTTTACCATGGGTGGTTCTACCCATGATTTCCACCTACTGCATTCAACTGCCTAATTGTATACCTGTAAGAAAGAAATCAAAATCAATCATCAACATACGTGTATCTAGAGGACACAATAATGCAAGCTTGTGTAATGCAATATAAGGAAATTAAACTTACCGCCTTGAAAAACTCTTTGAAATTCCATGGCATCTTGGATTCTGATGCACCTAAGGGCACCAAAAAATAATAATAATCTTTTGTCATAAAAGAGTCTTGATGTGTTTACAAGTTAGAAAAGCCTCTAAAGATTAAGTATGCGAGAATTGATTTCACAAAGCCTGGCTACCAGAACATTTTATCAGCTCACTTGCCATTTGAACTATGTTTTAAAGCAGGCTGAATCTGTCATGGTTTCAAGGAAAGAGAATAATTGCATAATGTAGAACTAGTATCGATATTGCATGTTTAAAACTAGGTAATCAAAGGAAGGGCGAGTTTCGAATAATAGGATAGAAAGTGAGTGTCTTGAACGCTTAGGGGTTAACCCACCAAGGCATGTACTTGGGTAAAGCACTGCCCTGAAGTTGAGGACCAATACCCTCCCTAGTGGGGGAAAACAGCATGCTAGAAGAGGGGAAATATATTGAATGTTTTTTTCTTTTGTTGACATTCAAATATATCTTCTTTCCTTTTCTCTTATAGCTACACACTCACACACACACAAACACCTTCTATTACTAATGAGTACATCAAATAGAAGATACAGAAGGGATGCCCCCATGCAAGAGTGGCCAGGCAGACAGTAGAATGCCTTCATTTTCTAGAAAATCCCATTCCCTTTTTCCTGTGGAATGTTCAGATTTGGAGTGCAGAACTGTGTGCAGACTGGGGCAATCTTTTGGAGAGATTGGGAACACTCTTCTTTGGATCCACCTCATTCTTAAATAATCACTTATCAGGTTAGTGCTTAAGCATAACAGAATAACAAGCCAATATATATCATTCTGTCCAAGTGCAATTGGGCCTCAGAATCCATCCTTTTATGATGTAGTCAATCTATTAGTTGCCTTGCAAAATGACACTAGAGAGTTACATCAAAATGTTCAACAGTCACAGATATTAAAACAACAGCTGACACAAAGATGAGATAACTTGCAGAGTCAACTGAGTTCTAGTAATGGCTTTCAAAGTAGAAAACGAGCTGCCATCTAAATCTGCTTTAAAACCAACTACTTTTATTCATTCTGATGCTTATACTAAACCTGATGAAGGAGAAGGTGCCAGTGGAGGAGCAGGTTCGGGCTCCGGTTGTGCATATTTGCATACCGCCCACAGTTCCTGTGGATCGTGCAGAGCATTCTTGTGGAGAGTCTGCTAAATTTGCCACATTCTTAACCCAGTATCATTTACATTTTATTTGCAGACCTGCTTATTTTCCTAACAACCAGTCAAGGATCACTTGCATACTTTCTTATTTAACCCCTTCCGCGCTAATGACAAAGCCAGCTCATCATGGGCGTTACCTGCGCTACGCGAATGACGAGCTGACTTTTTGTCATAAACAGCGCATTTTTGAAATTCCAGCGCCCAGCGGGAAAAAGCGGTAGCGCGGAAGCGGTTAAGAGGTACAGCCACCTCATTGTCCATTATGTTTGTGGAAAGGGACTGTCCCCTTTCATATGATTATGCAACTTCTAGGGAGGAAATTAAAAAACCTTCTGGTAAATACACATTCATGCAATCTGCAGATACAGTATTGTTGAATTTAAACAAGGTACTAAGGATCTTATTAGTTACCTAACTACATTTAATCAGCTGACAGCCTTCTCTGGGTGGCCTGAGGAAAAGAGATCCTCATTTTTTACGACGGGCTACATGATGACTTTAAGGACTTGTTGGCCCGAGTAGTCTATCTTCTTGAAGATTGTGAGGAATTCATTGACTTAGTTTTCAAATTGGAACATCATTTAACTGAATATAAATCAGACTGTAGTAGGGGTGATCAGAAAATAATGATGAATGGAGAAAAAAACCTGAACCCAAGGTTTCGGATTAGAGCAACCCCATAAAGCATAGGGGATTTTGCAGACCACTTACTAAAGAAGAAAGGCAAAGACATTGAGATCAAAAGGTTTTTATGTGTTGTAGCAAAGCAGGTCCCTCTCTAAAAGAATGCAAGAACAAACTGAACGGAAAAGCTTGGGCAGTCCCTGCTACAAGAGACAAGGAGAGAAATGCTGGAGCCCTTTAGACATTGAGACCCAACTTCTGGGTGAGACAGGTTTAAGGAAATTTGAAAAACTTGCTAATATTTAATGTTGAAGATTTAGTGCATCATTTTCTGTTCCTGTAGAACTAGATTGACAACCGGATAATAAAATATCAAGAGAGATGTTAGTGGATTCAGGAGCAACTAGACATTTAATGGACTTCTTTTTGGGTAAAAATTGTTGAGATCTGTATTATAGAAAGACCCAGAGTAGAAATGATCTGTACAATTTATGGTGGGAAAATCTCATCAGGCCTGTGATCACTCAATCCATTGACTAACCATCACAAATTTTGTGAATCATAAAGAGAAGATTCAATCTAATCTCATTACTGCACCACAATTCCAAGCTATACTCTGATTTTTTTGGTAATGTAAACTTAATGCTTGTCTAGACTGGACTTCTAGAAGCTTAACCTTGCAGTCTTCACATTGCCAAAAACTGCTTACAGGAGGCTAATCTCCAGCAGAATTTAAGTCAGTGTAACTTGGGGGGGGGGCAATATTATACCTGAAGTGTATCAAGACTTTGTTGATGTTTTAGACAAAGCAAAGGACAATGTGTTAACCCTAAAATGTCCATTTGATTGCATAATAGACCTACAACCTTGTGCTCAGCTACCTTGCAGTAGTGTCTATGTGCTCACTGAATGGGAATATCTAGATCCGTGGTAGTCAGAATATGGCCCGCCGGGCCCCCTGCAGCGCGGCAGAACTTGCTTGGTAGCCCACGGACCATTTTTATGGCCCCATTCTTGCTTGGGCAAGGCAAGTACAGCTGCTCCATAGCGGTATCGCCCGAGGGTTTCAGTAAACATAAAAGTGGGCCGCTCAAGCATCGTGATAACAACTTTACTGAGCATGCTCCAGTGGCCCTCTTTTGTGTTTACTGAAAGCCTCAGTGACTACACGCTCATGGCAAGTGGCCCATCACAAACGTTCACTGGGTCTCTGTGGCTTGAAATCACAGTCCTCTAGATAAAAAAAAATATGAAAGACCCAGGCACTTCGCTTACAGTCACAGTGTGATTGCCAGTGCAGGGCCTATGAAGTAGCTACCCCTGCATGTAAGCCAGGCTCCTTGAATCACAAAATTAGAATGAGCCCAGAGCCTGCCACATGGTGGGCAGTGGGAAATAGAATGGGTCAGAGGACAGTATTTCAGGTACATGCAGCAGTCACAGCCATAGTGGGAGCATGGTCAAGACTGCCCACAATCAAATAAAAAAATGACTTCACTGCTTGAGAAGGTAGGTTCCCTTATGTGCATGTGTGAACGAAAACGGGAGTCAATTTTCCAAAATAAAAAGCTTCCATGCAAATGCAATATTTTCATTTACATAAACAGACAAAGTGATGATTGAGGACACCTCTAACAATCCTGGTGCTTTGGGCCTTCAGTTTATTTTTAAAAATTGAAAAGTTTGTTTGTGGAGGCAATACTGTTTAGTTTCAAACAAGGTTAAGATTTTGTTTGGGAGATTTGTTTTGACCTAAAATGAAAATATTTTATTTGAAAGAAAAATGTGGTTTCAGAAAATGGAAAGCTGATGTCTAGAGATGAACAAGCTTACCCGTCAGTATTGAAAGGTCTAATGAGTGGAAACTGACAAGTTCATGGTTGCATTTCCAAACAATGTTTTTCCAAAATATTTTACATTTAATATTTTACTGATAGTTCAAACTCAGTCAGGCAATCTTACTCTTGCTGTTATTTTGTTGGCACAACTAGGCATTTCATCACTTAATTCGAGAGAACTATTTATGACGCCTATTGTCGGAGGGCTACACATGTAAGGGTGATGTAGGAACCCACAAAGTCATGTAATTTGAGGGGTTCTTCTGCTTTCTGAGCCTTTCGGACCGTGGTATTCAGAGTACGGCCCACAGGCCGCAGGTTGCCCGGCCGACTTTACTTCATAGCCCTGTTCTTGCTTTGGTAAGCCAAGCACAGCTGCTCTGTAGCAGGATTGCCCAAGGGTTTCAGTAAACTCAAAAGTGGGCTGCTTAAGCATCGAAGGATATCAACTTTTCTGCGCATGCTCCGGTGGCCCTCAGTGTCTACACGAGCTTGGCACGGGGGAAGCAAAGCCCTTTTAAATATCAGCTGTTATGCATTTACAGCTGACTTTTAAGTTGACTTTCAGCAAGCTTCCTGCTACCTTTCCTAGGACGTCACCATCTGCATTGTCCAGGCCACCCACAGCCTGCTTTCTCCGATCTGGCAAAAGGACTGTACAGGCAGCAGGAGTCCTCCCATGGATCGGGCCAGTCTGCCCCCCTCCTCTCCCACCAGCTTATTTCCCTTCTTTGGCAGCCTACAATGCCGTCAGCCAGCCAGCCCTCCTCGTCAGGAAGCCTGCTTGCCCTGTGAAATCTGCCTGCATGTCATTAAAGTGGACTGTTTTTAAAATTGTGTGGGCCTTTTTTACAGTCTGCTGAATCAGGTTTTACTGTAGGTTTCCCTGCTATTAAAAATAATGTTGTGTGCAGCAGGTCAAATCAATGAAGTCAATAATACCTTGCAAAAAACGTATACAGCATGTCTTCACTAAATAAAAGCTGTCTCAATTTGTTGTAATGGGACCTGTTTTTAGTTTTCTAATTTACTAAAGGGGACACTTTTATTTTGGTACTGGGGCCTATTTTGTGTCCCAGTTTGACCCTGTCCCTAACGCTCCAATGGCACTCCACGTTTTAAAAAAAAATAGAAAATGAGCCTCCCTACTCTGTATCCAGTTAATGTTTTAAAATGGTGGTGATTGTGTGTGTGTTGGTGTTTTTCTTTTACTGTAGTAGCCCTGCCCCACCAGCAGGCCCAATGGTGCAGCCCTCGGCCACAAACCAGACAGTACCTTTGGCCCCTGAGAAAAACTTTGTAAGTATCCAGGAAATTGTCTTTCTTTGTCCATCCTTTTCTCCAGTTTCGAGTCAGGTAGTTTAGGGCATATATTGATTACATGGCCTACAGTTTGTTCACATGGTAGGACATTGCATGCAGCTCCTGCAGGTTTACTTCGACCTATTCCAGTAACACCATGGTGCATCGAATGCATTAACTTCATAGTAGAATTACCTCAAACTTTGGGGTATGCAACACAATCTCAGTAACTGTAGACCATTTTACAAAGATGGTACATTTCACTCCTTTAAAGATTAGCTGAGGATTTTGTTCAAGCTGTAATTTGATTACATGGGTTTCCTATGGTTCTGATCTCCGAGAGGGGTTTACAGTTGATTTCTGATATCTTAAAATGTCTTTGTAACATCATGTGTGTGGCAGTTAGATTATCCTCCAGTCATCACCCTCAAACTGATGGGCGAACTGAATTAATTAATCAATTTCTAGAGCAGTACCTATGTTGTCACACAATAGAAGATGGGTTTAATAGGATAGACTTTTTATGGAATGCAGAATTCCCATACAATAATTCTGTTAATGAATCACTAGGATATTAATATTTCGTTGTACATATGTTCTACACCCTAGAATGATTTATACAGAGGGTTGTACACCAGAATTAGTAGATACAGCAAATTAATTTCACGAACACCTCATACACATTCAAAAACCAGCTCAAGATAATTTAGCCTAGGCTAAACAAAGGTATAAAGTCCAAACTGATATTCCCAGATGACCAGGAAAGACATATAGCATTGCGGAACAAGTATGACTATTAACAAAATATTTATACCTTAAGGGTCACAACAAATTCCAACCGAAGCTTGTTGGACCTTTCAAGATTATCTAATTTTTTATTCTGGTAGCTATAAAATTGGATTTGCTATTACTCTCCCCTTCCACCCCAGTTTTTTATACTTCATTGGCTAAACCAGTAATTGAAGGAACGTGTTATTTAACTGTACACACTCCCATTCAAGTAGGAGAACAAGCAGAATATAAAGTAAGAGCTATCCTCGATTCAAAAAGAATAAGAGGCAGTCTTTATTAACTTATTGATTGTGAAGTGTATGGACCTGGGGGTAGATCCTGGAAATATGTGAGTCATTTACATATTCCAAGATTACAGAAAAATATTAATCTGTAACACCCAACCAAGCCCAAGCCTGTTGGGAAGGCCTTGGCAGTTGTGTATGAACATCAAAACACTATAATGCACACTCAAAAGATTTCCAGACTCTTGCAAGAATTGCACCCATCTTGGGTATGCAGGTAGAGTAAATGCTGAATCTGCACTAGAAAAAATGCCTGTTATTGTTGTTACCTACCTGGAAGTTCCTCTTCAGATTCTGCTGACACTGGAATCTTCTTGTCATGATGAGCTGTCAGTGATCTCACATGGCTCTCATTTTAAATCAGTGGTTCTGCCCATGATTGATGCTTTCTGCAATCAACTGCTGAAACTCATACCTGTAAGAAATCCAGTAAGAAATTAAAACAAAACAATCACCTGCGGATGCCTGTTCTGAGGACACAGTAGTGCGAACTTGTGCTGAGCAATATTAGAAAATAATACTTACTGTCCCAAAAAACTGTTTGAAATGCCCTAGCATCTTGGATTCTGATGCAGCTAAAGAGATCATAAGATAAGATTAATCTTTTATCTTAAAAGAGCCTCTTATTTGCTTATTAGTAAGCAAAACTCTAAAGATTGATTAAGGAAGCTTTCTTTTCACAACACACGGCTACCAGAACCTCTTTCATCCCACATGCATTTTGAACTACGCTTTGAAGAAGGCTGAATCTGGTTTAAGGAAATTAGAATAATTCCTGGAAGTTAAACTTGCAAAGCGATTGCATGTTTAAAACCAGGTAATCAAAGGTATGACTGATACAACATCGACTCCCATAACATCGAACTCCAAAAATATCGAGTCAAAAATAACGAATCCCAAAATATCAACACACAATACAAAATATAAATAACACAAACATCGCTAAAAATATACTGTATAAGAAAATCTCGATGACACAAATATTGACAATAAAAATAAAAAACACAAAAATATCGATAACATTAAAATAAAATGAAACATATCAAAAACATCGATATAAACAATATACACACCACAAACATTGATAAAGTACATATAAACTATACCGAAAATACCATTTAAACATATAGATAACTATTTACAATAATATAATAAAATAACATATATCAAATATTTTAAACAAACAATAAAAATAATTGCAAAATGAATGACAAAAAATAAAACAAATACACTAAAAATCCAAAAACAACAAACAAATAAATAAACAAACAATAAAAAATAAAAAATAAATCACTGCAAAAAATAAACAAACAAATATATATCATATATAAAACAAAATATCATATTTATCTACATATACATTTAAATAACAACAATAAACAAAAACAGCAAAAAAATTCAAAAAAGCTATCTCGACCAATAAATGTAAACTACACCAACACAAACCAAATGAAAACTCTAACTAATTAAATAAACACAAAATTCTCTGTAAAAACTGACAACACAGAGAAAGAGTGAACATTTACGAAAGAGAACACAAAACGAAAAACAACTATACAAACAACTATTCTGAAATCCCTCAATAAAGGTAAGAACACAACTTTGCAACTAAAATAAATAAATATAATTAGCTTTTAAAAAATAACTAACTAAAACTATAACATGTTTTCCTTTACGTATCACAGATTAAACTTCGCTAAAAATACACCTAGAAAATTCAACACAAAGATTTACGTACACAACAATAAAATCAATATTATAAAAAAGATATCACACAGTAAGTATATAACTGAAGTAACAAATAAAGTATTTTAAAGTAATACATTTAATAAAAAAGCAAAACATAGGTCACAAATACTTTTCTCTTAACAGCTTCTACAGCAGTCAAAAAAACCACAACATCAACGAAAGACACTTCATTAACTAAAAAGAGTAAGTATAGACTTAGCGGTCCATTATGATGTCGGTCGGATCACCCGACATTTTTCCACGGCCGCTGGACAATTACCCCCTGCCCTATTATGATGGCGGGGGCCCAGCGGCGGACAGAAAGACCATCTGACGCTTTACAGCAGGCAGGCAGGCAGGCAATCATTACGATTGCCTGCTATGCGGTCCTGGGCAATTATATGGTGGTGGTTCCTAGCAGGCACCGCCCGCCATATTTGGGTGTCAGCGGAGTTCGGCCTTTCCATGGCGGGGATGCCACTATGGAAAGGCATACAGACCTTGTTGTTGGGGTTGCGGGCCCCCAGGGTGTTGGGTGGAATGGGGGTACACATGGGTAGTACCTTTGGTACCCCTCTACATTTGCATATACAAGGTGGCGCATTGTGCATGCAAAATCACAACATGCGTTTTTCACATTGCCGTGGGTGCTGCTGACAGCACCGCCTGCCGCAATGTAAATGCGGCATGGTGGCGGTCGCATCCTGATTGGCACGGTGAGACCGCCGCACCTATGGCGGGCGGGCCCTTTTTCCGTTGTGGTGGCGGGCGGACTTTTTCCACCCGCCATTGTAATAGACCCCTAAATGATCAAAATAATCAGATTAACTAAAACTATAACATTTTCTTTTGTTTCACATACTACACTTCACTATAACACCACCAGAATAACTCAAAACAAACATTAACTTTGAAAACAAGTACGAAATCAACATTAAAGAAAAATATAAAATTAAGTAAGTATATAAATTAAGCAAAAAATTAAGCAAACTAATTAAAAACAATAAAATAAATTAAAAACTAAATATAACTAACCAACACTTTTCTCTTCACAGCTTCTACAAACTTCAACATACAATAACACCAACAAAATAAACTTCATCAACTAAAAATAGTATATATGTTTTTTTCTAAACTAAATAAAAGTAGAAACTAAATATTTAAAAAATTAAATTAAATGTAACACTTTAATCAAAAGAAACCTTTGCTTTTAAACCAACTGAAAAAAACGAGTGAATAAACCACGACCAACGATAAAATATTCATCAAGAAAATTAAATCAAGACACATGTAAGTTTATTTTCAAATATAATGACTATACAAACATGTTTACTTTTCAAAATCAGATAATTAATATATATATATATATATATATATATATATATATATATATATATATATATATATATATATATCACGCTCCTGGGTTGTTGCCACACAGTAAGAGAGCACACGGACAGCCAAGAAGGTTTAACCCAAAACCTTTAATCATCGGTATAGACGGCATGCAAAAGATGGGACAAATGCAAGCAGTTCCTTCACATCGCCTTACGCGTTTCGAAATCCATTCTTCATCAGAGGCTTTTGAAATGAAGGTTGCGCTCTACTCCCAAAAGCTGCTTTCATAACCATGACACGCCCTGGATGGGCCGTCCTAATGGAACAGTGCCCTGCAGCTTTCTGGGAGTTGAAGTTTCAGTCCATAGATGGAAGCACTCTTAGCTGCATCAAAGGCTCTGTATGGGCCCCCCACCTTTGCTTCCGTCCTCATCCACCTTGGATGCCCCACAGGAGGTAGGTATATGACGTTCCTCATGGCCCCCAAAGTTCGTAGGGTGGTGCTCATCTCGCGGCTGGCCTGCCGCTAAATATCACGCTCCTGGGTTGTTGCCACACAGTAAGAGAGCACACGGACAGCCAAGAAGGTTTAACCCAAAACCTTTAATCATCGGTATAGACGGCATGCAAAAGATGGGACAAATGCAAGCAGTTCCTTCACATCGCCTTACGCGTTTCGAAATCCATTCTTCATCAGAGGCTTTTGAAATGAAGGTTGCGCGCTACTCCCAAAAGCTGCTTTCATAACCATGACACGCCCTGGATGGGCCGTCCTAATGGAAGAGTGCCCTGCAGCTTTCTGGGAGTTGAAGTTTCAGTCTATAGATGGAAGCACTCTTAGCTGCATCAAAGGCTCTGTATGGGCCCCCCCACCTTTGTTTCCGTCCTCATCCACCTTGGATGCCCCACAGGAGGTAGGTATATGACGTTCCTCATGGCCCCCAAAGTTCGTAGGGTGGTGCTCATATCGCGGCTGGCCTGCCGCTAAATATCACGCTCCTGGGTTGTTGCCACACAGTAAGAGAGCACACGGACAGCCAAGAAGGTTTAACCCAAAACCTTTAATCATCGGTATAGACGGCATGCAAAAGATGGGACAAATGCAAGCAGTTCCTTCACATCGCCTTACGCGTTTCGAAATCCATTCTTCATCAGAGGCTTTTGAAATGAAGGTTGCGCGCTACTCCCAAAAGCTGCTTTCATAACCATGACACGCCCTGGATGGGCCGTCCTAATGGAATAATAATAATAATAATAATAATAATAATAATAATATAATAATAATAATAATAATAATAATAATATAATAATAATAATAATAATAATAATAATAATAATAATAATAATAATAATAATAACAATAACAATAATAATAATAATAATAATAATAATAATAATCATAATCCACATTTGTATAGCGCACAATCACCCGATAGGGTCTCTAGGCGCTGGGGGCCGTCGGGAAGATTAAGCAAGCTATTGCCCAGAGTCGCATGGTGCTGGGCTAACCTGCTGCCGGAGCCGGGGATCGAACCCTGATCCCCAGATTCCAGCGTCAGTCGCCCTGGCCGCGGCGCCACACCTCTCCAATGGAACAGTGCCCTGCGGCTTTCTGGGAGTTGAAGTTTCAGTCCATAGATGGAAGCACTCTTAGCTGCATCAAAGGCTCTGTATGGGCCCCCCCACCTTTGCTTCCGTCCTCATCCCTCATCCAGCTTTGATGCCCCACAGGAGGTAGGTATATGACGTTCCTCGTGGCCCCCAAAGTTCGTAGGGTGGTGCTCATCTCGCGGCTGGCCTGCCGCTAAATATCACGCTCCTGGGTTGTTGCCACACAGTAAGAGAGCACACGGACAGCCAAGAAGGTTTAACCCAAAACCTTTAATCATCGGTATAGACGGCATGCAAAAGATGGGACAAATGCAAGAAGTTCCTTCACATCGCCTTACGCGTTTCGAAATCCATTCTTCATCAGAGGCTTTTGAAATGAAGGTTGCGCGCTACTCCCAAAAGCTGCTTTCATAACCATGACACGCCCTGGATGGGCCGTCCTAATGGAACAGTGCCCTGCAGCTTTCTGGGAGTTGAAGTTTCAGTCCATAGATGGAAGCACTCTTAGCTGCATCAAAGGCTCTGTATGGGCCCCCCACCTTTGCTTCCGTCCTCATCCACCTTGGATGCCCCACAGGAGGTAGGTATATGACGTTCCTCGTGGCCCCCAAAGTTCGTAGGGTGGTGCTCATCTCGCTGCTGCCCTGCCGCTAAATATCACGCTCCTGGGTTGTTGCCACACAGTAAGAGAGCACACGGACAGCCAAGAAGGTTTAACCCAAAACCTTTAATCATCGGTATAGACGGCATGCAAAAGATGGGACAAATGCAAGCAGTTCCTTCACATCGCCTTACGCGTTTCGAAATCCATTCTTCATCAGAGGCTTTTGAAATGAAGGTTGCGCGCTACTCCCAAAAGCTGCTTTCATAACCATGACACGCCCTGGATGGGCCGTCCTAATGGAAGAGTGCCCTGCAGCTTTCTGGGAGTTGAAGTTTCAGTCCATAGATGGAAGCACTCTTAGCTGCATCAAAGGCTCTGTATGGGCCCCCCCACCTTTGCTTCCGTCCTCATCCACCTTGGATGCCCCACAGGAGGTAGGTATATGACGTTCCTCGTGGCCCCCAAAGTTCGTAGGGTGGTGCTCATCTCGCGGCTGGCCTGCCACTAAATATCACGCTCCTGGGTTGTTGCCACACAGTAAGAGAGCACACGGACAGCCAAGAAGGTTTAACCCAAAACCTTTAATCATCGGTATAGACGGCATGCAAAAGATGGGACAAATGCAAGCAGTTCCTTCACATCGCCTTACGCGTTTCGAAATCCATTCTTCATCAGAGGCCTTTGAAATGAAGGTTGCGCGCTACTCCCAAAAGCTGCTTTCATAACCATGACACGCCCTGGATGGGCCGTCCTAATGGAACAGTGCCCTGCAGCTTTCTGGGAGTTGAAGTTTCAGTCCATAGATGGAAGCACTCTTAGCTGCATCAAAGGCTCTGTATGGGCCCCCCCACCTTTGCTTCCGTCCTCATCCACCTTGGATGCCCCACAGGAGGTAGGTATATGACGTTCCTCGTGGCCCCCAAAGTTCGTAGGGTGGTGCTCATCTCGCGGCTGGCCTGCCACTAAATATCACGCTCCTGGGTTGTTGCCACACAGTAAGAGAGCACACGGACAGCCAAGAAGGTTTAACCCAAAACCTTTAATCATCGGTATAGACGGCATGCAAAAGATGGGACAAATGCAAGCAGTTCCTTCACATCGCCTTACGCGTTTCGAAATCCATTCTTCATCAGAGGCAGGCCAGCCGCGAGATGAGCACCACCCTACGAACTTTGGGGGCCACGAGGAACGTCATATACCTACCTCCTGTGGGGCATCCAAGGTGGATGAGGAATGAAGCAAAGGTGGGGGGGCCCATACAGAGCCTTTGATGCAGCTAAGAGTGCTTCCATCTATGGACTGAAACTTCAACTCCCAGAAAGCTGCAGGGCACTGTTCCATTAGGACGGCCCATCAAGGGCGTGTCATGGTTATGAAAGCAGCTTTTGGGAGTAGCGCGCAACCTTCATTTCAAAAGCCTCTGATGAAGAATGGATTTCGAAACGCGTAAGGCGATGTGAAGGAACAGCTTGCATTTGTCCCATCTTTTGCATGCCGTCTATACCGATGATTAAAGGTTTTGGGTTAAACCTTCTTGGCTGTCCGTGTGCTCTCTTACTGTGTGGCAACAACCCAGGAGCGTGATATTCAGCGGCAGGCCAGCCGCGAGATGAGCACCACCCTTCGAACTTTGGGGGCCACGAGGAACGTCATATACCTACCTCCTGTGGGGCATCCAAGGTGGATGAGGACGGAAGCAAAGGTGGGGGGGCCCATACAGAGCCTTTGATGCAGCTAAGAGTGCTTCCATCTATGGACTGAAACTTCAACTCCCAGAAAGCTGCAGGGCACTGTTCCATTAGGACGGCCCATCCAGGGCGTGTCATGGTTATGAAAGCAGCTTTTGGGAGTAGCGCGCAACCTTCATTTCAAAAGCCTCTGATGAAGAATGGATTTCGAAACGCGTAAGGCGATGTGAAGGAACTGCTTGCATTTGTCCCATCTTTTGCATGCCGTCTATACCGATGATTAAAGGTTTTGGGTTAAACCTTCTTGGCTGTCCGTGTGCTCTCTTACTGTGTGGCAACAACCCAGGAGCGTGATATATATATATATATACATATATATTCACAGATATACAGAAAATGTCAGAAGTAGCAAAACTCAAAACTTCACAACTTCACTCATACGCAAGAAAAAGTATCTGGAAACAAAACCCATTGGAAATGTAGGCAATATTACTCCAATTCTTGCTATGGGAGAGCCACTACAGTTGAAACACATGTAGTTAATGTCAGAAAAAACAACAATCCCCCCAATGTGACTGAACTCAAGGTCAGAGATGCTCTAGAAACAATTAGAGAAAAAAGTACCAGCACCCAACAGACCAGTACCCAAATACTAAAAAACATGTTAACTAGGGTTCCTGAACATGTCACAGGATAACTACCAGCCATCCCCCCTTTAAAACGATTAATTGCCAGAACTAAAAGAGCTACAGCTCAAACACCCCCCAACCCCAAACCTTTGTAGAAATAAAAATGGTACCGGAATACACCATCACCCACGAAGATGAAAAATTCCTTCTTCATGACAATAACAATCATGAAAAACGTATTATCATCTTTGCAACCAACAACAAGTTACAAAAACGTAAAAAAACTGCGAAACGTGGATGATGGATGGCACATTCAAAGTATGCCCCAAGCCTTTTTACGAACTATATACCACACATAGAGTTCCTTACAATATTAAAACAATACACCGACAACTAATTTCCATAAACATTTTCATTGACTTGAACAAGCAATGACTCAGTCAATTTTAAAAATATACCCACACACTACAAAACAAGGTTGCTATTACCACTTCAACCAAACTATCTGGAGACACCTACAAAATCTACTCTAAGGGCCACATTTGGATGTCTTGTGGTAGGTCCTCCCAGATGCGTCCAGAGGCAAACAGTACAACTGACTCATATTGGGAGCCGGTTAAACCAAACAATGCAGTACGATGCACAAAAACCTTTACTCACCAAACGATATGGTCACTCCGCTTACATCCTCGTAGTCCAAATGAAAAGCCTCCGGAAACGCAAAAAAAAGTAATTCGGAGGCTTTTACAAGTCTGATTCCAAATGGCGAAGTACGATGCGTACTTCCCATGCGCCGAATTTGTCGCTACAACCAACACCTCAGAGCAGCCAGAAGAGGAGTATTTCAGCAGCGATCCGCGCCACAACACGATTTCTGCTGAACAAGACGTGCAGCCATGAATCTGATTGTGCATGTCATCCCCATACTCTACCTCTTCAAGCACTATTACTACCGCAACCAATGCATTTGTCACAGAAGGTAAGTCCAACACCTACCTGTTGATTCAATAGGGGGTTGCCAAATACGAAGAGCAATGTACATTCAATATGGGGTGGGGGGGGCAAATACCCATAGCAATGTTGATTCAATAGGGGGTGGCAACTACCCATAGCAATTTACAGTCAATATGAGGTTGGCAACTACCCATAGCAATGTACAGTCAATATAGGGGGTGGCAACTACCCACAGCAATGTACAGTCAAAGGGGAGCGGCAACTACACACAACAATGTACAGTCAATAGGGGGTGGCAACTACACACAATAGGGGGTGGCAACTACCTACAGAAATGTACAGTCAAGAGTGGGAGTGTCAAATACCCACAGCAATGTACAGTCAATATAGGGGGTGGCAAATACCCACAGAAATGTTGATTTATTAGAGGGGTGGCAACTACCCACAGCAATTTACAGTCAATATGGGGGTGGCAGCTACCCACAGCAATGTACAGTCAATAAGGGGGAAGGCAACTACCCACAGCAATGTACAGTCAATATAGGGGATGGCAGCTACACACGGCAATGTAGAGTCAATGGGGGGGGTAACTACACACAGCAATGTTGGTTCAATAGGGGGTGGCAACTACCCACAGCAATATACAGTCAATAGAGGACGGTGGAAAATACCTACAGCAATATACAGTCAATATTGGGGGTGGCAAATACCCACAGCAATGTTGATTCAATAGGAGGGACGGCAACTATCCACAGCAATGTACAGTCAATATGGGGGGGGTGGCAAATGTCCACAGCAATGTACAGTCAATATGGGGGCTGGCAAACACCCAGAGCAATGTTGATTCAATAGCGCAAATACTATCGACAGCCATTTGCAGTCAGTATGGGAGGTGGCAACTACCCACAGCAATGTACAGTCAATATGGAGGTGGCAACTACCCACAGCAATGTACAGTCAGGGGGGGTGGCAACTACACATAGCAATGTACAACCAATAGGGAGTGGCAAATACCCCGAGCAATGTACAGCGAATATGGGAGGGTGGCAAATACCCAGAGCAATGTTGATTCAATAGGGGGGATTGGCAACTACCCACAGCAATTTACAGTCAATATGGGGGGTGGCAACTACACACAGCAATGTACAGTCAATATGGGGGGGTGGAAACTACCCACAGCAATGGATAGTCAATAGGAGAGTGGTAACTACACACAACAATGTCCGATCAATATGGGGGCAACTACGCATAGCAGTGTTGATTCAAAAGGGGGGATGGCAACTACCCACAACAATGTAAAGTCAATAGGGGGTGGCAAATACCCACAGCATTGTACAATCAATATGGAGGGTGGCAACTACCCACAGCAATGTACAGTCAATATGGGGGGTTGCTACTACCCAAAACAATGTACAGTCAATATGTGGAGTGGCAAATACCCACAGTAATGTTGATTCAATAGGGGGGTGGAAACTACCCACAGCAATGTACAGTCAATATGCGGATAGCAACTACCCACAGCATTGTAAAGTCAATATGGGGGTGGCAATAACCCACAACAATGTTGATTCAATAGGGGGGTGGCAACTACCCACAGCAATGTACAGTCAATAGGGGGGGTGGCAAATATCCACAGCAATGTACAGTCAATATGGGGGGTGGAAATGTGTTCCTACACCAAAATTACTGGTTCAAAGTTCTCGCCGTCATACGTAAATCTGTATATGGGGAACTTTGAACAGAAATATCTATGGAGAGCTGGCCCCCCGGAAGTGACCGAACACATTACCTATTGGTCATGTAACATTACTGACATCTTTATGGTTTGGTTAGTCGATGAGGCATGCCTTTTGAAACTTGTGGAACATCTTAACAACAATTCATATAACTTAAGTTTCACGCACAAATCCAGTCCACTCTAAATTGACTTTCTTGACGTTCTCATATATGTGAAGGACAATAGGATCATGTCCAGACTTTTTAGGAAGGAGACAGCATGCAATTCCGTCTTGCATGCAACTGGTGCACATCCCAGTAACCAAATCAATGCCATCCCAATGGCTGAAATGACAAGAATCAGGAGAAATTGTAGAGACCACTCTGTGTTTCTCTCAGAGTTGAAGAACCTAGAGGAACGTTTTGTGCAGAGATGCTATTTACAAACAGTCTTGGATAAAACCAAAACACAAATTCTGTAAACCTCTAGAGAGTCACTACTGTACAACACATACAAGAAAAAGAAAAACAGACAAGCTAGAGACACTAAATTGGCCTTTGTCACTGGCTTTAATGCCCAGAGCTATGAAATCTACAGGATTTTACACAAACAATGGCACTTACTGCATCTAGATAAGTCACTGGGTAAATACATTACGAGAAAACCCAGGGTGGCACATAGAAGAGGTACCACCTTACGTAACCTCTTGTGCCGTAGCTAACTCCCCCCAGTGAGACAAAATGCAACTTGGTTACCAACCAAACCAATAGGCTTTTCTAAATGCACACAATGTAATGTCTGCCCTTATGCTCTGAACAAGCTTATCGACTTTCAATACAACACACTTACCAAAGATCATGTATGGGAGTTCATGAACTGTAACACCAGATATGTGGTTTACTGCATAATCTGTGTTTGTGGACTTATCTACATAGGCAGCACACTACGTCCCCTGAAGGAAAGAATTCAAGAACACATTAGGGCGGTCCAAAATAACAACACAGACTACCCTTTTGCTGTATACTTTAATGAGTTACACCCGTTAACTAGCATGATGGGTATCAGATTTCATGGTATCACCCAAACACATTCCCAACAGAGAGGGGGAGACCGACTTCTCAATCTACGAATGCCAGAAATCCAATGGATCATTAGATTGTGAGCGGTCGAACAGGGTGTCAATTCCGATAGGGAGTTACATGTCTTCCTATCTGAATGACTGTGAGAGCACGTGGTCCTAAGTCCTGTATTTGTCTGTGTCCTAATAATAAGGATAGGGCCATGTCTGTGACAGTGGATGATAATGTGAGAATAGTTTTTATATAAGAAATGACACTCCTGGATCATGCAGACTTTGTGAATCAATGTTAAGCTGTAACAATGTATACCATGAGACTCACCATCTGATGTGATTTGGGGACACTATGATCTCAGAATGTTTCAAATTCTCCAACAAATTGTATACAAAATGTGTCAAAAGTTTAGTTTTCCAACGCAACCAGATCTGGTGACTTTAAGTGTTGTGTATAAGATTATTGGCACCGCATTTGGTTTGGTGAATGTGTTCTACTATATTATCTGTGTACAGTGAAAGTGTAAACTAATGCACCAATATAGATATGTTGTTTTGAGCCCTCAAACAATGTTCATTGGGGATGTGGATTTTTTGCATGTTATATCTCCTTTTTAACATGTGTGTCATATGACTCCCTTGTATTTCTAACTGTAATGTCCAAAACACAAGTCCTTCCTTCTTTCAGACGGTTTACCTTTTATTATTTATTCTTGGCTTCAACTGTGTATGGTTCTTGACCTCAAAGCCCCATCGGGTGTGAAGAACAGAAATCTTCATTCTCAGGGGTCTCACTAATACAAAAGAACTTGGCACGGAAGCTGAAATATTAAAATACATGTTTATTAAACTTAATAAGTGAGACTACGTCACACAGGAGCCTTTAGCACCTGAATGAGGCAGTCTAAAGAATACAGAACACAGAGGTCGTTTGTATGCTTAGGATTACAAACTCAGCATAAAAGAAAGGGGCAGTCCTAGCTTCTGCAAGCATACAAAACACCTAATATGGACATACAAGATCTGCAAAATATTAGCCAATATAAAAACATCATGTAACCACTATGTCCCCCTTACGTCGTGTTTCTGCCCAACCCATAAGTCAATCAATTACAGCACTTATAGGTCAATCAGTAATGGCAGAACATGTCTGTATGCAGTTAGGCCAGCTAGTGTCTGAGATTGCTTTCTAAGCAAGGACAGAGGGGGGTTTTCTACACGTTGCAGTCCAAAGGGCGGAAACACTTCATGAATAGAGCAGTCTGTGTAAAGGCAACACAAATTGAAGACAAATGTAAGATGGAGTCAAAATTAAAGAACCTCAGACCCCCCTTTTGCCATTACACAGGCAAATCCTAAAATTATTTTGCAAACATTATGTATTTCAGTGACTATTGACAATGCCAATAAAACAATAAGAATCAGTCTCCAAACACCAATTCTATACAATCGCACGGGAACTACCCAGAGTCCGTCAAAGCCTCTTCTGCCAGGCTTCAATTGTCCATCAAATCCTGTTTCTGTTGTTTTCTTCCGCATGGGCCTCTTCATTCCAGCCTTTCATGAAAATGATGTTACTCAGTATCCGTTGGAGTGCCTTCCTGGCAAACACTCACAGCTCACTTGAAAGTCTCAATGTCTCAATGCAGTGCACAAATATCTCTCCTCTGCGGCAGGCACTACAGATAGTGTGCTCTTCATTGATCAAGTGGTACAAAAGGGGGTGGTGATGGACGGAGCATCTGAACCAATCAAACACTCACACCCAGTCAAAAGATCTGGGTTTAATCCATCACTGTTCTTTAGCCCACTCTGCCACCCCAGTTCAGACATGGCTATATGCAAATCAGTCTGACCCTGTGCCTCATGGGAACAGTCTAGCCCGAACTGCCAAGCCATGCCTTCCCTGGACCGGAAACAAGCTTCCGAGGACCGGTTTCTGGCATTGCAGCCGTCTTCAGCCCGGCTTGCTTGAATCCAGTGGCAAAGTGAGCAAGGGACTCACGTCTGAGCATACCCTGCCACACTTATGTCGGCCAAAAGTGGTACAAAAAGGGGTGGTGATGGACGGAGCATCTGAACCAATCAAACACTCACACCCAGTCAAAAGATCTGGGTTTAATCCATCACCGTTCTTTAGCCCACTCTGCCACCCCAGTTCAGACATAGCTATATGCAAATCAGTCTGACCCTGTGCCTCATGGGAACAGTCCAGCCCGAACTGCCAAGCCATGCCTTCCCTGGACCGGAAACAAGCTTCCGAGGACCGGTTTCTGGCATTGCAGCCGTCTTCAGCCCGGCTTGCTTGAATCCAGTGGCAAAGTGAGAAAGGGACTCACGTCTGAGCATACCCTGCCACACTTATGGCGGCCAAAAGTGGTACAAAAGGGGGTGGTGATGGACGGAGCATCTGAACCAATCAAACACCCACACCCAGTCAAAAGATCTGGGTTTAATCCATCACCTTTCTTTAGCCCACTCTGCCACCCCAGTTCAGACATGGCTATATGCAAATCAGTCTGACCCTGTGCCTCATGGGAACAGTCCAGCCCGAACTGCCAAGCCATGCCTTCCCTGGACCGGAAACAAGCTTCCGAGGACCGGTTTCTGGCATTGCAGCCGTCTTCAGCCCGGCTTGCTTGAATCCAGTGGCAAAGTGAGAAAGGGACTCACGTCTGAGCATACCCTGCCACACTTATGGCGGCCAAAAGTGGTACAAAAGGGGGTGGTGATGGACGGAGCATCTGAACCAATCAAACACCCACACCCAGTCAAAAGATCTGGGTTTAATCCATCACCTTTCTTTAGCCCACTCTGCCACCCCAGTTCAGACATGGCTATATGCAAATCAGTCTGACCCTGTGCCTCATGGGAACAGTCCAGCCCGAACTGCCAAGCCATGCCTTCCCTGGACCGGAAACAAGCTTCCGAGGACCGGTTTCTGGCATTGCAGCCGTCTTCAGCCCGGCTTGCTTGAATCCAGTGGCAAAGTGAGCAAGGGACTCACGTCTGAGCAAACCCTGCCACACTTATGGCGGCAGTTCGGGCTGGACTGTTCCCATGAGGCACAGGGTCAGACTGATTTGCATATAGCCATGTCTGAACTGGGGTGGCTGAGTGAACTAAAGAATGGTGATGGATTAAACCCAGATCAGTTGACTGGGGGTGAGTGTTTGATTTGTTCAAGCGCTCCGTCCATCATCCCCTTTTGTATCGCTTTTTTCCCCCTCTCAGTGTGGCAGTGTATACTCAGACGTGAGTCCCTTGTTCACTTTGCCACTGGATTTAAGATAGCCTGGCTGATGAGGATTATGAATCCGAAACCGGTCCCAGGATGCTTGTTTCCGGTCCAGGGAAGACATGGCTTGGCAGTTCGGGCTGGACTGTTCCCATGAGGCACAGGGTCAGACTGATTTGCATATAGCCATGTCTGAACTGGGGTGGCTGAGTGAACTAAAGAATGGTGATGGATTAAACCCAGATCAGTTGACTGGGGGTGAGTGTTTGATTTTTTCAAGCGCTCCGTCCATCATCCCCTTTTGTATCGCTTTGTTCGCCCTAAGTGTGGCAGGGTATACTCAGACGTGAGTCCCTTGTTCACTTGGCCACTGGATTCAAGATAGCCTGGTTGATGAGGATTATGAATCCGAAACCGGTCCCAGGATGCTTGTTTCTGGTCCAGGGAAGACATGGTTTGGCAGTTCGGGCTGGACTGTTCCCATGAGGCACAGGGTCAGACTGATTTGTATATAGCCATGTCTGAACTGGGGTGGCTGAGTGAACTAAAGAATGGTGATGGATTAAACCCAGATCAGTTGACTGGGGGTGAGTGTTTGATTTGTTCAAGCGCTCCGTCCATCATCCCCTTTTGTATCGCTTTGTTCGCCCTAAGTGTGGCAGGGTATACTCAGACGTGAGTCCCTTGTTCACTTGGCCACTGGATTTAAGATAGCCTGGCTGATGAGGATTATGAATCCGAAACCGGTCCCAGGATGCTTGTTTCCGGTCCAGGGAAGACATGGCTTGGCAGATCGGGCTGGACTGTTCCCATGAGGCACAGGGTCAGACTGATTTGCATATAGCCATGTCTGAACTGGGGTGGCTGAGTGAACTAAAGAATGGTGATGGATTAAACCCAGATCAGTTGACTGGGGGTGAGTGTTTGATTTGTTCAAGCGCTCCGTCCATCATCCCCTTTTGTATCGCTTTGTTCGCCCTAAGTGTGGCAGGGTATACTCAGACGTGAGTCCCTTGTTCACTTGGCCACAGGATTCAAGATAGCCTGGCTGATGAGGATTATGAATCCGAAACCGGTCCCAGGATGCTTGTTTCCGGTCCAGGGAAGACATGGCTTGGCAGTTCGGGCTGGACTGTTCCCATGAGGCACAGGGTCAGACTGATTTGCATATAGCCATGTCTGAACTGGGGTGGCTGAGTGAACTAAAGAATGGTGATGGATTAAACCCAGATCAGTTGACTGGGGGTGAGTGTTTGATTTGTTCAAGCGCTCCGTCCATCATCCCCTTTTGTATCGCTTCATTGATCAAGGGCACAGATCATCTCATGCAGACCCAAGTACTATTAATCAGGGAAGAGCAACAGACTGTCACTCTCAGCAACACTTTCAGGCTCCAACACTCTCTATTCAGTGTCAGAGGATGCTCGGGCTGCTCTTTCATGGGCACCATAATGTAGTGCCTTTTGCCAATCTCAAATCCTCTGGTGCACTTCACTTCCGTTGGAGCAAAGGAAAAGGGGTTGTGTGTCCAAAACTCAGGCCAATATGCTCAAGGGACTGCACACTGTCAGAGGTTAACCAGCACATGACAGGTGGGTGGAAAACTGAAGCCTCAAACAACAAGAATCCTTCTCTTTCACTCTTCGCACTGAAATTCTGGTTCTGTGGCAAAACCAGATCCTCCTTCTCTGATGTTCAACGCCTTCTGATGAAGCAAGCACAATACGTTGGAGATATCACTGATGGCACGCTGGCGATCACTGTCTGGGTGCTGAGACTGTAGGGCCAAGGTATGTAGCCCTCATCTGTAGCTGACACTGATGAGAATTAGAACTCATCTTTATCACCGTTCTGCAGGGTATCATTCTTCCTTTGACTCTGGAAGATCCCGCAGAACCTAGTGACGTAGGAAATGTGACACAGTTTCCTTCAATTAAGTACAAAAGCAGTTCACTGTACAACAAGGGACTGCAAGCAAGTGGCCTGAAATCTTTAAAGGAGTGACCATACGTCATGGGACATTTCTGGTCTAGAACACACTGTCATTCTCAAAGGCAATACAAAGACAAAGGCAGTAGGCAAAACAGTGCCTCTAGCCTCTTTAATTGGGTTTCCATGTGAGAGCATATCCCCTACCATCTAAGGGTAGATAGCGCCATGGGAATTCTATCTGAATGGATGTCCTCACACATGGTGGCATTGTCTAATGGGGCAAACACATTTTTTTTCTCTAAATGATTACATATAGGTGTTCCTAAATTCCTTATCTAGAGCACCTCAAAAGAGAGATCCCATAATACATTTTATCAGGGACATGTAGATACCTCCCTTTAATAATTGTGCATCAGGTGGACTATGCAATACAAAAGCTAATGATCAAAATGCAGAAACAAAAGACAAGAACTAGAGAGTCCTGGTATTTCCATTATTTAAAATACATCTGGTCCATCAAAAATTAAAGCAGCAGAAAAAAGGAACTAAAAACCAAATTAGAATAGGCATTGAATTTGTCATATTAAAAAAAACGTAAGGCGTCTCCTATTGAGGTGGAAAACGTATCTTACTATAGTATTGAGTCAGTTAACCAGTCCATCACTACCCTAACAGTCAAACTGGAAAACATCAGAGTAGGCTTAAAGAAAATTTTTGAAAACCAGTCTGGTCATACAAAAGGGGATTATACATAATATGGGGTCTCTGGTACATTACTGCAGTCTGGAAGTGTGAACCTGAGCAATACACCAACTGGTGAAATGAATTTGGAAAAGGGAAATGGGACTAGGTAAAAATGAAGCCTTGTTTCCTTTATGGTACAAAGCCATACACTACTTAGGAAGCAGAACAAAACTGACTAATGTAATATAGACATTAGGTCACCATGTACAAGAGTCACAAATCTATAATTTATCCTTACGTCCAATCAGGATACATACATTTAGGGCTGCCTGTTCCTTCAAGGGAAGAGGACAGTATCGTGACTAATTGCAGATGACACACTTTGATTCTGTATATCTCTTTTTTATTTTCCTTCAAATACCATTAAAGTCAAATTTGACATACACTGATGAAGTATTGTCTGTCTATCTGTGAAATTTAGTGTCAGAGCAAATCTACCCAACTGTTGTACAGGATACACATCGTCATGTATATCCCTTCACAACACAGGTAAACTTGTAATAGTATCAAAAGCAGCAACATGAAACAAAAACATGCATTAAAAAAACACAAAAAACGCACATGTCAAGCCATCAGATATACTTGTGTATATCAAGCACAAAAAGCATAGACAAAACAATAGCATATGTAAATAAGCGGTGACACACAACACTATTGCATGCACTTTTATGCACTGTGAACCTGCAGCCCAAAACAGAATATTCAGGCCTGCTTAATTTGTCAGGCTTAAAATCCCCACCCTCCTTTTGACAGCAGATCACCAGTTAGTGGACATTTGGCTGTCAAACACAACTAACTGTGTCGCTTCTGACACACAGGACCAGCAGGAACAATTCATAAAAGGAAAAAATGCAAAAATATGTAAAACGCATGAACATTTCTGCACATAACACACAAAATATCAACTGTAACAACCATTTTTTGAAAACATACTAAACCTTTTTAACTTTCCAATAACTTTTTCACAGACACTCTGCGTGTCCCGTGCGCCAACACCCTTTGAGGCCCTGCTTTTCCAAGCAATAATTTCTCCATCTGTTTACACTTACTCCTATCCTACCTCACTGACCTTAAGGTCAAAATCTGCCTTGCGGGCTCCTCAGCCCTCTATCTCTTCCTCACTCTAAGGCTGAAAAAAAGACAAAAAACCTTCCCAACTCTTTCTAACCTGCAATAACCAACCCTATTTAAAAACACATGATATATATATTACTCCTGTTAGGGGCTACAATTTATTTCTATACTTAGATTATTAAAACAGTTACTGTGAATAATTCGCAGAACATATTAACAGACATACCAGTTTTTAGAACAAATGCTTGTTTGCAATGGTACTCATTTCATCTACCTTAAATGGATGAAGGCTCAGTTAGGTCTAGCAAAAGTTAAAACCTTCCACCCTGATATTAAACTCAAACCTCTGCACCAGGCACATTGGCTCACTGACCTATTTAAAAGGAAACCCAAATGGGAACAACCTGCAAATGTGTATTATACCTAAATGTATGCATTTACTGAAGCCTAAAGCACTTTAAAGCTATTGTAAATGGCAAAAATGCCCAAATTTTACCCAAATTCGATTTTGATATTTGGGGCACTAAAAAATAAAGATCCTATAATAATGTTACATATTAATCATCCTCAGAATGTTCTTTACAAATTGCAGAGATTGGACATTGGACATATCTCCTGCAAATCCTGAGAAAAATGAGTTTTTCACGCCTGGTCAAGTGAAATTCTATATGCTAATGTCCTTATTATGCAGTATACCATACCTTAAATTAAATTATAATGCTAGGAGGTCACAGTATAAGTATTAAGCTTCATGAATAGTAAAAAACGAATTTTGTAGCACTGATTTTTATAACCTAATCAGTTTTGATATTTCCACATATTAAGGCTCTGTAATTCCTTGAATCTGACTTTCTTTTCTTTCTTTTTTTTTCTCTGTGCCACGTGGGCCGACGAACAAAGTGGCCTGGCCTCCTCAGGTCATGTACACATTAACCAGATTAAACTGTAAGAAACTAACTTTCGTCACCAGAAACTGACCTGCAAAGCCAATTTCCCTGATTGATCTTTATCTGAGATTGCCAATCAATGTTCAAGACATCGTTAACTTTTTAGTTTCCTTGGACTTGCCCTATCTTGTTTCAGCATCTGTTACGGTTTCTTTCTTTTTAAATGTTTCTTCATTACATGGGTTAATTATTATTTAGCAACTGAGCCAAGAATATGCTTAGAGAAATGCTTAAAGAAAGGAAAACCCTTAATTGAAATGTCTTCCTATAATACAAAATATTGAACCTTAGTTTTAGAACCTTTTTAAAACAACATTCTGAAATGCAACGTTTCACCTGTGCAACTGAGCGCAAAGTCCTGGCTGAATAAATATTCCTGTTTATTTAGCTTGTCTCTAAGTGCTTGTAACATGAGCAGCTGGCAGTCTTTTTCAAACTAAAACATATCAATGCGTGTTCTATTATATTTTGAGTTCAGCAGGAATTTACTTCAGCTGATCTGTTTGCCTGTTAATATCTAACACAATGTATCTAAGGAAAATGCTGTAAGTTTATTTATTTTTTGCAAAACACCCAATTTCATTTTTGGGGGCTTTTTATTCCTAGTGAATGTGAATTTACATTTTAGTTTTTAAACATTTAGACATCTTGCTTAATAAACTGAAAACATCAAAAAGAAACACAAATACACATTTGAGCTCATTTCAGACATAAACAGAAAGGGGTCAAACACTCAGGACACACAATACGGCGTGCTTTTAGCCATGCATTTCGTGAATAGCGCCATCACTATTCACTTACAGAAATTGCACTAATGGGAAAACCACATAGACATTTAAACACACATTTAACCCACATATCAATACTCAGGACAGAAATAAAGGACAGCCCACAAACTGTATTTAAACCAAACCATTTGTAAATACTAGTTGTAAGTCATATTTACAAGAAACGCTTCTCAATTGTGTTCCAAAAGACTGCAAAAACAGCCCAACAGACTGATGTATGTACAAGAAGCGAAAATACACTCAATTCACTAGCTTTGACTAGCAGAACAGCAAAAATCGCTCTGCATATCTTCATTCATAAAATTGCACAGACAAAGGATCCTTGTATGTATTATGTCCATATTTTAATTCCCTGGGGATACAAAATCACCAAGGAAGAAATATGTTTGTAAATCTAAACCTATTTAGATATTCCCCCTAGGGAAGCCGGCTAATTTACTTCACATCACAACATGGTACCTTCCAAAATAAAGCAACACATTCGTCTTATGTGAGCTTTCAAACAGGCATGCCCAAAAATATTGCAAAATATACAATATTATAATCAAAATAGTGCTTAATGTACTTTTCGTACGTGCACCGTTCAACTAAACCAAACAGAGAAAATTCCCCTCATTGCCTGTCTACACAAATTGCAATTTGCATATACAAACCTATACAAATCCAAAGTTGGCCAACCCAAATTCCAAAGTTCTAAAGCTACAGTCCCAAATTTGCTAAGATTAGGCATTTTATAGCTCACTAATCTAGCTTGAAACTTCAAGGGGTTATCTCTACCAATACACTCACAAATATACGAGCCCCTCGGCTTTGGTAATTTGCAATAACCAAATCAAAAACCAAGAAACCAAACCCCTCGGCTTTGGTAATTGCAATAACCAAATCAAAACCAAGAAACCGAACAAAGTCGTGGGAGCGACCCACTTGTACTTCTTATTTTTACTAATCAAAAGGTTATCCAAATTCTAACTGTCAAGTTCTAAATGACCTAATGGTCTCTTTGTTTTTTTTTTTAATACTCACGCCAAAAAGGGTTCTAAGTCAGGAGTGACATCATGTGGAGGATCAAAATCAGGAAGTGCAGAAATACAGTGTGCTGCAGAGACGAAGAATCTCCAGAATCCCTGTGCACAGAGTACCTTCTTAGTATAATCCTGTCTTGTCCTCCTCAGTAGCTTTCTGTCTCCTGACAAGATCACTCCCACAGAAAGTCACTTCTCTGATGAAGCCCGCGTTGGCCGTGCCATCTGAAGAACTGAAATATTCATTCTCAGGGGTTTCACTAATACAAAAGAACTTGGCACAGAAGCTGAAATATTAAAAGACATCTTTATTAAACTTAATAAGTGAAACTACGTCACACAGGAGCCTTTAGCACCTGAATGAGGCAGTCTAAAGAATACAGAACACAGAGGTCTTTTATATGCTTAGGATTACAAACTCAGCATAAAAGAAAGGGGCAGTCCTAGCTTCTGCAAGCATACAAAATACCTAATATGGACATAAAAGATCCGCAAAATATTAGCCAATAGAAAAACATCATGTAACCAGAATGTCCCCATTACGTCATGTTTCTGCCCAACCCATAAGTCATCAATTACAGCACTTATAGGTCAATCAGTAATGGCAGAACATGTCTGTATGCAGTTAGGCCAGCTAGTGTCTGAGATTGCTTTCAAAGCTAGGACAGAGGGGGGTTTTCTACACGTTGCAGTCCAAAGGGCAGAAACACTTCATGAATAGAGCAGTCTGTGTAAAGGCAACACAAATTGAAGACAAATGTAAGATGGAGTCAAAATTAAAGAACCTCAGGTGTTGTATTATAATTACATCCGTTAGCTTACTTACACAGTTAGCATCCCATAAACTTGGATTGTGATAAATTTACAGAAACAAACGTGGAGCTTTGCAAGTGTATGCTTGAGAAATTAGTGAGCAATATATTTGAAATGTTTTCTTGCTCAATTACAGACTCAGGGAAATGGTTGTGATCTAAATGGTAACCATTCTAATATGGCTGCCTTCATAAGTAACACACAAACAAGTCTGTCGCCGATCTATATTCTTTCCTTAGATGCCAGCTCACTAATACTTTCGGGTCATGTTTCTAATCAAATACAGCCGCGATGGGAGTACTGACTGTTTCAGCAAAACAGATGGACGCGGGTTGCTGGGGTCGCATTAGAAACCTCTAAAAGTTAGTGCGGGTTCACTCTTTTCCAACATGAGGCGTGAGGACTGCGGGAGGTCTGTCAGCTTTAACTGACTGACTTAACAGCCTTAACTTGTAAAGAAACTACTTCACTTTTGACAAGATGTATTGCCCTGTGTCTCCTTAACGCTGCCCATGCGATATTCTTTGGGACACTTTGAATTACTTACAGGATCAATAGGAACCAGGGGGGACATGAGCCTGACATTACAATGAGTTAGGAGAATACTTCTGCACTATTGAGTAGTCCAAATACATTCTTTTACATGTACCGTTTTCTGTATATCGCGCTTATACATACTACTAGCATCTTTTGTAACGATTGACAGATTGTGAACAAATGTTTTGCTAAAAATGTTTTGTTCAAGATGTGTATATTTTTAAAGATAGACCTTTTAATCACTACCCCTCACACCTTGCAACGATGATGCGTTCACATGTGAGATTTAGAATTATCGCATTTAGATTTTTATTATGCCCTTTTTTGAAAGAGCTCGGAACTTATCTCATCTATTTATACGCTGTTGCATATTTCAGCTTTCTAACTTTTAATAATATATTTTTCTCAGTTGGTTTGGCTCTGCGTTGCCTGATCAAATATCTTTTGTATGAACTTAATGTTTGCACATTTCTTGACATCTAGGGTCTTATCACAGCACCCTGAATACTGCGGCTCACTTGGCTCCAGACTAAGACAAAGAAAAAACAATCTTTTTTTTAATGTAAGTTCCCTCATCTACGCATTGTGCACATGGTAAAGTTCTAGTTTGTTGGTTATTTATTTGGAAGTATTAACACGTCTCATTTATTCTTCTATATCACAGGGTCTTACTATGGTATCTTAGCGATTTGGACATTTAACTGTTGGATGACAATTACAACGTAGACTTTAATTTATTTCTATTGCAAGTCTTTTGGTAACAGTGTGATATTAGACTTGTATAGCAGTGTGAAAACACATCTTAGTCTACAGTGAGGGGATATCCTTCATTTGAATAGTAATTGTCTCCTTTTATCTCTTGTCAATTAGGAATTTTCCAATATTAACTTTCCGAAACGATTAGAATTTTTGGTTTACTACCAGTCATACCTAATAAAAGATCAGTCAAGGAGATACATATTTGACTGTTTTTCAAGTAAGTTTTGGTCTAAGGGGAATAGTCCCAAACCTTTGTCAGAAATATCCCAGGACTCTCTGACTGCAAATCCGTTTTAATTAATAGGTTTTTGCGGCCTATCAAACATATGGGAAATCAAACTTCAGTGCCTGGGATACAACAAGAGAAGAAAGGATCTGAAGCATTTATCACGAGTGAGCTTTTTTAGGTGTACACAATATCGCAGTTTTACAACTATTGGTTCTTTCTCATGTGCATACTATAATTGTTACTGATCGAGTCTCCACACCTTCTTATAATTATAGTCCATCTATACAAAGTTTCGAGTGAGGACTAAGGATTTTCCATATTTCGTGATATCAGAGCCAAAAAAGAAAAAGTTTCTCAGGCTCCTGTGTTATTATGATTTAAGGTTATTACGTTTCCATTGTTATTCTAGAATACCCTCTTGGTGTATGGTATGTCCTCACGACTATGTTCTTTGTTTTTCACGTGGTTTTTCTTTGCTTTTTTGTTTTTTCTCATGTATGTTTACAACCTAGACATCCATTTTATAATGACAAGTGTTAAGGCAGGTACCACTTCACAATATTGAAGTTGTGTGGTGTTATGCTTCACTCACTTTTTCGGTGTTCTCCCATTCTATGGTCCTTTGCTCTGGGCGTTTCTTACTCTTTCCCTCCTTTTTTTCTTTGCTCCTTTTGTGTGATAGATATTCTCATTCACATCATGTCTCAGTTTCAGCTCAAGGAGGTATTTTGTGGCTTTACATTCTTTGATATATGTGCCAACTACTGTATTCATGCTTATTTTTATAGCCTTGAGGATGTCACGGTGGTGACGAAACGCACGTTGGCTGTTTTCGTTCTACAAGACAAAGAACTGGAATTCTAAGCACATCATAGAATATGTCCTTTGTGAATGTTAAGACTCTGGATGTGAAATATATGTATTTTTGAGATTTATTAGGAAATAAATCACTGTATAATCATCAAATTTGTTTTTTTATATAATTCCTGTGACAGAAAGTTTCTCTCATCAGTATGGTGTTTCCATTGCTTTAGAGACGTATATATAAATTGTACACGGAATGGTTAGAGTGCCGGCGTTTCGTCTCTTGTACCCACAGCAATGTTGATTCAATAGAGGGAAGTGGCTACTAACCATAGCAATGTCCAGTCAATATGGAGGGGGCAACTACCCACAGCAATGTACAGTCAATATGGGGTGGCAACTACCCACAGAAATGTATAGCCAGTATGAGGGGTGGCAACTACCCACAACATTGTACAGTCAATATGGGAGGGTGGCAACTACCCACAGCAATGTTGCTCAATTGGGGTTGGCAAATACCTACAGCAATGTATAGTCAATGGGGGGTGGCAAATACCCACAGCAATGTACAGTCAATATCGGGGGGTGGCAACTACCCACAGCAATGCACAGTCACTGGGGGTGGCAACTACACACAGCAATGTACAGTCAATATGGGGGGTGGCAACTACCCAAAACAATGTGCAGTCAATATGTGGGGTGGTAAATATAGACAGCAATGTACAGTCAATATGGGGGTGGCAACTACCCACAGCATTGTACAGTCAATATGGGGGTGGCAACAACCTACAACAATGTACAGTCAATATGGGAGGGTGGCGACTACCCACAACAATGTTGATTCAATAGGGGGATGGCAACTAGCCACAGCAATGTAAAGTCAATAGGGGGTGGCAAATACCCACAGCAATGTAGATATGGGAGGGTGGCAACTACTTACAGCAATGTTGATTCAATTGGGGGGTGGCAAATACGTACTGCAATGTATAGTCAATAGGGGGGGTGGCAAATACCCACAGCAATTTACAGTCAATATGAAGGGTGGCAACTACCCACAGCAATGCACAGTCAATAGGGGGTTGGCAACTACACACAGCAATGTTGAAGAAAATCTGTGTTTTTGGTGGGGGATACACCATATGTGTATATATGGTGGGAATAACCACATACATGAAGCTGCATAACTGGAGTATGGGGTAAATACCCCCATACATAAAGATGTATATCTGTGGTATGGGGGGAACCCCCTTTACAAGCAGATGCATATTTGGGGTTAGTGGTGCATACCCCCATACATGAAGATACATATCTGGGGTATGGAGAAAATACCCCTATAAATGAAGATGCATATCTGGGGTTATAGCAAAATACCCCCATTAATAAAGATGCATATCAGGGCAGTGGGGGTAAAACCCCATACATGAAGATGCATATCTGGGGTTAGGGGGAAATGCCCCCATACATGAAGATGCATATCTGGGATTAGCGCGAAATACCCCATACATGAAGATGCATGTCTTGGGCTGGGGAAATACCATCATACATGAAGATGCATATCTGGGGTTCAGGAGAAATGCCCACATACACGAAGATGCATATCTGGGGTGTGGAATAAAGACCCCCATACATGAAGGTGCATATCTGGTGTGTGTGATAAATACTCCTGTATATGAAGATGCATATCTGGGGTGTTGGTTAAATACCCTCTTAGATGAAGGTGCATATCTGGGGTGTGGGGTAAATACCCCATACATTAAGATGCATATCTGGGGTTAGGGGGAAATACACATACTTTAAGATGCATATCTGGGGTTAGGGGGGATACCCCTATACAAGACGTTGCACATCTTGTGTTGGGGTGGAAATTAAAGCAAAAAATCTGCACGTGAACAATGTAACCTATGATCAAAAACAAAATCTTATATCAGTACATGTGGAGTACATGATGCAGGAATGTCCACGTAAACAATCTCACAGGTCATTGTCAATTAATGGTATTCACACACTGTTGCAGCAAAAGTAAATGCCAACTTTGAGGAATGGGTAGAGTAGAGATGCAGGTGCACCAGGGTCACATGCAGACCATGGTTATGTGCTCCTTCCCAGACCACACCAATGAACGTACACACTTACACAGTCCCCACCAGGACAATGCAATGGTAGGTCACAATTTCCATGGATCACCAGCTGTTTTTTGTAATAGAGGCTGGGGACAGCTTTTGGGGCAGAACCACCATTATGGACTTCCTTATATACATTGACAGAGATAGTGTCATGTCAAATACACAAACTTCACTTTCAGTTCATGGCAGGTGCAGGGATTTGGCGTTCCATATAGGCTCCTTGCAGGGAGGAAAGTCACAACTGGACACTCTGACCTGCATACAACAACCTTGATCTAGAGCATCCCTCATTTCACTACAAAACCTTTGTCGAGTAAAACCACAGATGCCATGCTCAAGAAATGATCACAGATTGTGTGTCAATTACTTTCAGAGTGCCTGAGCATAATTGGGATCACAATCAGAACATGGGTCCATAGCATGTCGTTTATGTAGAATGAGGGAATTGCATCATTAGGTAGTTACAGTCAGCATGCTAAATTCTAGGGGAATAGCACATTTGATGCTAGACAAGGAATTAGAATGAACACAAATATGTGTGATCACACAGTGAATGCATAAGTCTACCACGACACACAGAAACATCGCAGGACAACTCCACTCCAATGTACTAACAGATGTAAGACGTTTTTGTGCATCTGTTTTCAATGTAGGAGACTCTGGGTACCGCAACCAATTGTGGTTACTGACGCCACTGCGTAACTCAGTCACCCATGCTGAAATGTGGAATAAAGAGGCACTAAGTAGAAGCCGCAAGTCATTAGGTGGACTTTTGACCTCCTGAAGACAAGATTTTGCTGTCTCGATTGGATGGGAGGAGCCCTACAATATGCACCATTGAAGGTGTGCAACATTATCACTACTTGCTGCATGCTCCACAACCTGGCTATACGGAGGGAAATTCCACTTATTCAGGACGATGGACCCCAGCATCTGCCAGCGAGGGAGGATCCTGGACTGGGAGATGTTGACAGTGGGGATGATGATGATGGCATGGAATTGAGAAAACAGCGTATCCACTACTGGTATGCTGCTCAGTGCATGTCTTTAGCAGGTATATTGGTGTGGCTGGCTACACACTCACAGTATATTAACTAAGCCAGAAAAGTTGTGGGAATGGAGTGATTGAGGAGCTTTTTACTTTCATCTTGTTCTACAAATGTGAATGTCTGTGAGTACGAAAATTGCGTGACTGATTAACTTTGTGACTACACAGATATTGTACTTTGTACATTGACTCCATGGTCAACTGATTTTACAAATTTTGGTATGTGCCATTATGTGGCTAAGAGATATGACAAACTGATCTTTGAGTGCTCGTTCTCTATTTGTGAAACTTACACCCCTCCTCCCACCCAGCACCACTAGACCACACAGACGAGTGTTGTCCAGCCAATGTTTGTAAGGCTGGTCTTTTTGGCACATAGGCAAATGTGGCAGTAGTGATAGGCTCAGACAACATTCCCCAGTGTCTGCCATCTTACTAGTACACATGGACTCGCTGTGAGATAGATTAGCCCAGGATGAAGTGGTTGTACTGTTTGTGTAGACGTGTTTTCTTTTCTTCTAAGTCCCAGCAGGGCCAGTCATACATACACCTTCCTGCCCAGTGATAACAGGCCAATAGGACATGATCTTGAATCACAGTATGTCAGAATGTCGGGGCCAGCTGTCTGCCCTTGGACCTGGTTTCTGACTTGGAGACAACTTTCCTCATGACCTTGTGCACCACACTGCATGCCCCAGTCCCTGCTATTTCATTTTTGGATGTCCACTCACTGTCAGGTAATCATGGTTCTTAGTGGTCTTGTATGGCTGTTTCTGTGGATGAGTGTTTACAATGCACAGGCATCCCATCAGGCCCTGTACTACAAGCACTCTTTTTTTGCATCCAAATGCAGCACCCCTTGCTATGCTTTCCTGCCAGTGGGTGGATGTGTACTGACAAAGCTGGCTGACATAGGTGCCTGGTATTTTGAGCACAAGTCTCTGTTGGTATTTGTTGTAAAGTCAGACACCAGTGCCCAGTGTAATGCATCCTGCTAGTAAACTCTGAATCACCTTTTCTATGCTTAGTTCCTGTAGGTCTTTTTGTGATGTTAGTGAAGATGTATGTTGTCCATTGCCTGGTTTGTAGGATTTTGAAAGACTCCTCCTCCCACAGCCCAGCTAAGTCCTCTGAGACTATGGCTAACTGGCAGGGATGGGAAGCGTTCTGACAAGGATGCAGAGACTGGTCCATGGTGTTAAGTGTAAATCCTAATCCCAACAAAGGCCTTGTGCCAAAAACAACACACACCAGTGTCTGGCATCTTGCTGTTGCACTTCCATTCACTGTCAGGTAGGCATTGGCACAGTTAAAGTGGTTGTTCGTAGTGGGTGTCGTATTGCTTACCATTACTCCAACTCACACCAGGTTATGCCCTTCACACACTCTTCCCAAACAGAGAATACATACCACATGGCAGAAGGTTTTCCAGACAGTGATTGAGAATTGATTATGAAGATGTATTGCTGGTGGCTGATTTTTCCACAACTCACAACAGGCCTTGTGGTCCAAACACCAGTCCGCATTGCCAAACATCTTGTAAGTGCGTTACTACTTACTGTCAATTAAGCAGAGTTTCTGTTTGGTTTGTGGGTCTGGGTGTAAAGAGTGTGTGTATGACAAGACCTGATGTGGGTTGTAGCCATTGCAAATATACCTCCTCCCGCCCAGACCTGCTGACTCCTCTGTACCTATATTTACCTCAAAGTGCGGATAAATGTACTGGCAAGGTGGCTGGTACAGGTGCATGGTTTTTTGAACATGAATGCAACTCACATCAGGAACCTGTGCTCCAAACACCATGCACCAGTGTCATGCATTTCACTAGTCCACTTCCCCTCACTGTGAGTGTGGCTTAGACCAAGTGGAGTATCCTAGTCTGGATGGGAGGAGGAGTCCTTGAAATGGATACAAGTTGCATAAGGCCCTGTCCTATGTGCACCTTTCCAGCCAACTCAAATAGCCCAGTGTGTACTATGCTTATCTCACTGTTGTACGAGTTGTTCCAGCCATATACCTGACACTGGTGCCTGTTTAACTTGACTGCAAACCCATCAAGACTTTCTGCTCCAGGCACCATGCAGCAGTGTCAAAAATCTTGCAAACATATAGCCACTCACTGTCAGGTAAGCAGAGTCCTATATATGCTATCTTGGCTATGTAGGAAGGTGTGTGGAAGCCAGAGTATGATGGTAGATGTAGTCATGGCAGACACTTCTCCTCGCCACCAGCACAACCAGCTCATCTGTGGCAATGGCTACCTGACAGTGAATATAAGTGTACTAACAAGATGGCTGACAGAGTTGCATGATATTTTGTGCACAGGGCCTTGATGGAAGTTGGTTTCAAGATCAACACTATGCAGCAGTGTCAGCCACCTTGTCAATTCACTTCTCCTCACTGTGATGTAAGCATATGCCATGGGGAGTTTGCATGGCTGGGTGTGTGAATGATTATTTTCAATGGCTATAAGTCACTTCAGGCCTTTGCCCACACACATCTGTCCACCAATCAGCAAAAGGCTACATGTAACTCAGCTTCCCTGACAGTGAGTGTGAATGTACTTGCAAGTTGTCTGACACTGATTACTGGTGCCTATTTGTCCATAAGCCGGGTATAGTTGTCCAGACAGAAGTCCCCAAGTGTCAGCCATGTTGTCAGTAGATTTCCACTCACCATCAGGTATGCATGGTTCTTGGTGGTCTGTTTGTGCTCTTTGGGAGGAGTAGTCTTTGCCCTGACTCCATCTCCCATCAGGGTCCATATTCCACACACCATCCTACACATCCTAAATATCTTACCTCTGAGTCTACTTTCCTGACAGTGAGTGGCAATGTGTCTCAGAGACGTCTGACACTGGTGACTGGTGTCTGTATTGTCCAATACTTACCACAGTGCCTTAAGCACCTAACATCAGTCCACAGGGCCAGACATCTTGCAAGTACATTCTCATTGTCTGTAATGGAAGCTCATTTGTATGTTGTCTTGTTGGTCTGTGTGTGAGGATGAGTGTTTGCACTGACTTCAATACCCATCATGCCCTGTCCTACACACACCTTCCCAGCCAGCACAGCCAGCAGACCAGGATCTATGCTATCCCTGATGCTGAATGAAACTGTACTATCAAGATGGCTGACAAGATGGCTGACACTGGGGACTCGTGTTAGGAGCACAATGCCATGATAGGTGTTGTGGACAACTCTGACACCATGCACAAGTGTCAGACATCCTGCAAGTACACTTACTCTCATTGTCAGGACACCACTCTTCCTGGTTTGCATTGTTGGGCACTGTGTGAAGGTGTGTGTATGGGATAGAGCCTGATAGAAGATGTTGTCAGTGCAAACACTTGTCTTCCCACACTACCCTACCAGGTAATCTGGGCCTATATCTACCTGACAGTGAATGGAAGTCTACTATTGAGTTGTCTGCGACTGGTGATTGTAGATTGGCTTGACTACAACTCCCATGAGTCATTGTGCTCCAAACAGCATGCAGCAGTGTCAGCCATCTTTCTGGTACTTTTCTACTGACTGAGATGCTTGCATAGTCCCAGTATGTCTGTGTGGGCTGTGTGTGGGGAGGAGTGTTTGCAGTGACTACAAGTCCCATGGTGCCTGTGGCCAGACCCACCTACCCAGCCATCCCAAACAACCTACCTGTGACTGTGCATTCCTGTGAGTGAGTGGAAAAGTACTGGTCCATGATGTCTGAGACTGGTGGATGTAGTTTGACTTGACTACAACTCCTCTCAGGACTTGTGCTCCAGTCAGCATGTTTCAGTATCAGACATCTTACTGGTACTTTTCCACTGACTGAGAGTCTTGCATAGTCCCAGTATGTTTGTGTGGGTTGTGTGTGGGGAGGACTGTTTGCAGTGACTACAAGTCAAATGGTGCCTGTGGCCAGACCCACCATCCCAGCCTTCCCAAACAGCCTACCTGTGACTGTGCTTTTGTGTGACTGAGTGGAAAAGTACTGGGCCAAGATGTCTGACGCTGGTACAAGGTGTTTGGAGCAGATGCCCTATCTGTGAACTTTTGAGACATATGTACATTAAAATCTAGTACATTTTATATATTTATACTGGCATTTGTTTAGCTGTATCCTTTACAGTGCTTTCTCTAGGGGTGTTATTAATAACTTTTTGAATGTGGATTGTGTACTCACAAGACTCTTGTGATCCTGGGATTTTGTATACGCCCTCCGGCACCTTCTCCTCCCAGGAGGTGAAGTAGACAGGTTGTGCAGGAGAGCCACCACCAGTCTGCTGGCTTTGGAATTATTCCCTGGCCATCAGCTTCTTGACCCTCCTACGCACATCATAGTACCGGGTCTTGATATCTTCCATTATGTGCAGGCAAGGTGCGTGAGCATTCAACTTGCTAACTATCCTCTCCTACATACTATTTCTTTGGGCAAGGGGGTCTGTTGGACTAGGTTCCCAAATAAATGTGGCTCAACTCTGACAATCTCATCTACAAGCACTTTCAACTCCTTATATGTACAACATGGATGCTTCCTCTTGGACATGGTGAGAGTGAGTGTGAAGGTGAGGGTGAGTGTGAATCAGAAAAAAGGTGTGTGATTATGTTTTTTTATGTAATGAAATCTTTGCAGGGTATGTGGTGTGTCAGTGTGTGAGGCGGAAAGAAAGGAATGTCTGGTGGAAGCTTCTTGGGAGTTTTGGCAGTTGTGGCAAAGGATCATGGTCATAGTGTTGGCATTTTATATAGGTGGATTTGAGGGTGTGGTTATTTTTTCTGAGTTGTCAATGCGTTTTTGGGTGTTTCTGACTCCCCCCTTGACATTTGATACACGGACTGACACAGTTCTGTAACCAATTCTCTTGCAACATCATCTCACTGCGTTTTTTATACAAGTCAGAATCGTGACCGGCATGCAAAAGTCGAAGGTTTACAAACATGTCTGTCACATCCGTGCAGTTTACGGAGCCTTCGTTCAAATGATAGCTTCCTGTATAATTCAGTTGTGTTTCACATGGGATGTATCATACTCTGTTGCACGGAGGGCTCGTGGTCAAGTCATACGGAAATCTTTCCCAATCCAATTAGATCGAGATGTTATCCTAGAGACATCAGGTTCAGGGCCTATGTATAGATTACGCCACCAATAGTAACTTTACCTACTCAATTAAAAAATGAATAGCCCTGGCCTATGTACCAACAACTTAAGTAGCCAACCATTATAACATTCTTCTTGAAAGCCCTTGCAATTGAGCAAACGAAACTAAACTAACTCCCTTCCTAGACTACTTGGTAGACACTTGGGTAGGTCAGGGCACCGTAGACAACCAAAGTTCCAAATACCCTGGTGGAATGTCTACGATAGAACTCTAGCTCAAAAAGCTAAAACTAACAACGCAATGGAAGGATGGCATAATGCCTTCCAAGCCACTATAGGAAGAGGACTACGAACCCTACCCAACATAATTGAAACTATAAAAAAAGAACAGTTATCAAGAGCGAAGTCTAGAGCAATCCCTAACTAAAATCGGCCCTAAACTCAGTAAACATACAAAAACAATTCATGAATACCTACAACACAAAACTCCACTATTCCCAAACACCAAAGGGCTAGAATACCTAGACATGATTGCTAAATCTATACTTTAAACAAAAAACAAAACTACCCATCATAAGCATTTTAAAATCACAAAACATTTCAACAACATAATTCTATTCTTCATTGCATTAATAATTATAATTATGTCATTCAAAATTTTAAAACCAACACACAATACAATTATTAAAATAAAAAAGAAACAAACCAATTTAACCAAAAACATTTACCACCCATAATAATTAAAAATAACTTACAGTTATGTCGCAGTAGCCGATCCTCAAAAACAAAAAAATCTATAGAAGATAAATCAAAAGACAAATCTATTCGAAAAGCCCCCCAAAAAAGTGCAAAAATACAACTGTAGAAAAAAGGCTCCAATGTCGCAATCCTCTCAATAACAAAACCCTTAAAAAAACGAAAATTTCTTTTAAAAAACTCACAAACTGAACTGTTGAAAAAAGGCTCCAATGAACCAATCCTCTCAATAACGAAACCCTCAGAAACCCGAAAAGTAGCTTTAAAAAAACGCTCCAATAAACATGAAAAATGAAAGGAAATGGAAAGTAACAAAATACATATTCCTTTAAAAAAAAAAAGTTAGCACCATCCATTCACAAAACGGAAAACCTGTAAAGAGAAAAAAATAAGAACATCCCACAATATTATGTACAAACCCACACACATTAATATCAACATTAATACAAGATAACAGAATTAAACAACACATAACTAACACTACATAACACTCTACTTCTATCCAACACTACGTCAAACATATACAACTTTAAACTACCAAAACAACACCGAACTACACCAAAAATGAACAAATAACATCCTAACAAATCTAATTGCACTACTACTACCTCGCCTCAACCCTAAAACTACCTTAAAAGTAAATTAAATTAAGCTTACCTTCACTGACTAAACACATCTACGAACCCTGAGGTTCCGTCTTCCAAAATGACCTAAAAACAAAATAGATAGACAAAAAAGTGAGAAATGGTTAAAAATGGTTAGAAAAATGGCTGCGTGATAAACTGAAAAAAAGAATGACTTTCCATAGACAAAAATGGGAAATAATAATAAAATACAAACAATTAAATGTATATTTTTATTTATTGTAAAACAAAATTACAAACATTCAAAAAATATACAATTTGTAAAATATACATTAAATATTATATTATCACAAACAAAATATAATATTTAATATATATTAAAATGCATGTTTGTCTCATATACTATAAATGTGCAACCAATATGGAAATTTTAACTAAAAAAGATATGCTTAAAAAAGATATTTGTTTAATAATTGTAAATTATTCTATATATTAATAATTCTTTTATTAAAAATAATGTTCAATATTAAACAAAAAGCTCTGAGAGGCAACATAAACAAGCAATCAAAGTATGTAGAGTACAAATGCCAAACACAACCACTTTGAACGAGAGAGTCTTTGAATTTTTTGATACTTTATTTCAAATGTTTAAGTGAAAAGCCAATACAGCCAACGCGTTTCATCCGTGGCGTGCTTCTTCAGGGCATCCAGAAAGGATAAATGCTCCTCTGGAAAACAAAGTTCTATTTTCGTACAAATAGCAGGGGCAGACGGACAACTCACTGTATGTGCCAGGAGAAGTCCTTAATATGTACCAATCCAGGCAAGAACAAACTTGTTGTTAGATGTATTTTCAATAAAGACCATTGCAATAAAGCTACAATAATACAAATTTTCAAGCAGAGAGTCTGATGTAGCTGAAGTATGGCCCATACAGCATTAAAAGTGTGGAACCATCCTCCACACCTTAGAGCACAACAGTCAAGTTTTCGGGCATCACGACACGGCAAAGTCAATTAAAAAATGTCAGCACAAATTGACTTTGCTGTGTCGTGATGCCCGAAAACTTGACGGGTGTGCTCAAAGAGATTGTATTATTGCAGCTTTATCGCAACAGTCTTTATTGGAACTACATCTACCTACAAGTTTGTTCTTCCCTAGATTGGTCATATAAAGGACTTCTCCTGGCACATACAGTGAGTTGTCCGTCTGCCCCTGCTATTTGTACGAAAATCAAACTTGTTACCCCAGAGGAGTATTTCCTTTCTAGATGCCCTGAATAAACGTGCCACAGGTGGAACACGTTGGCTGTATTGGCTTTTCTCTTAAACATTTGAAATAAAGAATCAAAAAATTCAAAGACGTCCTCTTGTTTAAAGTGCTTGTGTTTTGCATTTGTGCTGTACATACTTTGATTGCTTTTTTATGTTGCCTCTCAGGGCTTTTTGTTTGATGTTTAATATTTGTGGTTTATTGGTGGCAAACCATATTCTGAGGTGGGCTATTATAGACTAGTTTTGGTGTCCTTTTGAAGATTTAAACTACATGAGTCTGTGCTATAGTATGTTCCCCTGGCCATCATTGTTCGTTTGATATAATATTCCATATACTAAATAATAAACTGTAAAAAAACATACTTTCATAATTATATGATTTTACAAAAAATAACATTATATTAAATGTATTAACAAAATGTAAAAAGAAATGTAAACAAATGTTGAATTTTTGTCATAAAAATGATAAACAATAAAAATAAAACAGTTTATAATTAAAGAACTAAAAATGTTACTTTACTATTGCATGACTATACTTTAAAAAAATGTACCATTTCAAAACTGTTAAAAAAATATGCATGTAAAAATATATTTTTAATTTTGCAATTGTACATGAAAAATGTATGTTAAAAAACGTATTATACTTTATAATAAATCCTGAATTACATCAACATTTCTGAATCATGGTTTTAATATTGTTAAAATTTTTATAACAAAACCAAATGAAAACAATTTAAATGTAAACCAAAAAAGAAACACGTGTTTGCAAATACAAATATTCACAATGAAAACTGATATAAGTCTCCTTTCTTATTTCAATGTACATATAAACTCTAAATAAATTACGTAATAAAGAATACAAAATTACTATTCCTAACTCAAAATAAAACTAAACTCAGGGAAAGCGCTGGATAATAAATTCTAAAAAAGGACTCTACCAACTAAACTCAGGGAAAGTGCTGTATAATAAACCATAGTAAATCACGATTCCAACTCCAATACCAACTAAACTCAGGAAAAGTGCTGTATAATAAATCATAATAAATTACTATTTCAACTCCAAAACCAACTAAACTCAGAGAAAGTGCTGAATGATAAACTGTATTAAATTATTATTCCAACTCCATAATCAACTCAACTCAGAGAAAGTGATGAATAATAAACCCCCAAAGATTACTATTCCAACTGCAAAACCAGCTAAACTCTGAGAAAGTGCTGGAAAATAAACCCAAGAAAATTACTATTCCAACTCCACAACCAACTAAATTCAGGGAAAATGCTAGATAATAAACCTTAATAAATAACTATGCAGTCTCCAAAACCAATTAAATTCAGTGAAAGTCCTGGATAATAAACCACAATAAATTACTATTCCAACTCGATAAAAACTAAATTCAGGGAAAGTGCTGGATAATAAACGATAATAAATTACTATTCCAACTCCAAAACCAATTAAACTCAGGAAAAGTGCTGGATAATAAACTATAATAAATTACTATTCCAACTCCAAAACCAACTAAACTCAGGGAAAATGCTGGATAATAAACACAAAACAATTGCAATTCCATCTCCAAAGCCAACTAAACTCAGGAAAAGCTCTGGATAATAAACCATAATAAATAACTATTCCAACTCCAAAAACAACTAAATTAAGGGAAACTGCTGGATAATATTAATAACCCATAATAAATTATTATTCCAAGTTCAAAACCAACTAAACTCAGGGAACATGCTCGATAAAAAACCATAATAAATTACTATTCCAACTCCAAAACCAACTAAACTCAGGGAAAGTGTTGGATAATAAATGATAATAAAGTACTATTCCAACTCCAAAACCAACTAAACTCTAGGAAAGTGCTAGACAATAAAACCCCACAAAATTACTATTCCAACTCCAAAAACAAATAAACTCATGGAAAGTGCTGTATAATAAACCCAACAAGATTTCCTATTCTAATTCCCCAAAAAAGAAAAGAAAAAGAAAAATACTACCTAATAAAAAATTACAAATATTAAAAAATAAAAAGAATTTTAAAACAAAATAAAATATAAAAATTGTAAATATACAATTCTTTAATAAAATTAAAAATTTAACACCATTTTTTTTAAATGTGTAACAAAAAATGTAACATAATACATTGTCCAATAAAAAATTATAAAAAAATATAATAATTTTAAGAATTATAATTACAAATTTGAGACACTCCTTTTCATTAAAATAAAAAATATCCATATTAAGTTCTAAATTACAAAAAAATTATATTTAAAACTTCAAAGTTATCCAATTATTTTACTTTTTCCAAGCTAAGAATAATCAGAAAAAAATAAATAATAAACAAATCATATATTTTTATAATGTAATTAAAAAATATATTTCTAAAATATTTCACACAATTTACATCAAAATATTAACACCCAGAAAATTGGAAAATTGTTTCAAATGAAAACATTTACATTTGTTTTAAAAAAAATCTTTATGTATTTCATTTTTTTTAATAAATATGACTTTTTAAAAAACATTCTTAAATTACTTCCCACCGTTATCCCCATAAACCCAAACTCCCTTTACTAATTGTTTACATAAAAAAATTATATCCATACTAATATAATAAAGAGAGAGCCCAAACCTTTGAGGCGGGTAATCTCAGGAACCACAGCACCAATCACAACACCCAATACAGCGTTGGAAAGGGCAGTTGCAGCAGAAGGACATAGGCTATGCAGATGCCCACCATATACATTTAAAAGGTAAAAGAACCGTGCCAGCAAAGTAGTCCCTTGTGGGCGTGTCTGCGTTGTGCTGTGGGCGTGTGCTGAGGGCGTGACAAATACTGGGGGCGTGTGGTACGTTCCGCCCTTCATGCCATGTCTCATATCGTGTGCTGTGGGCGTGTGCTGGGAGCGTGGGCGTGTGCAGGGTGCGGGATTACGGACAAAAAGCCAGCGTTGTGCCAAATATTTCATTGTTTTTTCTTCCCAGGTTCTGTACATTCCAGCTCCGGGTGTCCACCCTGCTTCCTTTAAATACCACTGCACCACATAATCATAACCCACACTTACTCCTTAAAATACCCCAACACTCTTAAACACTAACCCATCTTAACCCTATAAATATACCCTGTACCCCAAAACCCAAACCTATCCCTAAACCCTAAAAATACCCCTGTACCCCAAAACCCATCCTAGCCCTGAATCCTATAAATACCCCTGTACCTCAAAACCCAAACCTACCCCTGAACCCTAAAAATACCCCTGTACCCCAAAACCCAAACCTAGCCCTGAACCCTAAAAATACCCCTGTACCCCAAAACCCAAACCTACCCCTGACCCCTAAAATACCCCTGTACCCCAAAACCCAAACCTATCCCTGAACCCTTAAAATACCCCTGTACCCCAAAACCCCAAACTAGTGGTCCAAACACCAGTCCGCATTGCCAAACATCTTGTAAGTGCGTTACTACTTACTGTCAATTAAGCAGAGTTTCTGTTTGGTTTGTGGGTCTGGGTGTAAAGAGTGTGTGTATGACAAGACCTGATGTGGGTTGTAGCCATTGCAAATATACCTCCTCCCGCCCAGACCTGCTGACTCCTCTGTACCTATATTTACCTCAAAGTGCGGATAAATGTACTGGCAAGGTGGCTGGTACAGGTGCATGGTTTTTTGAACATGAATGCAACTCACGTCAGGAACCTGTGCTCCAAACACCATGCACCAGTGTCATGCATTTCACTAGTCCACTTCCCCTCACTGTGAGTGTGGCTTAGACCAAGTGGAGTATCCTAGTCTGGATGGGAGGAGGAGTCCTTGAAATGGATACAAGTTGCATAAGGCCCTGTCCTATGTGCACCTTTCCAGCCAACTCAAATAGCCCAGTGTGTACTATGCTTATCTCACTGTTGTACGAGTTGTTCCAGCCATATACCTGACACTGGTGCCTGTTTAACTTGACTGCAAACCCATCAAGACTTTCTGCTCCAGGCACCATGCAGCAGTGTCAAAAATCTTGCAAACATATAGCCACTCACTGTCAGGTAAGCAGAGTCCTATATATGCTATCTTGGCTATGTAGGAAGGTGTGTGGAAGCCAGAGTATGATGGTAGATGTAGTCATGGCAGACACTTCTCCTCGCCACCAGCACAACCAGCTCATCTGTGGCAATGGCTACCTGACAGTGAATATAAGTGTACTAACAAGATGGCTGACAGAGTTGCATGATATTTTGTGCACAGGGCCTTGATGGAAGTTGGTTTCAAGATCAACACTATGCAGCAGTGTCAGCCACCTTGTCAATTCACTTCTCCTCACTGTGATGTAAGCATATGCCATGGGGAGTTTGCATGGCTGGGTGTGTGAATGATTATTTTCAATGGCTATAAGTCACTTCAGGCCTTTGCCCACACACATCTGTCCACCAATCAGCAAAAGGCTACATGTAACTCAGCTTCCCTGACAGTGAGTGTGAATGTACTTGCAAGTTGTCTGACACTGATTACTGGTGCCTATTTGTCCATAAGCCGGGTGTAGTTGTCCAGACAGAAGTCCCCAAGTGTCAGCCATGTTGTCAGTAGATTTCCACTCACCATCAGGTATGCATGGTTCTTGGTGGTCTGTTTGTGCTCTTTGGGAGGAGTAGTCTTTGCCCTGACTCCATCTCCCATCAGGGTCCATATTCCACACACCATCCTACACATCCTAAATATCTTACCTCTGAGTCTACTTTCCTGACAGTGAGTGGCAATGTGTCTCAGAGACGTCTGACACTGGTGACTGGTGTCTGTATTGTCCAATACTTACCACAGTGCCTTAAGCACCTAACATCAGTCCACAGGGCCAGACATCTTGCAAGTACATTCTCATTGTCTGTAATGGAAGCTCATTTGTATGTTGTCTTGTTGGTCTGTGTGTGAGGATGAGTGTTTGCACTGACTTCAATACCCATCATGCCCTGTCCTACACACACCTTCCCAGCCAGCACAGCCAGCAGACCAGGATCTATGCTATCCCTGATGCTGAATGAAACTGTACTATCAAGATGGCTGACAAGATGGCTGACACTGGGGACTCGTGTTAGGAGCACAATGCCATGATAGGTGTTGTGGACAACTCTGACACCATGCACAAGTGTCAGACATCCTGCAAGTACACTTACTCTCATTGTCAGGACACCACTCTTCCTGGTTTGCATTGTTGGGCACTGTGTGAAGGTGTGTGTATGGGATAGAGCCTGATAGAAGATGTTGTCAGTGCAAACACTTGTCTTCCCACACTACCCTACCAGGTAATCTGGGCCTATATCTACCTGACAGTGAATGGAAGTCTACTATTGAGTTGTCTGCGACTGGTGATTGTAGATTGGCTTGACTACAACTCCCATGAGTCATTGTGCTCCAAACAGCATGCAGCAGTGTCAGCCATCTTTCTGGTACTTTTCTACTGACTGAGATGCTTGCATAGTCCCAGTATGTCTGTGTGGGCTGTGTGTGGGGAGGAGTGTTTGCAGTGACTACAAGTCCCATGGTGCCTGTGGCCAGACCCACCTACCCAGCCATCCCAAACAACCTACCTGTGACTGTGCATTCCTGTGAGTGAGTGGAAAAGTACTGGTCCATGATGTCTGAGACTGGTGGATGTAGTTTGACTTGACTACAACTCCTCTCAGGACTTGTGCTCCAGTCAGCATGTTTCAGTATCAGACATCTTACTGGTACTTTTCCACTGACTGAGAGTCTTGCATAGTCCCAGTATGTTTGTGTGGGTTGTGTGTGGGGAGGACTGTTTGCAGTGACTACAAGTCAAATGGTGCCTGTGGCCAGACCCACCATCCCAGCCTTCCCAAACAGCCTACCTGTGACTGTGCTTTTGTGTGACTGAGTGGAAAAGTACTGGGCCAAGATGTCTGACGCTGGTACAAGGTGTTTGGAGCAGATGCCCTATCTGTGAACTTTTGAGACATATGTACATTAAAATCTAGTACATTTTATATATTTATACTGGCATTTGTTTAGCTGTATCCTTTACAGTGCTTTCTCTAGGGGTGTTATTAATAACTTTTTGAATGTGGATTGTGTACTCACAAGACTCTTGTGATCCTGGGATTTTGTATACGCCCTCCGGCACCTTCTCCTCCCAGGAGGTGAAGTAGACAGGTTGTGCAGGAGAGCCACCACCAGTCTGCTGGCTTTGGAATTATTCCCTGGCCATCAGCTTCTTGACCCTCCTACGCACATCATAGTACCGGGTCTTGATATCTTCCATTATGTGCAGGCAAGGTGCGTGAGCATTCAACTTGCTAACTATCCTCTCCTACATACTATTTCTTTGGGCAAGGGGGTCTGTTGGACTAGGTTCCCAAATAAATGTGGCTCAACTCTGACAATCTCATCTACAAGCACTTTCAACTCCTTATATGTACAACATGGATGCTTCCTCTTGGACATGGTGAGAGTGAGTGTGAAGGTGAGGGTGAGTGTGAATCAGAAAAAAGGTGTGTGATTATGTTTTTTTATGTAATGAAATCTTTGCAGGGTATGTGGTGTGTCAGTGTGTGAGGCGGAAAGAAAGGAATGTCTGGTGGAAGCTTCTTGGGAGTTTTGGCAGTTGTGGCAAAGGATCATGGTCATAGTGTTGGCATTTTATATAGGTGGATTTGAGGGTGTGGTTATTTTTTCTGAGTTGTCAATGCGTTTTTGGGTGTTTCTGACTCCCCCCTTGACATTTGATACACGGACTGACACAGTTCTGTAACCAATTCTCTTGCAACATCATCTCACTGCGTTTTTTATACAAGTCAGAATCGTGACCGGCATGCAAAAGTCGAAGGTTTACAAACATGTCTGTCACATCCGTGCAGTTTACGGAGCCTTCGTTCAAATGATAGCTTCCTGTATAATTCAGTTGTGTTTCACATGGGATGTATCATACTCTGTTGCACGGAGGGCTCGTGGTCAAGTCATACGGAAATCTTTCCCAATCCAATTAGATCGAGATGTTATCCTAGAGACATCAGGTTCAGGGCCTATGTATAGATTACGCCACCAATAGTAACTTTACCTACTCAATTAAAAAATGAATAGCCCTGGCCTATGTACCAACAACTTAAGTAGCCAACCATTATAACATTCTTCTTGAAAGCCCTTGCAATTGAGCAAACAAAACTAAACTAACTCCCTTCCTAGACTACTTGGTAGACACTTGGGTAGGTCAGGGCACCGTAGACAACCAAAGTTCCAAATACCCTGGTGGAATGTCTACGATAGAACTCTAGCTCAAAAAGCTAAAACTAACAACGCAATGGAAGGATGGCATAATGCCTTCCAAGCCACTATAGGAAGAGGACTACGAACCCTACCCAACATAATTGAAACTATAAAAAAAGAACAGTTATCAAGAGCGAAGTCTAGAGCAATCCCTAACTAAAATCGGCCCTAAACTCAGTAAACATACAAAAACAATTCATGAATACCTACAACACAAAACTCCACTATTCCCAAACACCAAAGGGCTAGAATACCTAGACATGATTGCTAAATCTATACTTTAAACAAAAAACAAAACTACCCATCATAAGCATTTTAAAATCACAAAACATTTCAACAACATAATTCTATTCTTCATTGCATTAATAATTATAATTATGTCATTCAAAATTTTAAAACCAACACACAATACAATTATTAAAATAAAAAAGAAACAAACCAATTTAACCAAAAACATTTACCACCCATAATAATTAAAAATAACTTACAGTTATGTCGCAGTAGCCGATCCTCAAAAACAAAAAAATCTATAGAAGATAAATCAAAAGACAAATCTATTCGAAAAGCCCCCCAAAAAAGTGCAAAAATACAACTGTAGAAAAAAGGCTCCAATGTCGCAATCCTCTCAATAACAAAACCCTTAAAAAAACGAAAATTTCTTTTAAAAAACTCACAAACTGAACTGTTGAAAAAAGGCTCCAATGAACCAATCCTCTCAATAACGAAACCCTCAGAAACCCGAAAAGTAGCTTTAAAAAAACGCTCCAATAAACATGAAAAATGAAAGGAAATGGAAAGTAACAAAATACATATTCCTTTAAAAAAAAAAAGTTAGCACCATCCATTCACAAAACGGAAAACCTGTAAAGAGAAAAAAATAAGAACATCCCACAATATTATGTACAAACCCACACACATTAATATCAACATTAATACAAGATAACAGAATTAAACAACACATAACTAACACTACATAACACTCTACTTCTATCCAACACTACGTCAAACATATACAACTTTAAACTACCAAAACAACACCGAACTACACCAAAAATGAACAAATAACATCCTAACAAATCTAATTGCACTACTACTACCTCGCCTCAACCCTAAAACTACCTTAAAAGTAAATTAAATTAAGCTTACCTTCACTGACTAAACACATCTACGAACCCTGAGGTTCCGTCTTCCAAAATGACCTAAAAACAAAATAGATAGACAAAAAAGTGAGAAATGGTTAAAAATGGTTAGAAAAATGGCTGCATGATAAACTGAAAAAAAGAATGACTTTCCATAGACAAAAATGGGAAATAATAATAAAATACAAACAATTAAATGTATATTTTTATTTATTGTAAAACAAAATTACAAACATTCAAAAAATATACAATTTGTAAAATATACATTAAATATTATATTATCACAAACAAAATATAATATTTAATATATATTAAAATGCATGTTTGTCTCATATACTATAAATGTGCAACCAATATGGAAATTTTAACTAAAAAAGATATGCTTAAAAAAGATATTTGTTTAATAATTGTAAATTATTCTATATATTAATAATTCTTTTATTAAAAATAATGTTCAATATTAAACAAAAAGCTCTGAGAGGCAACATAAACAAGCAATCAAAGTATGTAGAGTACAAATGCCAAACACAACCACTTTGAACGAGAGAGTCTTTGAATTTTTTGATACTTTATTTCAAATGTTTAAGTGAAAAGCCAATACAGCCAACGCGTTTCATCCGTGGCGTGCTTCTTCAGGGCATCCAGAAAGGATAAATGCTCCTCTGGAAAACAAAGTTCTATTTTCGTACAAATAGCAGGGGCAGACGGACAACTCACTGTATGTGCCAGGAGAAGTCCTTAATATGTACCAATCCAGGCAAGAACAAACTTGTTGTTAGATGTATTTTCAATAAAGACCATTGCAATAAAGCTACAATAATAAAAATTTTCAAGCAGAGAGTCTGATGTAGCTGAAGTATGGCCCATACAGCATTAAAAGTGTGGAACCATCCTCCACATCTTAGAGCACAACAGTCAAGTTTTCGGGCATCACGACACGGCAAAGTCAATTAAAAAATGTCAGCACAAATTGACTTTGCTGTGTCGTGATGCCCGAAAACTTGACGGGTGTGCTCAAAGAGATTGTATTATTGCAGCTTTATCGCAACAGTCTTTATTGGAACTACATCTACCTACAAGTTTGTTCTTCCCTAGATTGGTCATATAAAGGACTTCTCCTGGCACATACAGTGAGTTGTCCGTCTGCCCCTGCTATTTGTACGAAAATCAAACTTGTTACCCCAGAGGAGTATTTCCTTTCTAGATGCCCTGAATAAACGTGCCACAGGTGGAACACGTTGGCTGTATTGGCTTTTCTCTTAAACATTTGAAATAAAGAATCAAAAAATTCAAAGACGTCCTCTTGTTTAAAGTGCTTGTGTTTTGCATTTGTGCTGTACATACTTTGATTGCTTTTTTATGTTGCCTCTCAGGGCTTTTTGTTTGATGTTTAATATTTGTGGTTTATTGGTGGCAAACCATATTCTGAGGTGGGCTATTATAGACTAGTTTTGGTGTCCTTTTGAAGATTTAAACTACATGAGTCTGTGCTATAGTATGTTCCCCTGGCCATCATTGTTCGTTTGATATAATATTCCATATACTAAATAATAAACTGTAAAAAAACATACTTTCATAATTATATGATTTTACAAAAAATAACATTATATTAAATGTATTAACAAAATGTAAAAAGAAATGTAAACAAATGTTGAATTTTTGTCATAAAAATGATAAACAATAAAAATAAAACAGTTTATAATTAAAGAACTAAAAATGTTACTTTACTATTGCATGACTATACTTTAAAAAAATGTACCATTTCAAAACTGTTAAAAAAATATGCATGTAAAAATATATTTTTCATTTTGCAATTGTACATGAAAAATGTATGTTAAAAAACGTATTATACTTTATAATAAATCCTGAATTACATCAACATTTCTGAATCATGGTTTTAATATTGTTAAAATTTTTATAACAAAACCAAATGAAAACAATTTAAATGTAAACCAAAAAAGAAACACGTGTTTGCAAATACAAATATTCACAATGAAAACTGATATAAGTCTCCTTTCTTATTTCAATGTACATATAAACTCTAAATAAATTACGTAATAAAGAATACAAAATTACTATTCCTAACTCAAAATAAAACTAAACTCAGGGAAAGCGCTGGATAATAAATTCTAAAAAAGGACTCTACCAACTAAACTCAGGGAAAGTGCTGTATAATAAACCATAGTAAATCACGATTCCAACTCCAATACCAACTAAACTCAGGAAAAGTGCTGTATAATAAATCATAATAAATTACTATTTCAACTCCAAAACCAACTAAACTCAGAGAAAGTGCTGAATGATAAACTGTATTAAATTATTATTCCAACTCCATAATCAACTCAACTCAGAGAAAGTGATGAATAATAAACCCCCAAAGATTACTATTCCAACTGCAAAACCAGCTAAACTCTGAGAAAGTGCTGGAAAATAAACCCAAGAAAATTACTATTCCAACTCCACAACCAACTAAATTCAGGGAAAATGCTAGATAATAAACCTTAATAAATAACTATTCAGTCTCCAAAACCAATTAAATTCAGTGAAAGTCCTGGATAATAAACCACAATAAATTACTATTCCAACTCGATAAAAACTAAATTCAGGGAAAGTGCTGGATAATAAACGATAATAAATTACTATTCCAACTCCAAAACCAATTAAACTCAGGAAAAGTGCTGGATAATAAACTATAATAAATTACTATTCCAACTCCAAAACCAACTAAACTCAGGGAAAATGCTGGATAATAAACACAAAACAATTGCAATTCCATCTCCAAAGCCAACTAAACTCAGGAAAAGTTCTGGATAATAAACCATAATAAATAACTATTCCAACTCCAAAAACAACTAAATTAAGGGAAACTGCTGGATAATATTAATAACCCATAATAAATTATTATTCCAAGTTCAAAACCAACTAAACTCAGGGAACATGCTCGATAAAAAACCATAATAAATTACTATTCCAACTCCAAAACCAACTAAACTCAGGGAAAGTGTTGGATAATAAATGATAATAAAGTACTATTCCAACTCCAAAACCAACTAAACTCTAGGAAAGTGCTAGACAATAAAACCCCACAAAATTACTATTCCAACTCCAAAAACAAATAAACTCATGGAAAGTGCTGTATAATAAACCCCACAAGATTTCCTATTCTAATTCCCCAAAAAAGAAAAGAAAAAGAAAAATACTACCTAATAAAAAATTACAAATATTAAAAAATAAAAAGAATTTTAAAACAAAATAAAATATAAAAATTGTAAATATACAATTCTTTAATAAAATTAAAAATTTAACACCATTTTTTTTAAATGTGTAACAAAAAATGTAACATAATACATTGTCCAATAAAAAATTATAAAAAAATATAATAATTTTAAGAATTATAATTACAAATTTGAGACACTCCTTTTCATTAAAATAAAAAATATCCATATTAAGTTCTAAATTACAAAAAAATTATATTTAAAACTTCAAAGTTATCCAATTATTTTACTTTTTCTAAGCTAAGAATAATCAGAAAAAAATAAATAATAAACAAATCATATATTTTTATAATGTAATTAAAAAATATATTTCTAAAATATTTCACACAATTTACATCAAAATATTAACACCCAGAAAATTGGAAAATTGTTTCAAATGAAAACATTTACATTTGTTTTAAAAAAAATCTTTATGTATTTCATTTTTTTTAATAAATATGACTTTTTAAAAAACATTCTTAAATTACTTCCCACCGTTATCCCCATAAACCCAAACTCCCTTTACTAATTGTTTACATAAAAAAATTATATCCATACTAATATAATAAAGAGAGAGCCCAAACCTTTGAGGCGGGTAATCTCAGGAACCACAGCACCAATCACAACACCCAATACAGCGTTGGAAAGGGCAGTTGCAGCAGAAGGACATAGGCTATGCAGATGCCCACCATATACATTTAAAAGGTAAAAGAACCGTGCCAGCAAAGTAGTCCCTTGTGGGCGTGTCTGCGTTGTGCTGTGGGCGTGTGCTGAGGGCGTGACAAATACTGGGGGCGTGTGGTACGTTCCGCCCTTCATGCCATGTCTCATATCGTGTGCTGTGGGCGTGTGCTGGGAGCGTGGGCGTGTGCAGGGTGCGGGATTACGGACAAAAAGCCAGCGTTGTGCCAAATATTTCATTGTTTTTTCTTCCCAGATTCTGTACAATCCAGCTCCGGGTGTCCACCCTGCTTCCTTTAAATACCACTGCACCACATAATCATAACCCACACTTACTCCTTAAAATACCCCAACACTCTTAAACACTAACCCATCTTAACCCTATAAATATACCCTGTACCCCAAAACCCAAACCTATCCCTAAACCCTAAAAATACCCCTGTACCCCAAAACCCATCCTAGCCCTGAATCCTATAAATACCCCTGTACCTCAAAACCCAAACCTACCCCTGAACCCTAAAAATACCCCTGTACCCCAAAACCCAAACCTAGCCCTGAACCCTAAAAATACCCCTGTACCCCAAAACCCAAACCTACCCCTGACCCCTAAAATACCCCTGTACCCCAAAACCCAAACCTATCCCTGAACCCTTAAAATACCCCTGTACCCCAAAACCCCAAACTACCCTGAACCTTAAAAAATACCCCTGTACCCCAAAACCCAAACCTAGCCATGAACCATAAAAATAACTCTGTACGCCAAAACCCAAACCTATCCTGAACCCTAAAATACCCCTGTACCCCAAAACCCACACCTACCCCTGAACCCTAAAAATACCCCTGTACCCCAAAACGCAAACCTAGCCCTGAACCCTTAAAATACCCATGTACCCCAAAACCCAAACCTACCCCTGAACCCTAAAAATACCCCTATACCCCAAAACCCAAACCAAGCCCTGAACCCTAAAAATACCCCTGTACCCGAAAACCAATACCTATCCCTAAACCCTAAAACTACCCCTGTACCCCATAACCCAAAACTATGTGGTCGATTAGGATGGCGGACGGACTTGCGTCCGTCCGCCACCCCCGAGGTGGAGGGACCGTCCGCAAGGGCAGCGGCGTTCCCTCTGTAGGAATTAGGATGTGACCACCACCCTGGCGGTCACATCCGGTATCTTTAACTTTGCGGCGAGTGCTGCTTCAAGCAGCACCTGCCGCAAGGTTAAAAGTGCATGCAAAAGTGAATGCTTTGCATTTGCATGCACAAAGCGGCAGGCACCACGCGGTGCCTGCCGCTTTGTGCATGCAAATGCAGGGGGGTACCATAGGGAACCCCCATGTGCACCCCCACCCCCTCCCTTCCCCCTGGGGGCCCGCAGGGGCACCCAGAAGCAAAGATCCACATGCTTTTCCACGGCGGAAAAACCGCAGCGGAAAAGCATGTTTCCACACGCATCCTAATTTGGCTGACGGTGTCTTGCAGACACCGCCACCAAATAGCGGTCAACACCCTGCGGATCAACGGCGGACGGACCTGCCGTCCACCGCTGATCCCACCGCCATCCTAATCTGGCGGTGGGTGTTTTCAAGGACCGCGGCGGTGAATCCGCATCCTCCGGGCCGGCAGTGGCTTCCACCGGCCCGGAGGATGCAGATTCACCGCCATCCTAATCGACCCCTAAATCTGAACCCTTAAAATACCCAAACACCCCAAAACATATACCTCAGTACCCCAAAACATATACCCCTATACCCATACTTACCTTCTCCAAACATAAAAAAAACATGCTTTTACCATTCATACATTTACAACGAATTTTGTTGTAAATCTATGCGTGGTAAAAGCATATAAAATGTAATGCCATGCGTTATAATGGCATTGCGGAGTCATGGTACTTTCGTAATGAAAGTATGTGAAGTGATGGTATGCGGTAAGAAAGTAGCGGAATAATGGGTGTTTACCCTCCCCCGGTAAGTACTTTGGTGGAATGGCGGCCCACATCTCCAGCAACATACTCATATTTTTTCACCACCGATTTGAAAAATGCACAGGTCTCTCTCATTGATGGCCAGCACCGACATACACTTTTAGACACACCTCCCGCCACAAGTTCTAGAATTGCGAACTTTAGAGCTGGGGAGCTACGTTGGAATCTCGGCATCAACTCAACATGTGATTCCAGGCAAATCGCTTTGTCTCCCCGTGCCTACCACAAATGAATGTGTTCTTCTGTAATGTAAATTGTGCTCATGCCATGTTGTCGAGTTCGCGCTATATAATATTGCAAGGAAAAATAAAGTAGGGAAGCTCGAGTTCATACACCACTGAACGCGCACTCCTAAGTGCATCAGCAGTGCACTGTGAATCGGAGCGTTTCACAGGCCTGTCACAGATAAGAAATGCTATCAAAACGAAATCCTACAAAACAATATACTACTGGCCAGCAGCAATTCATACCCGGACAACGTCGGGACGGGCTGCTAGTATATATATATATATATATATATATATATATATTACCTACTGGCGGTCGCCAGTAGGTATATATAGTTAGGATTTTTTCTCTATGGGTTTTTTGAAAATTCTATGTCTAATAACTTTGGCGTTTGTGGACGGAATTGGCTGAAATTTTCAGGAAAATGGCACATTTTGTTTCTGAGCAGCCCTTGAAAATTTGGGGGGGGTTCGTCCAGTGGGGGCCGAGAAAAAAGGGGGGTCCCAAAACGTGTTTTTAACATTGAGTTTTCCATAGGGCGGTTGGCCTCACTTTTAGCCCGAACGGCTGAATGGATTTGCACGAAACTTGGCAAAATTGTAGGGACTGGTAGCCCGATGTGCCTTTTGTAGGTCTCAATATATGTGCTCCAGTGGATTTTGAGAAATTAACGTTTAAAAAAAGATATATATCTGTAACAGCGGACCGGGCAGCGCACTGGTTCGCGGACTTTTCGCGCAACGGAGCTTTGTGAAGCAAAGCTGATTGGTTCTCCGGCGTCTGTCAACATTCCAAACAGTCCGTAGCGGCCGCCATCTTGTCTCTCGGTAGGATCGAGAGACAAGAGGAGGTCAAAACAAAGGGGGAAATAACTATAAGGGGGCATAGTAGATCCTCGCTGACCCCCTAGGTTTGATGTGGAGGTTTTAAAAGGGCCCCGCGGGGCAAAAAAAAATAATAATAATAATAATTGAACGGCCGAATGGATTTGCACGAAACTTGGCAAAATATTAGGGACTGGTAGCCCGATGTGCCTTTGCTAGGTCTCAATATATGTGCTCCAGTGGATTTTGAGAAATTAACGTTCAAAAAAAGATATATATCTGTAACAGCGCTCCGCTTCGCGTAACGGAGGTTTGCGAAGCTGATTGGTCATTCTGTCACTGGGCTATAGTTGGGCTACATCTGGCTGATATTTGGGCTACATTTGTTTTTTTGTGTGTCTGGCGGCCATCTTTGGGCTACATTGGGCTACATTGGGCTTCATTGGGCTACATTCGGCTAATTAGCAAATAGCTCATCGCAAACTAGGAATGGTAAAGAATCGCTATTTATTCCTTAAAGTTCGCTATTTAGGAAATGCAAATAACTTTGATGATACATATGGCGGTTCATCTCTAACAAGATAAGAAGCATAGGGATACATTTATGATGACTGGCGCATCACCAGGGATGTGTTAGTCATTCTGTGCCGCTGTTCCGTCACCTATGGTGTGCTGCATTTACAATGCGGCGCATCATGGGGCAAAAACAGCACAGATGCGTGATGTATCTGTGCCGTAAAGGTGGCGCATTGCTGGAGTTGTATCGCAAGTGTGATGAAGCTCCAGCAAGGGTCGGGGGTGCCCCTGTCGCAGGGTTTCTGTTCTCACACAGAACTGTGGACAGAGGATTGGAACCTCGGCGAATGCATTGCTGGAGTTGTATCGCAAGTGTGATGAAGCTCCAGCAAGGGTCGGGGGTGCCCCTGTCGCAGGGTTTCTGTTCTCACACAGAACTGTGGACAGAGGATTGGAACCTCGGCAAATTAGGGTGTCCCAAAACTCACGTTAGTAATCAAAAACTCCTTAGCAAGCTAGGTACAGTGTCACATTGGATATAACAAACTCTCAATGTTTAGACAATCCAGAATATGAACTTATAGTACCTCAGGATACGTGGAACTCATGAACAGTCGGTCGTTATAGATTTCTTAGAAACCAGAACATGGAGTTAAGAAGAACAGATGTGTATTTGAAATGTTTATTTACTAATGCCGTCTTCTCAGGCGTAGTACCTTAGATAATAAAAGTACACATATTATCAGTAGCAAAATTACCAGCATAGTTACTAGTACATAAAAAGTGAATGGTGATAGTATGTTAACATGCTGTAAATGAATAAGAGTTAGCAACACTTATAAGCAGCCGCGGGCCGTGGAGGGAGTTACGGTGAGGCAGGGAGGCGGGGAGGGGGAGAAGCAGGGTGGAGAATACAAGTACACATATTATCAGTAGCAAAAGTACCAGCATAGTTACTAGTACATAAAAAGCGAATGGTGACAGTATGTTAACATGCTGTAAATGAATAAGAGTTAGCAACACTTATAAGCAGCCGCGGGCCGTGGAGGGAGTTACGGTGGGGCAGGGAGGCGGGGAGGGGGAGGGGCAAGGTAGAGAGGGCTCCACCCTGCTTCTCCCCCTCCCCGCCTCCCTGCCCCATCGTAACTCCCTCCACGGCCCGCGGCTGCTTATATCTCACCCTCCCTAATACACATATTATATTATTTGCCAAGAAGGTCTCTTTGTGTTGGTTTAGGGCGTGCCCATACTTTAGTGTCTTAGATTTGAAGGAATCACATCAGCATACACCAGCTCTCTCTTCATGTGAACCGCATCAACTGTTGTGTATGTGTGTTCGGCAAAGCAATATAAAACCCGCCTCATGCCCAGAATTGGCAGAAGTTGCACTTATGTTATGAGTATGAAGTCGTGGAGATCAGACCTCATAACAATTCTGTATCGTGTTGTTCTTGAAACTTTAGCACTCGCTGTACAGATATAGTTTAACAAGTAAAGCAGATAGTAGACCAATAACATATTATTCTCATGTAAACCACGATGAACTACTAGGTGGAAAGCTAAAGCAACAACTAAGTGTCGTGTGCAGAAGTTGCAAAAAAGGAAAAATGGCGTTTAAACCGGTAATGAGCCCATGCTAACTTAACACGGTGTAAAGATATCCAGGACCTAGATGACACCTCCTCATGATCCGGAAACGAACTGAATAAGATAATAGAAGTGCCATCTCATGAGAGCAGATTGCAAGTTTATATGTGGACGGTCCGCAAGGTAAAGCATTAAAAACTAGGAAAATTTAATGCTAAAGAAAAATAAAACAGCCAAGTACTTTATCGAGTCTTAAGCCAATAGGCAAGGTAAATAATAAAAACTTGACAAATAAGTAAATGAATTGTCAATGAAATGCTAGTACTCAGCATATCAAACATGAAAAAGGTCTATGACATAACTGTGTATGCAAAATAAGCTGCAACAGCCTCCAATAGGAAGTCACCGTCTTCATCCGAAAACAGTTCAGCCATCCAATTTAAAAGCGGAAAAGAACATACGTGCTCTCCCAGCACCGGATCCTCTATCACCATCAGAGGACAGCTCGGTGGGTTTTCAAGAAAGCTCTGTTCCAAGAAAGACTGTGCTGCCGCCAGTAAATTCCAGGGACCAAGTAGTCCATGCATCAATGCCACAGCCATAATCCTTTCGTCAGGACAAACCAACTCGTGAGTAATGATAGGAGTCATCAGCTGATTAAAGTCGACGTCAGGAGAAACCGGTCCGCAGAGACACAAATCAATGGCCCAATCGAAATCACAGGTCAGGCAGTGAAATACAGGCTGGACACAGGTGAAGTAGGAGAACCGAAAAGATAATCCATATGCCGTGCTTAATATCGCCAACGGCATTGTGCCATAATATTCTAGCATGCGATTGCGGAACAGTGTCAGCAGCTGCAGGGTCGGAGGTTGCATAGGAGGGACATCCATATTTAAAAATGTAAAAAAGCACAAGAGCGTCCGCTGGTAATGCAAGTAAAAATGCCAATCCACGAACCAGAGTGCAGAAAATACAATGAAAGGAAGCAGGGATGACTCCAAAGATTTTCTCAAATGAAGTCACGAGACCACTGGTAACAACTTTAAAAAAGTGCACCAGGGACTTTGTGGAGGATGCGTTAAAGATAGTCGGAAACATGTTGCTGAAATTGAAAGGCAAATGTTAATTGAAAAAGGTTTTGCACCTCTGTATGGGTGTTCGCTATGTGAAGTACGAAAGTTTCACGGGCCGAACTCAAGGCCACCTCTCTCTGAGACAAAAGAGCTCTTATTCTTGCCATGCCGTTGAAACGTGTCTCAAGGTTGGTATTTGTGGCCAGATTGAAAACTCCCTATGTTCATGTGTGGGAGGAAATAGAACATTTCTGCAGCAAATAACCCGTTCACTTACTGTTACGATAAAAGGAATACTTTTAATTAACTCAGAACAATCTTCATTATTGAGCATCAAATAACTACCATTTTCCAACAACTTGAACGTGGGGATGATAGCAGGAACTGGCGTGCCTTGCAACACGCAAGCCATATTTGGTCGGTGTTTGTTGCATGAACCGTGTAAATGTATGTGCCTACACATTAGTGAATGATCTGGCGTCTCAGTGCATTCCTCTCCATTCAGGTAAACTTCTTGATCATCTTTGAAACATCTGTATGTGTATGGAAGCGACCAGACCTCATGAAGAAAAGCACTACCTAAAGGTTCATAACGACCTATTGGTATATATTTCATACAATTTGAAAACTTATATAAAGCAAAAGGCAGCGTTATTAAACCGTGGATAAGGCATGTTGCCAAAAAACCCGCAATCCTCTGCTGATGATGTCACTGAGCATGTCATGAATGATGTAATATGTGACATCATCAGCAGTGGATTACGGGTAATGGTATCTCTAGTTTACTCCCTTATAGCTGTCTTTCTTTTAACATAAGTGTCTGTTTCCTTCCCTTATACTTACTGTTTTTGGGTCGCTTCCGGTTCGCGTACCCGCGAGCGAACTGGGAAGCGAACTAAGAGAAATAGAGGTTGGCACAGTTCCAAATATTGTACCAATTTTTTAATAACGGGGAGGTAGTTCTGAAAAGAACTTTTTTTTTTATTTTTCTGAACATTTTTTTACTGTTTTTGAATTTTTCGGAACAGTTTTATATTTTTGGGGGTTTTTCTTGGAGGGGGCAATGAAAACGATTCATTGTAAAGGGCTCAACAGGAGCAACAAAACAAAAAAAAGAAGTATTTATTATTTTGGGCGTTTCAGACAAACTTGCATATGATAGTCAATAGCTCTGTTGATCAGAGTGATGCTTTTTTCTCCGTAGGAAATGAATCCATCGCAAAATGCGCAGATGTGTTTTACATCACCAAATCTCATTTGTATATTTGGCACCATCTCCCTGCCCTCTGGTCCCGTTACTTCCGGTACAACAGATCTTCTGGCCATAATAGGGAGATTATCTAGGTCGTTCCGAAACTGTGCAGCACTGTAGTTGTTAGGATGCCACCTAGTCATATGGCGATGCATTGTGTAGTTTCCGAAACTGTATTTTTTGTCGGTCCCTCTGGACAGTCTATCTTGACATATAAGGCAAGTTACGTATCTTGCATTTACTTTTTTCTGACCTTTGGGAATTTTAAAAAATTGCCAAATGAAGTTTTCTTTCCGGTGAGACGTCCTGGGCTGCTCAGGCAAAAACTGCCTCTCTTCGTGCTCGTCCTCCTGTTCCTCTTCTTCTTCTTCTTGTTGAATTACAACTTGAGCAGGTGGTCCACTCTTCCTTGGATGTGGTGGAGGTGGTGGGGAAGCACCAGCTGAAGCTACTAAAGAAGCCATTGCTCAGTGATCACAAAGGGTCTTTCTCTCACAATGATGAAAGTCAGAGTGAGGAAAGAAGGAGGGATTTTCATCATTTGGGAAAAACAAGAGTTCTCAACCAATCAAAAGTGTTCATTTTAGATTATATGACCTAGTCTTACATCATTAGGAAACCAAAAGTGAAATGAACCAATGAAAAGTGTTATTACCAAGTCACATGACTTGCTGTGTTTACGTTAAGCGCTTTGCAGGGCCTCCCGGTTTGCTTCCAGAAACCTGCGCTTTGCGACTCGCTTCGCGTACCAGTTCGCTAACGTAGCACGTCATATGACGTATCACGCGACAACGTGAAACGTCATGCGGACGGGAGGCGTCACGATGTTGTTTTCTAACGCGGCACTTGCGGTAAAGAAACGTTTACCGGCTCGCGGTCTATTTCGCGGCATCAAGGTCAGCTAACGGGAAGCTTCCCGATTCGCGAAGCGGGAACGAAGAAAAAAAAATATTAAAAAAAAAAATTATTCATAAACATATAAAATATATTTTTGGATTTAAAGAAGAATACATTTTACAGCTCCAGATATTAGCTGTTAAAAAACCAATGAAATTCACAGAAAAAACCATAGGTTATAGACCATATATAGTTAGGAATTAGCATTTACAAAACCTTGAAAATTCACTGAAAAAACCATAGGTTATAGACCATATATAGTTAGGAATTAGCATTTAGAAAACCTTATTTTACTCACACAAAACCATTGAAATTCCATATATAGTTAGTTGCACTAACTATATATCGCGCACCCGCAATCCACTGCTGATGATGTCACATATTACATCATTCATGACATGGTCAGTGACATCACTGATGACATCACTGATGACATCTCAAATGACATCACTGATGACAACATCCAGTGACTGTATGTTTCTGTACAGTTAAAATATGTCTTAGATATTGAAGAATGAGTGGATGTATAAGTGTCTGGATGAAGGATTTAGTAGGTGCGTGACTGACTGTATGAGTGAGTGATTAAATGTGTCTCACTGAATGCATGGGTTAGTGACTAAACTGTCTTAATTTGTGCATCATTATGTCTGTTGTGATGTAAACTGCTGCATGTGTTGATCATTAGCTATACGAGAGGCTATATGTGTTATTAATTGGTTGCCCAAGTATTTCTATGGGAGATTGAGTTTGTGTGGGGGTGGCTGGAAGGTGTGTGACTCTGTGCATAGATGTGTGAGCAGTTTATTCACTAGGTGTATGAGTTCAAGAGTGCATGTGGAAACAGCTACATGGGCAGTTGACTGTGTGCATGAGTGTAATGATGAGTGAATGGATATCTCAATGCTACATGTCATAGTAAGTACATATGTAAAACACAGTACATGTGAGAGTTGGCATATATAAATAACTGTGCATGAGAGCCACTGAGTGAGTGGTTGTATCGATCATTGTGAACTTGTATCAGGGATTGTATAAGAGAGTAAATATGTGTTAGTATATGTTTCAATAAGTAAGGTGTGTATAACTGTATAGTTGAAGAAATGGAGGTGAGATTGTTTCTTTGCATGACTGACTGGGTGTGTGAGTAACTCCATGGATGAGTGGCAGTGTGTGAGTGTCTGTATACACTGAGTGTATCTAAGGTTATATTAGAGTCTGAAGAGGTTTATCGTATTAGCACAAGAATGATGCCAAATGAGACGTCATCAGTGATGTCATCAGTGATGTCATTTGAGATGTCATCAGTGATGTCATCAGTGATGTCACTGACCATGTCATGAATGATGTAATATGTGACATCATCAGCAGTGGATTGCGGGTGCGCGATATATAGTTAGTGCAACTAACTATATATGGAATTTCAATGGTTTTGTGTGAGTAAAATAAGGTTTTCTAAATGCTAATTCCTAACTATATATGGTCTATAACCTATGGTTTTTTCAGTGAATTTTCAAGGTTTTGTAAATGCTAATTCCTAACTATATATGGTCTATAACCTATGGTTTTTTCTGTGAATATATATATATATATATATATATATATATATCAATGCTCGAAGGTGTCCACCTTTGAGTAGCACGCAAACAGCAGCTTGTTTTATGTATAGGTGAGGACGGGGATCCACTCGTAGACGCCGCTCCGTACGGGATCTGCCCGACGCGTTTCGAAGCTCCATCTGCTTCTCTTCAGGGGCTTTAACGGAAGCGGTGTGCGCAACCGCCGACCCACTTCCCCATTTTATATGTAACACACCCACCGATGGGAGGCTCAAATGAGACTGTACATTCTGGGAAGTGTGGTCCGGGAAGCACACAATCAAGTCCTGTATGGACTCCACAAGTGGGCCCGTCCTCGATTCCAAGTACGACTGCTGCTTCACTATCGTGACCCCCAGGGTACCGGGGTGGTGCATACTCCGCGGCTGGACGGACGCGTATAAATCAATGCTCGAAGGTGTCCACCTTTGAGTAGCACGCGAACAGCAGCTTGGTTTATGTATAGGTGAGGACGGGGATCCACTCGTAGATGCCGCTCCGTACGGGATCTGCCCGGCGCGTTTCGAAGCTCCATATGCTTCTCTTCAGGGGCTTTAACGGAAGCGGTGTGCGCAACCGCCGACCCACTTCCCCATTTTATATATAACACACCCACCGATGGGAGGCTCAAATGAGACTGTGCATTCTGGGAAGTGTGGTCCGGGAAGCACACAATCAAGTCCTGTATGGACTCCACAGGTGGGCCCGTCCTCGATTCCAAGTACGACTGCTGCTTCACTATCGTGACCCCCAGGGTACCGGGGTGGTGCATACTCCGCGGCTGGACGGCCGCGTATAAATCAATGCTCGAAGGTGTCCACCTTTGAGTAGCACGCGAACAGCAGCTTGGTTTATGTATAGGTGAGGACGGGGATCCACTCGTAGACGCCGCTCCGTATGGGATCTGCCCGACGCGTTTCGAAGCTCCATATGCTTCTCTTCAGGGGCTTTAACGGAAGCGGTGTGCGCTAGCGCCGACCCACTTCCCCATTTTATATATAACACACCCACCGATGGGAGGCTCAAATGAGACTGTGCATTCTGGGAAGTGTGGTCCGGGAAGCACACAATCAAGTCCTGTATGGACTCCACAAGTGGGCCCGTCCTCGATTCCAAGTACAACTGCTGCTTCACTATCGTGACCCCCAGGGTACCGGGGTGGTGCATACTCCGCGGCTGGACGGCCGCGTATAAATCAATGCTCGAAGGTGTCCACCTTTGAGTAGCACGCGAACAGCAGCTTGGTTTATGTATAGGTGAGGACGGGGATCCACTCGTAGACGCCACTCCGTACGGGATCTGCACGACGCGTTTCGAAGCTCCATATGCTTCTCTTCAGGGGCTTTAATGGAAGAGGTGTGCGCAACCGTCGACCCACTTCCCCATTTTATATATAACACACCCACCGATGGGAGGCTCAAATGAGACTGTGCATTCTGGGAAGTGTGGTCCGGGAAGCACACAATCAAGTCCTGTATGGACTCCACAAGTGAGCCCGTCCTCGATTCCAAGTACGACTGCTGCTTCACTATCGTGACCCCCAGGGTACTGGGGTGGTGCATACTCCGCGGCTGGACGGCCGCGTATAAATCAATGCTCGAAGGTGTCCACCTTTGAGTAGCACGTGAACAGCAGCTTGGTTTATGTATAGGTGAGGACGGGGATCCACTCGTAGACGCCGCTCCGTACGGGATCTGCCCGATGCGTTTCGAAGCTCCATATGCTTCTCTTCAGGGGCTTTAACGGAAGCGGTGTGCGCAACCGCCGACCCACTTCCCCATTTTATATATAACACACCCACCGATGGGAGGCTCAAATGAGACTGTGCATTCTGGGAAGTGTGGTCCGGGAAGCACACAATCAAGACCTGTATGGACTCCACAAGTGGGCCCGTCCTCGATTCCAAGTACAACTGCTGCTTCACTATCGTGACCCCCAGGGTACCGGGGTGGTGCATACTCCGCGGCTGGACGGCCGCGTATAAATCAATGCTCGAAGGTGTCCACCTTTGAGTAGCACGCGAACAGCAGCTTGGTTTATGTATAGGTGAGGACGGGGATCCACTCGTAGACGCCGCTCCGTACGGGATCTGCACGACGCGTTTCGAAGCTCCATATGCTTCTCTTCAGGGGCTTTAATGGAAGAGGTGTGCGCAACCGTCGACCCACTTCCCCATTTTATATATAACACACCCACCGATAGGAGGCTCAAATGAGACTGTGCATTCTGGGAAGTGTGGTCCGGGAAGCACACAATCAAGTCCTGTATGGACTCCACAAGTGGGCCCGTCCTCGATTCCAAGTACGACTGCTGCTTCACTATCGTGACCCCCAGGGTACCGGGGTGGTGCATACTCCGCGGCTGGACGGCCGCGTATAAATCAATGCTCGAAGGTGTCCACCTTTGAGTAGCACGTGAACAGCAGCTTGGTTTATGTATAGGTGAGGACGGGGATCCACTCGTAGACGCCGCTCCGTACGGGATCTGCCCGATGCATTTCGAAGCTCCATATGCTTCTCTTCAGGGGCTTTAACGGAAGCGGTGTGCGCAACCGCCGACCCACTTCCCCATTTTATATATAACACACCCACCGATGGGAGGCTCAAATGAGACTGTGCATTCTGGGAAGTGTGGTCCGGGAAGCACACAATCAAGTCCTGTATGGACTCCACAAGTGGGCCCGTCCTCGATACCAAGTACGACTGCTGCTTCACTATCGTGACCCCCAGGGTACCGGGGTGGTGCATATTCCGCGGCTGGACGGCCGCGTATAAATCAATGCTCGAAGGTGTCCACCTTTTAGTAGCACGAGAACAGCAGCTTGGTTTATGTATAGGTGAGGACGGGGATCCACTCGTAGACGCCGATCCGTACGGGATCTGCCCGACGCGTTTGGAAGCTCCATATGCTTCTCTTCAGGGGCTTTAACGGAAGCGGTGTGCGCAACCGCCGACCCACTTCCCCATTTTATATATAACACACCCACCGATGGGAGGCTCAAATGAGACTGTGCATTCTGGGAAGTGTGGTCCGGGAAGCACACAATCAAGTCCTGTATGGACTCCACAAGTGGGCCCGTCCTCGATTCCAAGTACGACTGCTGCTTCACTATCGTGACCCCCAGGGTACCGGGGTGGTGCATACTCCGCGGCTGGACGGCCGCGTATAAATCAATGCTCGAAGGTGTCCACCTTTGAGTAGCACGCGAACAGCAGCTTGGTTTATGTATAGGTGAGGACGGGGATCCACTCGTAGATGCCGCTCCGTACGGGATCTGCCCGACGCGTTTCGAAGCTCCATATGCTTCTCTTCAGGGGCTTTAACGGAAGCGGTGTGCGCAACCGCCGACCCACTTCCCCATTTTATATATAACACACCCACCGATGGGAGGCTCAAATGAGACTGTGCATTCTGGGAAGTGTGGTCCGGGAAGCACACAATCAAGTCCTGTATGGACTCCACAAGTGGGCCCGTCCTCGATTCCAAGTACGACTGCTGCTTCACTATCGTGACCCCCAGGGTACCGGGGTGGTGCATACTCCGCGGCTGGATGGCCGCGTATAAATCAATGCTCGAAGGTGTCCACCTTTGAATAGCACGCGAACAGCAGCTTGGTTTATGTATAGGTGAGGACGGGGATCCACTCGTAGACGCCGCTCCGTACGGGATCTGCCCGACGCGTTTCGAAGCTCCATATGCTTCTCTTCAGGGGCTTTAACGGAAGCGGTGTGCGCAACCGCCGACCTACTTCCCCATTTTATATATAACACACCCACCGATGGGAGGCTCAAATGAGACTGTGCATTCTGGGAAGTGTGGTCCGGGAAAAACACAATCAAGTCCTGTATGGACTCCACAAGTGGGCCTGTCCTCGATTCCAAGTACGACTGCTGCTTCACTATCGTGACCCCCAGGGTACCGGGGTGGTGCATACTCCGCGGCTGGACGGCCGTGTATAAATCAATGCTCGAAGGTGTCCACCTTTGAGTAGAACGCGAACAGCAGCTTGGTTTATGTATAGGTGAGGACGGGGATCCACTCGTAGACGCCGCTCCGTACGGGATCTGCCCGACACGTTTCGAAGCTCCATATGCTTCTCTTCAGGGGCTTTAACTGAAGCGGTGTGCGCAACCGCCGACCCACTTCCCCATTTTATATATAACACACCCACCGATGGGAGGCTCAAATGAGACTGTGCATTCTGGGAAGTGTGGTCCGGGAAGCACACAATCAAGTACTGTATGGTCTCCACAAGTGGGACCGTCCTCGATTTCAAGTACGACTGCTGCTTCACTATCGTGACCCCCAGGGTACCAGGGTGGTGCATACTCCGCGGCTGGACGGCCGATTATAAATCAATGCTCGAAGGTGTCCACCTTTGAGTAGCACGAGAACAGCAGCTTGGTTTATGTATAGGTGAGGACGGGGATCCACTCGTAGACGCCGATCCGTACGGGATCTGCCCGACGCGTTTGGAAGCTCCATATGCTTTTCTTCAGGGGCTTTAACGGAAGCGGTGTGCGCAACCGCCGACCCACTTCCCCATTTTATATATAACACACCCACCGATGGGAGGCTCAAATGAGACTGTGCATTCTGGGAAGTGTGGTCCGGGAAGCACACAATCAAGTCCTGTATGGACTCCACAAGTGGGCCCGTCCTCGATTCCAAGTACGACTGCTGCTTCACTATCGTGACCCCCAGGGTACCGGGGTGGTGCATACTCCGCGGCTGGACGGCCGCGTATAAATCAATGCTCGAAGGTGTCCACCTTTGAGTAGCACGCGAACAGCAGCTTGGTTTATGTATAGGTGAGGACGGGGATCCACTCGTAGACGCCGCTCCGTACGGGATCTGCCCGACGCGTTTCGAAGCTCCATATGCTTCTCTTCAGGGGCTTTAACGGAAGCGGTGTGCGCAACCGCCGACCCACTTCCCCATTTTATATATAACACACCCACCGATGGGAGGCTCAAATGAGACTGTGCATTCTGGGAAGTGTGGTCCCGGAAGCACCCAATCAAGTCCTGTATGGACTCCACAAGTGGGCCCGTCCTCGATTCCAAGTACGACTGCTGCTTCACTATCGTGACCCCCAGGGTACCGGGGTGGTGCATACTCTGCGGCTGGATGGCCGCGTATAAATCAATGCTCGAAGGTGTCCACCTTTGAATAGCACGCGAACAGCAGCTTGGTTTATGTATAGGTGAGGACGGGGATCCACTCGTAGACGCCGCTCCGTACGGGATCTGCCCGACGCGTTTCGAAGCTCCATATGCTTCTCTTCAGGGGCTTTAACGGAAGCGGTGTGCGCAACCGCCGACCTACTTCCCCATTTTATATATAACACACCCACCGATGGGAGGCTAAAATGAGACTGTGCATTCTGGGAAGTGTGGTCCGGGAAGCACACAATCAAGTCCTGTATGGACTCCACAAGTGGGCCTGTCCTCGATTCCAAGTACGACTGCTGCTTCACTATCGTGACCCCCAGGGTACCGGGGTGGTGCATACTCCGCGGCTGGACGGCCGTGTATAAATCAATGCTCGAAGGTGTCCACCTTTGAGTAGCACGCAAACAGCAGCTTGGTTTATGTATAGGTGAGGACGGGGATCCACTCGTAGACGCCGCTCCGTACGGGATCTGCCCGACACGTTTCGAAGCTCCATATGCTTCTCTTCAGGGGCTTTAACTGAAGCGGTGTGCGCAACCGCCGACCCACTTCCCCATTTTATATATAACACACCCACCGATGGGAGGCTCAAATGAGACTGTGCATTCTGGGAAGTGTGGTCCGGGAAGCACACAATCAAGTACTGTATGGTCTCCACAAGTGGGACCGTCCTCGATTTCAAGTACGACTGCTGCTTCACTATCGTGACCCCCAGGGTACCAGGGTGGTGCATACTCCGCGGCTGGACGGCCGCGTTTAAATCAATGCTCGAAGGTGTCCACCTTTGAGTAGCACGCGAACAGCAGCTTGGTTTATGTATAGGTGAGGACGGGGATCCACTCGTAGACGCCGCTCCGTACGGGATCTGCCCGACGCGTTTTGAAGCTCCATATGCTTCTCTTCAGGGGCTTTAACGGAAGCGGTGTGCGCAACCGCCGACCCACTTCCCCATTTTATATATAACACACCCACCGATGGGAGGCTCAAATGAGACTGTGCATTCTGGGAAGTGTGGTCCGGGAAGCACACAATCAAGTCCTGTATGGACTCCACAAGTGGGCCCGTCCTCGATTCCAAGTACGACTGCTGCTTCACTATCGTGACCCCAAGGGTACCGGGGTGGTGCATACTCCGCGGCTGGACGGCCGCGTATAAATCAATGCTCGAAGGTGTCCACCTTTGAGTAGCACGCGAACAGCAGCTTGGTTTATGTATAGGTGAGGACGGGGATCCACTCGTAGACGCCGCTCCGTACGGGATCTGCCCGACGCGTTTCGAAGCTCCATATGCTTCTCTTCAGGGGCTTTAACGGAAGCGGTGTGCGCAACCGCCGACCCACTTCCCCATTTTATATATAACACACCGACCGATGGGAGGCTCAAATGAGACTGTGCATTCTGGGAAGTGTGGTCCGGGAAGCACACAATCAAGTCCTGTATGGACTCCACAAGTGGGCCCGTCCTCGATTCCAAGTACGACTGCTGCTTCACTATCGTGACCCCCAGGGTACCGGGGTGGTGCATACTCTGCGGCTGGATGGCCGCGTATAAATCAATGCTCGAAGGTGTCCACCTTTGAATAGCACGCGAACAGCAGCTTGGTTTATGTATAGGTGAGGACGGGGATCCACTCATAGACGCCGCTCCGTACGGGATCTGCCCGACGCGTTTCGAAGCTCCATATGCTTCTCTTCAGGGGCTTTAACGGAAGCGGTGTGCGCAACCGCCGACCTACTTCCCCATTTTATATATAACACACCCACCGATGGGAGGCTCAAATGAGACTGTGCATTCTGGGAAGTGTGGTCCGGGAAGCACACAATCAAGTCCTGTATGGACTCCACAAGTGGGCCTGTCCTCGATTCCAAGTACGACTGCTGCTTCACTATCGTGACCCCCAGGGTACCGGGGTGGTGCATACTCCGCGGCTGGACGGCCGTGTATAAATCAATGCTCGAAGGTGTCCACCTTTGAGTAGCACGCAAACAGCAGCTTGGTTTATGTATAGGTGAGGACGGGGATCCACTCGTAGACGCCGCTCCGTACGGGATCTGCCCGACACGTTTCGAAGCTCCATATGCTTCTCTTCAGGGGCTTTAACTGAAGCGGTGTGCGCAACCGCCGACCCACTTCCCCATTTTATATATAACACACCCACCGATGGGAGGCTCAAATGAGACTGTGCATTCTGGGAAGTGTGGTCCGGGAAGCACACAATCAAGTACTGTATGGTCTCCACAAGTGGGACCGTCCTCGATTTCAAGTACGACTGCTGCTTCACTATCGTGACCCCCAGGGTACCAGGGTGGTGCATACTCCGCGGCTGGACGGCCGCGTTTAAATCAATGCTCGAAGGTGTCCACCTTTGAGTAGCACGCGAACAGCAGCTTGGTTTATGTATAGGTGAGGACGGGGATCCACTCGCAGACGCCGCTCCGTACGGGATCTGCCCGACGCGTTTCGAAGCTCCATATGCTTCTCTTCAGGGGCTTTAACGGAAGCGGTGTGCGCAACCGCCGACCCACTTCCCCATTTTATATATAACACACCCACCGATGGGAGGCTCAAATGAGACTGTGCATTCTGGGAAGTGTGGTCCGGGAAGCACACAATCAAGTCCTGTATGGACTCCACAAGTGGGCCCGTCCTCGATTCCAAGTACGACTGCTGCTTCACTATCGTGACCCCAAGGGTACCGGGGTGGTGCATACTCCGCGGCTGGACGGCCGCGTATAAATCAATGCTCGAAGGTGTCCACCTTTGAGTAGCACGCGAACAGCAGCTTGGTTTATGTATAGGTGAGGACGGGGATCCACTCGTAGACGCCGCTCCGTACGGGATCTGCCCGACGCGTTTCGAAGCTCCATATGCTTCTCTTCAGGGGCTTTAACGGAAGCGGTGTGCGCAACCGCCGACCCACTTCCCCATTTTATATATAACACACCGACCGATGGGAGGCTCAAATGAGACTGTGCATTCTGGGAAGTGTGGTCCGGGAAGCACACAATCAAGTCCTGTATGGACTCCACAAGTGGGCCCGTCCTCGATTCCAAGTACGACTGCTGCTTCACTATCGTGACCCCCAGGGTACCGGGGTGGTGCATACTCCGCGGCTGGATGGCCGCGTATAAATCAATGCTCGAAGGTGTCCACCTTTGAATAGCACGCGAACAGCAGCTTGGTTTATGTATAGGTGAGGACGGGGATCCACTCGTAGACGCCGCTCCGTACGGGATCTGCCCGACGCGTTTCGAAGCTCCATATGCTTCTCTTCAGGGGCTTTAACGGAAGCGGTGTGCGCAACCGCCGACCTACTTCCCCATTTTATATATAACACACCCACCGATGGGAGGCTCAAATGAGACTGTGCATTCTGGGAAGTGTGGTCCGGGAAGCACACAATCAAGTCCTGTATGGACTCCACAAGTGGGCCTGTCCTCGATTCCAAGTACGACTGCTGCTTCACTATCGTGACCCCCAGGGTACCGGGGTGGTGCATACTCCGCGGCTGGACGGCCGTGTATAAATCAATGCTCGAAGGTGTCCACCTTTGAGTAGCACGCGAACAGCAGCTTGGTTTATGTATAGGTGAGGACGGGGATCCACTCGTAGACGCCGCTCCGTACGGGATCTGCCCGACACGTTTCGAAGCTCCATATGCTTCTCTTCAGGGGCTTTAACTGAAGCGGTGTGCGCAACCGCCGACCCACTTCCCCATTTTATATATAACACACCCACCGATGGGAGGCTCAAATGAGACTGTGCATTCTGGGAAGTGTGGTCCGGGAAGCACACAATCAAGTACTGTATGGTCTCCACAAGTGGGACCGTCCTCGATTTCAAGTACGACTGCTGCTTCACTATCGTGACCCCCAGGGTACCAGGGTGGTGCATACTCCGCGGCTGGACGGCCGCGTATAAATCAATGCTCGAAGGTGTCCACCTTTGAGTAGCACGCGAACAGCAGCTTGGTTTATGTATAGGTGAGGACGGGGATCCACTCGTAGACGCCGCTCCGTACGGGATCTGCCCGACGCGTTTCGAAGCTCCATATGCTTCTCTTCAGGGGCTTTAACGGAAGCGGTGTGCGCAACCGCCGACCCACTTCCCCATTTTATATATAACACACCCACCGATGGGAGGCTCAAATGAGACTGTGCATTCTGGGAAGTGTGGTCCGGGAAGCACACAATCAAGTCCTGTATGGACTCCACAAGTGGGCCCGTCCTCGATTCCAAGTACGACTGCTGCTTCACTATCGTGACCCCCAGGGTACCGGGGTGGTGCATACTCCGCGGCTGGACGGCCGCGTATAAATCAATGCTCGAAGGTGTCCACCTTTGAGTAGCATGTGAACAGCAGCTTGGTTTATGTATAGGTGAGGACGGGGATCCACTCGTAGACACCGCTCCGTAAGGGATCTGCCCGACGCGTTTCGAAGCTCCATATACTTCTCTTCAGGGGCTTTAACGGAAGCGGTGTGCGCAACCGCCGACCCACTTCCCCATTTTATATATAACACACCCACCGATGGGAGGCTCAAATGAGACTGTGCATTCTGGGAAGTGTGGTCCGGGAAGCACACAATCAAGTCCTGTATGGACTCCACAAGTGGGCCCGTCCTCGATTCCAAGTACGACTGCTGCTTCACTATCGTGACCCCCAGGGTACCGGGGTGGTGCATACTCCGCGGCTGGATGGCCGCGTATAAATCAATGCTCGAAGGTGTCCACCTTTGAATAGCACGTGAACAGCAGCTTGGTTTATGTATAGGTGAGGACGGGGATTCACTCGTAGACGCCGCTCCGTACGGGATCTGCCCGACGCGTTTCGAAGCTCCATATGCTTCTCTTCAGGAGCTTTAACGGAAGCGGTGTGCGCAACCGCCGACCTACTTCCCCATTTTATATATAACACACCCACCGATGGGAGGCTCAAATGAGACTGTGCATTCTGGGAAGTGTGGTCCGGGAAGCACACAATCAAGTCCTGTATGGACTCCACAAGTGGGCCTGTCCTCGATTCCAAGTACGACTGCTGCTTCACTATCGTGACCCCCAGGGTACCGGGGTGGTGCATACTCCGCGGCTGGACGGCCGTGTATAAATCAATGCTCGAAGGTGTCCACCTTTGAGTAGCACGCGAACAGCAGCTTGGTTTATGTATAGGTGAGGACGGGGATCCACTCGTAGACGCCGCTCCGTACGGGATCTGCCCGACACGTTTCGAAGCTCGATATGCTTCTCTTCAGGGGCTTTAACTGAAGCGGTGTGCGCAACCGCCGACCCACTTCCCCATTTTATATATAACACACCCACCGATGGGAGGCTCAAATGAGACTGTGCATTCTGGGAAGTGTGGTCCGGGAAGCACACAATCAAGTACTGTATGGTCTCCACAAGTGGGACCGTCCTCGATTTCAAGTACGACTGCTGCTTCACTATCGTGACCCCCAGGGTACCAGGGTGGTGCATACTCCGCGGCTGGACGGCCGCGTATAAATCAATGCTCGAAGGTGTCCACCTTTGAGTAGCACGAGAACAGCAGCTTGGTTATGTATAGGTGAGGACGGGGATCCACTCGTAGACGCCGATCCGTACGGGATCTGCCCGACGCGTTTGGAAGCTCCATATGCTTCTCTTCAGGGGCTTTAACGGAAGCGGTGTGCGCAACCGCCGACCCACTTCCCCATTTTATATATAACACACCCACCGATGGGAGGCTCAAATGAGACTGTGCATTCTGGGAAGTGTGGTCCGGGAAGCACACAATCAAGTCCTGTATGGACTCCACAAGTGGGCCCGTCCTCGATTCCAAGTACGACTGCTGCTTCACTATCGTGACCCCCAGGGTACCGGGGTGGTGCATACTCCGCGGCTGGACGGCCGCGTATAAATCAATGCTCGAAGGTGTCCACCTTTGAGTAGCACGCGAACAGTAGCTTGGTTTATGTATAGGTGAGGACGGGGATCCACTCGTAGACGCCGCTCCGTACGGGATCTGCCCGACGCGTTTCGAAGCTCCATATGCTTCTCTTCAGGGGCTTTAACGGAAGCGGTGTGCGCAACCGCCGACCCACTTCCCCATTTTATATATAACACACCCACCGATGGGAGGCTCAAATGAGACTGTGCATTCTGGGAAGTGTGGTCCGGGAAGCACACAATCAAGTCCTGTATGGACTCCACAAGTGGGCCCGTCCTCGATTCCAAGTACGACTGCTGCTTCACTATCGTGACCCCCAGGGTACCAGGGTGGTGCATACTCCGCGGCTGGACGGCCGCGTATAAATCAATGCTCGAAGGTGTCCACCTTTGAGTAGCACGCGAACAGCAGCTTGGTTTATGTATAGGTGAGGACGGGGATCCACTCGTAGACGCCGCTCCGTACGGGATCTGCCCGACGCGTTTCGAAGCTCCATATGCTTCTCTTCAGGGGCTTTAACGGAAGCGGTGTGCGCAACCGCCGACCCACTTCCCCATTTTATATATAACACACCCACCGATGGGAGGCTCAAATGAGACTGTGCATTCTGGGAAGTGTGGTCCGGGAAGCACACAATCAAGTCCTGTATGGACTCCACAAGTGGGCCCGTCCTCGATTCCAAGTACGACTGCTGCTTCACTATCGTGACCCCCAGGGTACCGGGGTGGTGCATACTCCGCGGCTGGACGGCCGCGTATAAATCAATGCTCGAAGGTGTCCACCTTTGAGTAGCATGTGAACAGCAGCTTGGTTTATGTATAGGTGAGGACGGGGATCCACTCGTAGACACCGCTCCGTAAGGGATCTGCCCGACGCGTTTCGAAGCTCCATATACTTCTCTTCAGGGGCTTTAACGGAAGCGGTGTGCGCAACCGCCGACCCACTTCCCCATTTTATATATAACACACCCACCGATGGGAGGCTCAAATGAGACTGTGCATTCTGGGAAGTGTGGTCTGGGAAGCACACAATCAAGTCCTGTATGGACTCCACAAGTGGGCCCGTCCTCGATTCCAAGTACGACTGCTGCTTCACTATCGTGACCCCCAGGGTACCGGGGTGGTGCATACTCCGCGGCTGGATGGCCGCGTATAAATCAATGCTCGAAGGTGTCCACCTTTGAATAGCACGCGAACAGCAGCTTGGTTTATGTATAGGTGAGGACGGGGATTCACTCGTAGACGCCGCTCCGTACGGGATCTGCCCGACGCGTTTCGAAGCTCCATATGCTTCTCTTCAGGGGCTTTAACGGAAGCGGTGTGCGCAACCGCCGACCTACTTCCCCATTTTATATATAACACACCCACCGATGGGAGGCTCAAATGAGACTGTGCATTCTGGGAAGTGTGGTCCGGGAAGCACACAATCAAGTCCTGTATGGACTCCACAAGTGGGCCTGTCCTCGATTCCAAGTACGACTGCTGCTTCACTATCGTGACCCCCAGGGTACCGGGGTGGTGCATACTCCGCGGCTGGACGGCCGTGTATAAATCAATGCTCGAAGGTGTCCACCTTTGAGTAGCACGCGAACAGCAGCTTGGTTTATGTATAGGTGAGGACGGGGATCCACTCGTAGACGCCGCTCCGTACGGGATCTGCCCGACACGTTTCGAAGCTCGATATGCTTCTCTTCAGGGGCTTTAACTGAAGCGGTGTGCGCAACCGCCGACCCACTTCCCCATTTTATATATAACACACCCACCGATGGGAGGCTCAAATGAGACTGTGCATTCTGGGAAGTGTGGTCCGGGAAGCACACAATCAAGTACTGTATGGTCTCCACAAGTGGGACCGTCCTCGATTTCAAGTACGACTGCTGCTTCACTATCGTGACCCCCAGGGTACCAGGGTGGTGCATACTCCGCGGCTGGACGGCCGCGTATAAATCAATGCTCGAAGGTGTCCACCTTTGAGTAGCACGAGAACAGCAGCTTGGTTATGTATAGGTGAGGACGGGGATCCACTCGTAGACGCCGATCCGTACGGGATCTGCCCGACGCGTTTGGAAGCTCCATATGCTTCTCTTCAGGGGCTTTAACGGAAGCGGTGTGCGCAACCGCCGACCCACTTCCCCATTTTATATATAACACACCCACCGATGGGAGGCTCAAATGAGACTGTGCATTCTGGGAAGTGTGGTCCGGGAAGCACACAATCAAGTCCTGTATGGACTCCACAAGTGGGCCCGTCCTCGATTCCAAGTACGACTGCTGCTTCACTATCGTGACCCCCAGGGTACCGGGGTGGTGCATACTCCGCGGCTGGACGGCCGCGTATAAATCAATGCTCGAAGGTGTCCACCTTTGAGTAGCACGCGAACAGCAGCTTGGTTTATGGATAGGTGAGGACGGGGATCCACTCGTAGACGCCGCTCCGTACGGGATCTGCCCGACACGTTTCGAAGCTCCATATGCTTCTCTTCAGGGGCTTTAACTGAAGCGGTGTGCGCAACCGCCGACCCACTTCCCCATTTTATATATAACACACCCACCGATGGGAGGCTCAAATGAGACTGTGCATTCTGGGAAGTGTGGTCCGGGAAGCACACAATCAAGTACTGTATGGTCTCCACAAGTGGGACCGTCCTCGATTTCAAGTACGACTGCTGCTTCACTATCGTGACCCCCAGGGTACCAGGGTGGTGCATACTCCGCGGCTGGACGGCCGCGTATAAATCAATGCTCGAAGGTGTCCACCTTTGAGTAGCACGCGAACAGCAGCTTGGTTTATGTATAGGTGAGGACGGGGATCCACTCGTAGACGCCGCTCCGTACGGGATCTGCCCGACGCGTTTTGAAGCTCCATATGCTTCTCTTCAGGGGCTTTAACGGAAGCGGTGTGCGCAACCGCCGACCCACTTCCCCATTTTATATATAACACACCCACCGATGGGAGGCTCAAATGAGACTGTGCATTCTGGGAAGTGTGGTCCGGGAAGCACACAATCAAGTCCTGTATGGACTCCACAAGTGGGCCCGTCCTCGATTCCAAGTACGACTGCTGCTTCACTATCGTGACCCCCAGGGTACCGGGGTGGTGCATACTCCGCGGCTGGACGGCCGCGTATAAATCAATGCTCGAAGTTGTCCACCTTTGAGTAGCACGTGAACAGCAGCTTGGTTTATGTATAGGTGAGGACGGGGATCCACTCGTAGACACCGCTCCGTAAGGGATCTGCCCGACGCGTTTCGAAGCTCCATATGCTTCTCTTCAGGGGCTTTAACGGAAGCGGTGTGCGCAACCGCCGACCCACTTCCCCATTTTATATATAACACACCCACCGATGGGAGGCTCAAATGAGACTGTGCATTCTGGGAAGTGTGGTCCGGGAAGCACACAATCAAGTCCTGTATGGACTCCACAAGTGGGCCCGTCCTCGATTCCAAGTACGACTGCTGCTTCACTATCGTGACCCCCAGGGTACCGGGGTGGTGCATACTCCGCGGCTGGATGGCCGCGTATAAATCAATGCTCGAAGGTGTCCACCTTTGAATAGCACGCGAACAGCAGCTTGGTTTATGTATAGGTGAGGACGGGGATTCACTCGTAGACGCCGCTCCGTACGGGATCTGCCCGACGCGTTTCGAAGCTCCATATGCTTCTCTTCAGGGGCTTTAACGGAAGCGGTGTGCGCAACCACCGACCTACTTCCCCATTTTATATATAACACACCCACCGATGGGAGGCTCAAATGAGACTGTGCATTCTGGGAAGTGTGGTCCGGGAAGCACACAATCAAGTCCTGTATGGACTCCACAAGTGGGCCTGTCCTCGATTCCAAGTACGACTGCTGCTTCACTATCGTGACCCCCAGGGTACCGGGGTGGTGCATACTCCGCGGCTGGACGGCCGTGTATAAATCAATGCTCGAAGGTGTCCACCTTTGAGTAGCACGCGAACAGCAGCTTGGTTTATGTATAGGTGAGGACGGGGATCCACTCGTAGACGCCGCTCCGTACGGGATCTGCCCGACACGTTTCGAAGCTCGATATGCTTCTCTTCAGGGGCTTTAACTGAAGCGGTGTGCGCAACCGCCGACCCACTTCCCCATTTTATATATAACACACCCACCGATGGGAGGCTCAAATGAGACTGTGTCAAAAGGAAAAGTCCCAATTAAAGAAATGGACTTCAGAGGATGTATCCAGCGTTCAGTAAAGGTACTGAAAAAGTCTAACTATAGACAGCATGCCAGATGAATGGGCGGGAAAGGCAAAGATACAACAGAACATCGGGGACAATAATTCCACAAAAGCAAATATTAGAAGCTATGACAATATCTGAGACATATCACAAAACTTATTTGGTAAAAAACTCTTGTTTCAAATTTATTCACATAAACAAAATTACACAATCAATAATCATTCATATAAGTATTTATAAAAAACAATTAAAAAACATGTTCAATAGGACAAATATGCTTCATAAAAATTTATACACAAAAAATTTTTTTAAAAATGAAAAAAATCACAAGGGTCGACGCGGCGTTTCGGTTTTTCTTATAGAACACCTTCTTCAGGACAGATTCTAAACAGTTAAGAAACATAGAGTTACCATCCATTTGATATCTTAATGTATCATTTGACAACACTGTCTCAGTTATCCCATTGTTCTCACATTTCACATATCTGATTGGCACATATCTTTTTTTAAAAAAACAACCCTAATCGTTTTTATATGATTTAGCCAAATCGAACAACACTTCATTTTTTACATCAAGGAATTGTTACTTACATCGTATATTATACTCAGCCCCCGTCAATACTCAATTTTTATGCATGCTACGAAACTACACAATTTAACTATGTTTGCCTTTCCCTTGGAATTCTCTATTCCAATGCTGTTACTCCGCAACCATTTGCATTTTATGCCTTATCTAATGTGGGCATACCTTTTTCCAGAGGAGTAAGAGTGGCTCTACTGGAGGGTAGTGCTTGGCCCCAAGTGGTTTCCAAGGGTTTTCTCGATGAATGAAAGATTTTTCACGATCTGCCGTGTTCAATTAGCAACTGTGATTAATCTGAAATAAGATATTTATTTTTAGGTAACCATCTTTTGGTGTTCTTAATTTGCATTTTTATTTCTGGTTTTAAATCAATCCCAGAAAGACATTCAAGTAACTTCATACCTCTTTCCTTTGGGTATTAAGCCAATATTTATTCCATAGCCCTCTGTATTTATAGGCAGGCTTCAGGAAGTCTTAATCAATGGGTTTCTCGATGAGAGACAAGAGTCACGATCTGCCGTGTACAATTAGCAAATGTGCTAGATCTAAAAAAAGATAGTTCTGTTTACATCACCATCTTTTTAAATTATTAATTTTTGTACCTAGTTTATAACATCTCAGGGAAAACAATCACCTAATTCCATACCTCTTTTATTTGGATATTGGGCCAATATTCATTCCATAGCCATCTGTATTTCTAGGCGGACTTCAAGAAGTTTATGTGGACCTACAGAAATAGATATTCTCCTTAATATATATATTCCCAGGGCCCATCCTACATTTAATAATAATAGACATTCACGTCATTGACCTTATACCTTTTGGTCTGCTATGTTCTTCCTGGGGGTTGCTGCCAGGAGGAGCCACCGTATTACTGGGATGGTTTTAATCTGAAAGATTTAATTAATCACTCAATTATACACTCTTTACATCACTCCTATTCACTATGGTCATATTGCCACACAGGAGGTCCCTTACCCAGTGTTTAGGGGTTCATGCGCCGTCTTTTGACTTGATCATCTTGGTTACCATTGAAGATCACCGGCCAACGTGTTGCATTACTGGGTATAGTCACGTGAATATATAGAGATTTCTGTGGATGTATAATACAAATATTGTTGGTAGGGAATCTTTCTTGATATCCTCTATTTGTTTCTTATTTATCCTATTTGTTGCCGACTTGGTCTATGTATCATTAGTAGTACTTTACTTGTCTTCATGTGTACATTTATACCCATAGGCACATTTTACTGTTATTTCTATTTCCTATTCGTTCCTCTACCCATTATAAGTACCCTTATTCCTAATTCTATATGTCCCTGAGTTAGGCTAATCTTTTCTCTCTCATTCTTACCTATTTTGATGTAGTCGGCCTCCCTGCTCCTGGTTCCTGGCAGCCCGTCGCCTCTGGTCGATTTCCAGAAAGTAAAATGAATTGCCGCTTTGTTTCCCCGTTTAAATATCTGCCGCGCTCTGATTGTGCATTTGTTTTACCTAACCCGATTGGCTGCCATGTTGATTCTCCTAGAGACTGTTACTAGGGTGGGCATACGTCATTCCTCTCATCCGCGTATTGGCCCATGTCAATCACGTCGTACGAGCTCATTGGGGGAAGCAGCAGAATGCGTTTCCAAGGTGATTTCCCTCTCCGCCTTCTATGCACGCTCATTGATGGAAACAGCAAAATGCGTTTCCATAGCGATTTTCCTCCCCGCCTTCTATGCAAGGTTACGAGTTGCACTTTCTACCGCGAATTGGTTCCCGCTATTCCTGTGATTGGATGAGGGAACTTTATGCGTTTCTATGGTGATTTTCGCTCGTGTTCTTCAATGCACGACTGCGAGTGAATCGATATATTTACCATGTCGATTCCCATTGGTTAGGACTACCAATGTATTCCTAAAGTAGTAAAAGCTCGTATTTTTCCTCATGAGCCTAATATTGTGAAAAAAGGTACTTACTATATTCTATCAGTTGTTCTATTATATTCAATAATTATAAAACCCCTCCTTTTTTGTATCTCAGCGTTTTATCTAAATGAGTTGCCCTACATCAATGCCACACAGGTTATATCTTGCTGGGGTAAATTCAAATTACCATACCCATTGTGAAAATTTATTCTATGTTCATTTTGTAGATTGCCTTAAGTTATTTAAGACATACCGGGGATAAACGATTTTTTGTATTCTAAGTCTCCGGGGACTCACAAGTTCAGATTCTAATTTTTTCCTTCGAAGGCTGGTCGGTTTACTTGATAATTTTCTCCCAGTCCTCTCTTGAATTAAGACCCGTTCTCACACTGTTGAGGGTAGACATGTAGAATTGTTCTCTTTTCTTCCTTTTGTCATTATAGTTGCCTCCTCTTTTACTGACTGTTATCCTCTCTAGTCCACACCATTTTAGGTCCTCAAGACCATGGCCGGCTGCCTTCCAATGCTCAGTGAGAGGTGCTCCTGTTTTGTTTGTTCTGAGGGCAGAACGATGTTCATTTAAACGGAGCCTGATTTCCCTTGATGTCTCTCCCACGTAGGACTTCTGACAGGGACATTGGATCAGATAAATTGCATTTTTGGTCCTGCAGTTTATAAAGCTTTTAATATTTATTTTGTTTATGTATAGGTGAGGACGGGGATCCACTCGTAGACGCCGCTCCGTACGGGATCTGCCTGACGCGTTTCGAAGCTCCATATGCTTCTCTTCAGGGGCTTTAACGGAAGCGGTGTGCGCAACCGCCGACCCACTTCCCCATTTTATATATAACACACCCACCGATGGGAGGCTCAAATGAGACTGTGCATTCTGGGAAGTGTGGTCCGGGAAGCACACAATCAAGTCCTGTATGGACTCCACAAGTGGGCCCGTCCTCGATTCCAAGTACGACTGCTGCTTCACTATCGTGACCCCCAGGGTACCGGGGTGGTGCATACTCCGCGGCTGGATGGCTGCGTATAAATCAATGCTCGAAGGTGTCCACCTTTGAGTAGCACGAGAACAGCAGCTTGGTTATGTATAGGTGAGGACGGGGATCCACTCGTAGACGCCGATCCGTACGGGATCTGCCCGACGCGTTTGGAAGCTCCATATGCTTCTCTTCAGGGGCTTTAACGGAAGCGGTGTGCGCAACCGCCGACCCACTTCCCCATTTTATATATAACACACCCACCGATGGGAGGCTCAAATGAGACTGTGCATTCTGGGAAGTGTGGTCCGGGAAGCACACAATCAAGTCCTGTATGGACTCCACAAGTGGGCCCGTCCTCGATTCCAAGTACGACTGCTGCTTCACTATCGTGACCCCCAGGGTACCGGGGTGGTGCATACTCCGCGGCTGGACGGCCGCGTATAAATCAATGCTCGAAGGTGTCCACCTTTGAGTAGCACGCGAACAGCAGCTTGGTTTATGTATAGGTGAGGACGGGGATCCACTCGTAGACGCCGCTCCGTACGGGATCTGCCCGACGCGTTTCGAAGCTCCATATGCTTCTCTTCAGGGGCTTTAACGGAAGCGGTGTGCGCAACCGCCGACCCACTTCCCCATTTTATATATAACACACCCACCGATGGGAGGCTCAAATGAGACTGTGCATTCTGGGAAGTGTGGTCCGGGAAGCACACAATCAAGTCCTGTATGGACTCCACAAGTGGGCCCGTCCTCGATTCCAAGTACGACTGCTGCTTCACTATCGTGACCCCCAGGGTACCGGGGTGGTGCATACTCCGCGGCTGGATGGCTGCGTATAAATCAATGCTCGAAGGTGTCCACCTTTGAATAGCACGCGAACAGCAGCTTGGTTTATGTATAGGTGAGGACGGGGATCCACTCGTAGACGCCGCTCCGTACGGGATCTGCCCGACGCGTTTCGAAGCTCCATATGCTTCTCTTCAGGGGCTTTAACGGAAGCGGTGTGCGCAACCGCCGACCTACTTCCCCATTTTATATATAACACACCCACCGATGGGAGGCTCAAATGAGACTGTGCATTCTGGGAAGTGTGGTCCGGGAAGCACACAATCAAGTCCTGTATGGACTCCACAAGTGGGCCTGTCCTCGATTCCAAGTACGACTGCTGCTTCACTATCGTGACCCCCAGGGTACCGGGGTGGTGCATACTCCGCGGCTGGACGGCCGTGTATAAATCAATGCTCGAAGGTGTCCACCTTTGAGTAGCACGCGAACAGCAGCTTGGTTTATGTATAGGTGAGGACGGGGATCCACTCGTAGACGCCGCTCCGTACGGGATCTGCCCGACACGTTTCGAAGCTCCATATGCTTCTCTTCAGGGGCTTTAACTGAAGCGGTGTGCGCAACCGCCAACCCACTTCCCCATTTTATATATAACACACCCACCGATGGGAGGCTCAAATGAGACTGTGCATTCTGGGAAGTGTGGTCCGGGAAGCACACAATCAAGTACTGTATGGTCTCCACAAGTGGGACCGTCCTCGATTTCAAGTACGACTGCTGCTTCACTATCGTGACCCCCAGGGTACCAGGGTGGTGCATACTCCGCGGCTGGACGGCCGCGTATAAATCAATGCTCGAAGGTGTCCACCTTTGAGTAGCACGCGAACAGCAGCTTGGTTTATGTATAGGTGAGGATGGGGATCCACTCGCAGACGCCGCTCCGTACGGGATCTGCCCGACGCGTTTTGAAGCTCCATATGCTTCTCTTCAGGGGCTTTAACGGAAGCGGTGTGCGCAACCGCCGACCCACTTCTTGTGGAGTGGTGTGGCTCACTGGTTAGAGGCGGCAGACCCGTAAGCAGAGGACGGCCCGGGACCAGGGTTCGATTCCCGACGCGGCAGGGTCGTGGACCAGGGTCAGCGGGCTCGATAATTCTCGCCTCGGTGCCTACTCCAGTCAGGGACCACACTCGGCAACTCTGGGCATTAGCTTGCCTCATCTTCACAACGGCCCCCCAGACCGCCGGGGATGCTTGGTCGCACCCTAGAGATACCCATTAGGGACCATCTCTCAGGGTGAGCCAGGACGGGTTCCCCAGCGGTCGAAGCGCGGAGATACTCCTCCGGGAGTTGATTCTAGCGCTATATAAACCCACAAATAAATAAATAAATAAATAAAACTTCCCCATTTTATATATAACACACCCACCGATGGGAGGCTCAAATGAGACTGTGCATTCTGGGAAGTGTGGTCCGGGAAGCACACAATCAAGTCCTGTATGGACTCCTCAAGTGGGCCCGTCCTCGATTCCAAGTACGACTGCTGCTTCACTATCGTGACCCCCAGGGTACCGGGGTGGTGCATACTCCGCGGCTGGACGGCCGCGTATAAATCAATGCTCGAAGGTGTCCACCTTTGAGTAGCACGCGAACAGCAGCTTGGTTTATGTATAGGTGAGGACGGGGATCCACTCGTAGACGCCGCTCCGTACGGGATCTGCCCGACGCGTTTCGAAGCTCCATATGCTTCTCTTCAGGGGCTTTAACGGAAGCGGTGTGCGCAACCGCCGACCCACTTCCCCATTTTATATATAACACACCCACCGATGGTAGGCTCAAATGAGACTGTGCATTCTGGGAAGTGTGGTCCGGGAAGCACACAATCAAGTCCTGTATGGACTCCACAAGTGGGCCCGTCCTCGATTCCAAGTACGACTGCTGCTTCACTATCGTGACCCCCAGGGTACCGGGGTGGTGCATACTCCGCGGCTGGATGGCCGCGTATAAATCAATGCTCGAAGGTGTCCACCTTTGAATAGCACGCGAACAGCAGCTTGGTTTATGTATAGGTGAGGACGGGGATCCACTCGTAGACGCCGCTCCGTACGGGATCTGCCCGACGCGTTTCGAAGCTCCATATGCTTCTCTTCAGGGGCTTTAACGGAAGCGGTGTGCGCAACCGCCGACCTACTTCCCCATTTTATATATAACACACCCACCGATGGGAGGCTCAAATGAGACTGTGCATTCTGGGAAGTGTGGTCCGGGAAGCACACAATCAAGTCCTGTATGGACTCCACAAGTGGGCCTGTCCTCGATTCCAAGTACGACTGCTGCTTCACTATCGTGACCCCCAGGGTACCGGGGTGGTGCATACTCCGCGGCTGGACGGCCGTGTATAAATCAATGCTCGAAGGTGTCCACCTTTGAGTAGCACGCGAACAGCAGCTTGGTTTATGGATAGGTGAGGACGGGGATCCACTCGTAGACGCCGCTCCGTACGGGATCTGCCCGACACGTTTCGAAGCTCCATATGCTTCTCTTCAGGGGCTTTAACTGAAGCGGTGTGCGCAACCGCCGACCCACTTCCCCATTTTATATATAACACACCCACCGATGGGAGGCTCAAATGAGACTGTGCATTCTGGGAAGTGTGGTCCGGGAAGCACACAATCAAGTACTGTATGGTCTCCACAAGTGGGACCGTCCTCGATTTCAAGTACGACTGCTGCTTCACTATCGTGACCCCCAGGGTACCAGGGTGGTGCATACTCCGCGGCTGGACGGCCGCGTATAAATCAATGCTCGAAGGTGTCCACCTTTGAGTAGCACGCGAACAGCAGCTTGGTTTATGTATAGGTGAGGACGGGGATCCACTCGTAGACGCCGCTCCGTACGGGATCTGCCCGACGCGTTTTGAAGCTCCATATGCTTCTCTTCAGGGGCTTTAACGGAAGCGGTGTGCGCAACCGCCGACCCACTTCCCCATTTTATATATAACACACCCACCGATGGGAGGCTCAAATGAGACTGTGCATTCTGGGAAGTGTGGTCCGGGAAGCACACAATCAAGTCCTGTATGGACTCCACAAGTGGGCCCGTCCTCGATTCCAAGTACGACTGCTGCTTCACTATCGTGACCCCCAGGGTACCGGGGTGGTGCATACTCCGCGGCTGGACGGCCGCGTATAAATCAATGCTCGAAGTTGTCCACCTTTGAGTAGCACGTGAACAGCAGCTTGGTTTATGTATAGGTGAGGACGGGGATCCACTCGTAGACACCGCTCCGTAAGGGATCTGCCCGACGCGTTTCGAAGCTCCATATGCTTCTCTTCAGGGGCTTTAACGGAAGCGGTGTGCGCAACCGCCGACCCACTTCCCCATTTTATATATAACACACCCACCGATGGGAGGCTCAAATGAGACTGTGCATTCTGGGAAGTGTGGTCTGGGAAGCACACAATCAAGTCCTGTATGGACTCCACAAGTGGGCCCGTCCTCGATTCCAAGTACGACTGCTGCTTCACTATCGTGACCCCCAGGGTACCGGGGTGATGCATACTCCGCGGCTGGACGGCCGCGTATAAATCAATGCTCGAAGGTGTCCACCTTTGAGTAGCACGCGAACAGCAGCTTGGTTTATGTATAGGTGAGGACGGGGATCCACTCGTAGACGCCGCTCCGTACGGGATCTGCCCGACGCGTTTCGAAGCTCCATATGCTTCTCTTCAGGGGCTTTAATGGAAGCGGTGTGCGCAACCGCCGACCCACTTCCCCATTTTATATATAACACACCCACCGATGGGAGGCTCAAATGAGACTGTGCATTCTGGGAAGTGTGGTCCGGGAAGCACACAATCAAGCACCACACTTCCCAGAATGCACAGTCTCATTTGAGCCTCCCATCGGTGGGTGTGTTATATATAAAATGGGGAAGTGGGTCGGCGGTTGCGCACACCGCTTCCGTTAAAGCCCCTGAAGAGAAGCATATGGAGCTTCGAAACGCGTCGGGCAGATCCCGTACGGAGCGGCGTCTACGAGTGGATCCCCGTCCTCACCTATACATAAACCAAGCTGCTGTTCGCGTGCTACTCAAAGGTGGACACCTTCGAGCATTGATATATATATATATATATATACATTTAAATTACTCCCCAGCCTTATCCCCTAAAAACCTAACATCACACTCCTAAAATTTTACAAACATTTGAGAAGTATTTAAATGTTACACAATTTTTCTTAAATTTTTCTCCACCCTTAGCCCCTATCATCCCAACATCCTGCTCCTAAAAATGTATTAAAAAAATTAAAAACAAACATTTAAAAAATATAAAATAACTAATACCAAATTAACTAAAAAGAAACAACATAAACAATAACAAAAAAACAAATTAATATTATTAACAAGTATGGGCCAGATTACGATCTGGGTTGGAAGGCTTCCAGACGGGTTCTGAGCAAATCCGATTTGGAGCCCATGATTCCAACCGAATCGTCCCCCGTTCCAGACAACGAAGTATGATGTGAAGGTCTCGTCTGCGCCGACCGAATAGTTTCCGAACCCGATTCTGTCAGTCCGACTCGTTTGCAGCCGATTCATGAGGCGCATTCGTGCCAGCTTCTGAAAGAGCGAGTACGATGCACAATTCAGACAGCTGTACCGCCTCGGTCTCAGCAAAATGAAACAACTGTCGGAATATGACTTCGGGGGGCGTAGCAGGGCCCCCTTAAGCCCCCTTGGAGCTCTTTGAATCAGTTGTAGGGGGTGCGCATGGGTCCCGCGATCCAAGCATGCACAGTGTGGCAGGCAACATGAGGTGCCTGCCACAGGGTGTATGCCTTCCCCTACCCACCCCTTTTTCTATGGTAGCCTCTCTATGTGTCCGTACACAGACTCCCAAAGAGTTCAATGGGAGTCAGAGCAAACCGAGTCCGTCAGCATATGGCTGCATCGTACACGTTCGGTCGGACTCGCACAGTGCGATTCACTTGGAAAGCCCTCCGGATCAGAGTCATACAGGTGGCTTTCCTAGCGAGATCGTAATTGGGCCCTAAATATTTGCCATAGATTAACAAAATCAATATTTCCACATTACACAACAATTGATATTTTTAACAACGAAAAACATACCTTTATTTTTTACACCATCGATATTCTTGACTCAATATTCATGCAATTTGATATTTTGGTGTCAATATTCTGTCTCTGCACCAATCAGTGGAGGCGTGTGTTTCAAGCGAAAAGTTAAAAAAAGAGGGTTTCAAAAATTTAAGAGTCAACATAGCCTTTTTCACTTTTAGACATGCACTTTGGTAAAACACTTCTCTGTAGTTAAGGACCAAAACCTCCCTACCACACTTAGATAGGAACGGGATGTGAAGAACAGTGTACCAGAAAAGTGGTCAAAGTTTGAACAATATCTCTTTTTTAGAGGTTCTAATGCATCTTCCTGCCTTTTTACTCATAGTTACCCAAACACTTTTAATTGCTTCTGAAGACATCACATAGAGCACATAGAAGGGATGCCCATGTGGCAGAATAGCCAGGCAGACAGGAGAATGCCTCTCATCCTCTAAAAAATCACACCCCCCTTCCCTTGGGGACCGATTTAGTTTGGAGTGCATTCAGACCAGGGCAGAATTTGGGAGCTATTGGGAACACTCTTCTTTGGATCCACCTCGCTCCCACAGGATCACTCGCATTATTAGGTCAGTACTCAAGCATTACACTAATTAATTTGCAATACTGCCAATGGAACAACTGCCATATTTGTGACAGAGTATTCTGTCCACCAAAGTCTAACCAAGGCCCTCAGCTTTTTGAAGTTATTTGAATAACAATCAATATAAAGACCAAGTTGCAATCAGGTTTTGAAGCACTTTTTTTAGACTTAAGGATACAAAAAAGTAGAGCTGGCCATAACTTACGTAATTCAGTGTAGCGTAATCACTCTAAATTCACCAAACATTCTGTGAGACTATGCATAATTATATGAGAAGAGCAATTCTGCGTTTAGCTCTGTTTCTTAATGCAAAAATGCCCCCTTCAATCAAAAATGCATGTGATAATGCATTTTGCGAGAGTCCTAGATGCAACAACAAAGGAAGAGCAAGTGCGAGCAACCACTCGTGTGCACTAAATGTGCTCTTGTGGTTGGACTTTCCCCACCTTCCTTAGTGCTATTTTCTTATCTCAAAATGCCCCTCACATTTAAAATAAGCAACAATACAGCAGTAAGACACAATTCATTGTGGTTGAAGATTTTGTGTGTGCAGTATATATTGCATACTTATGTAGATATGACTGATTTATTCTATGGGGCAGCCAGTCACAAAAATATGTATTTTCTCATTTGAATTGTTTACCAGACAAATCATAGATCTATATGTTGCATTAAATAGGAACTTTAAAAGGGTTGTGCTTGATAAGAACACCATAATCAATAGGAAGAGCATATATTGGGATGCATTACAGATGAACTTTCCAATCACGAGGTGGTTCCCATGTGTATCAACTCCATGAATTTGATACACTATAGGTATATTGATTCTCCTCCCAACATCGTGCCCAGTCCTGCGGTGGCGGTATTGTCTTCCATAGACAGTGGTTTTATCAGTAGGTGAGTTTACCCCTTGTCCATTGGTTGGCAAATGTAGCAGTGAATGGAGACACGTCTCAGTATTGTGAAGAGTAAGTTTTGATGGCTGGAGACCAACAATTGATATACTAGCAGGAGGCATCCTATTTATCAGTTTGTTTCATTACTGATTACAAACCCAGCTATAATTAATCTTTGTTTGGTAGGGATGCAATAGTGATTCTGTAGATAAGGTTCCTTTCTGCATAACAAGGGATTGTTATGTTATACGAACACGGCCTGTTCCCCGGTTCACTCCTTGGGGCATGTGGACACCAATGACTGATTGAGTGCATGGCCTGGGGAATTGGCAGCACACCTATGACCACACTTTGAGATTAATTCTGCTTAGACTCAAGGACACATTTATATTTGTTCAGCTCTGATTCATGATCTGCAAGTAGGTTGAGATAACAAATTAGTAAAGTGAGGGGCGTGGCCATTAGGTAAAGGTCCGATCCTATTACTACAATTTATAGGTTGGATGTAACCCTTTGTGGATAGACACACAGCTAGGTTTTATACACTATTCAAGCATTGATTGCAGCATGAAACACAGTGCTATGATAGGGTTCAATGCAGTGTGGCCTATACACACCACAGTAGTTGTTTAATCCTGACCTCATATGTGTCAATTAGTGATTGATTCTGCTGTACGTTTCTCTGTTGATTCGAACATAGGACTTCTGGATTTACTCAATGGGTCCTCTCTAAAGGCATTTCACAGGAGAGTGCATTGAACTATCACTTAAGGGTACATCACATGGGCCTCTTGTTGTCTTCCGTAAGCTACATGCTCCCAAGACATTTGGTCCTGATGAAACTCTTCAAAAAGCCCAAGGTTCAAAACTTCGAAATTAGGTCCCCTGGTCATAAATTCATGTGATTGGAAATAGCACTATACCTGTATATAAAGAACACCTAGGATCAGTTCTTCAATGTTGCTTTTTAGCTGTATATAATCACATGTGTACCTCACCTTCACGGAGTCTTCTGCACATTGTGATGTTACACAATTTATGTATGTTTTTTGCCTTCGTGATGTAAAAAAATATATATTGAAACAATTGCATTCATACAATGGAGACCTACATATTGTACTAATTACTACTGTTGACTAGATTGTTTCAGTCAAGGAGCCTCCAATGTCTTTTGTGTAGGCTCCACTATCGAAAAAAGAGTCCTACAGAACATTTGTGATAATCATTATAGTTACACCCTGGTCGCAGTGGGCATATAGGATTGGTCTTTATGATTACGTTAACTCGCATTCAAAATGGTTGTGAGGATGCATTTTGCTTATGTAAGTAAGTTTTATTGCATAGTTAATTAAAACCAGTACAAACATTTTGCATTAAAAATTTTAAAAATATAATAAAAAGTTTGATCATTTAAATCAGCATGTCTTTAAAACGTGCAGTGGAGGGCCCAAAATGAATATCTGGCAGTCTTTTCCCGGAGCCAGGGCAGCATGCACCCTTTACAACCTAGTTACTGTTTGCTTGTTGGTTGTGTTAATGATCATCGATTTTTGTATTTTTTGGCAGTCTTTGCTCTATTATAGCCAGGAACTTAACGTATCTGCAGTTCAGTTTGGTATTTGCTGGATTCAAGCAGGCGAGCACCGCTTGCCTTCGTGTGGTAGTCCCTATCTGCTTAAACTGATCCTTTAAGAGCTGTTGGCGGGCTTGTCGAAGCTCTTCACAGAGGCAGGTCATGTGGAGTATATCTCCTTTTTCTCGGTTGCAAAGTGGGCAGGTTTCGTGGTTGTTGCTTCTGAGCCATGGTGGAATGTGATCTCTACTGGGCAGCACCCCCAGTCTGTGTTTCAAGAACTTCAGTTTGATGGTTTTTGAGTAGCCCTGGCTGAAGTATGCTTGTGGTGACAGTGTTTTGTACGTATTTAATGTCATCCAAGCATGATTTCTTTTAGCGAAGGCCGCCTTGTCCTCTAGTAGGGAGAGATGGCTTACGCTTTTCCAGACCAGTTTTTTGAACGGGTTGTGCCCGAGTTGCATATCCCAGATTGCAGATGCTTTGACGGGCCCAATGCCGCCTTCAGGTAGGAGCGTGCCTGAGATACGTCCCTGCTTTGTATATCTAGCCACAGCAGTGAATTTAGTGTGTCAATTCTGGCAGCGCGGAGTTTGTGGCAACAGATGATGTAAGCTCCCTGTCTGGCGAGATCCTGTTTTTGCAAGCCAAACTCCAGCCTTAGTTGTGCGGGCGAGGTGTAGGGCGGGAGCGAAAACATTGTTCTATATGCTTTTGCCTGGGTGGTGTCTAGGATCCTGGAATCTCTTCCTCGTAGTGCCTCGCTTCCGTAGGAAATAGAGGGGAGTAACTTAGCCTGAATGACTTTCAAGTAAGGTGTCAAAGTTGGCCCTGAGAGTTGGTTGGCTAAGTTTTTCAGTGTGACGGCTATTAGAGCTCCTCTTCTTTTTGTATCCTGCAGCTGCTGGGCAAATGAACCTTCACTGTCAAAGATGACTCCCAGGTATTTGTATTCGCTTGATGGCTCTATTTTCCGGCCGCCCAGGAATCAGGACTTCTGATGTTTGTTCCTGTTGTTGATTGACATTGTGCGTGTTTTGCTCAGGTTTATTTTTAAGTTGTTTTGCATTGCGTAGCTATGCATTTCATTCAATAGCTTCTGTAAGCCAGTATGAGTGTGGCTGAGGAGTACAACATCGTCCGCATATAGTAGGTTGCTTAGAGTTTTTCCTCCCAACCTCGGGGAGTGGGAGTTGCATGAGTTTAATTGGCTTGATAGATCCGCCATGAATAGGTTAAATAGTGTCGGGGCCAGCACGCACCCTTGTTTGAGACCTTTGGTGGTACGGACTTTGGATGACAGATGGGTGCCGCTTCCTAGCTTCACCTGCACCCAGGTGTCAGAGTGGAGAAGCTCCAACATATTTAAAATCGGTTGCGGTATACCCCATTGTGCTAGTTTCCCCCAAAGCCTGCCTCTCTCGATGTTGTCGAATGCAGCACTAAAGTCGATATAACACAGGTGCAGTGGCAATTTTTTTGTTTTCGCTGCATCAATAATCAAAGATATAGCCAGAATATTGGTAGCTGTTCCTGTGTTTTTGCGAAAGCCAGTTTGGTTCAATGGTATGATTTGATTTGAGTCCGTCCATGAGACAATCTCCTCTAAAATCGTTCCTGCGAAATATTTTGCCTCGTTGTCGATGAGGGCAACTAGGCGGAAAATTGTTGGGATCCATTTGATCGCCTTTTTTATGTATGGGAACGATTGTCGACCCTCTCCAGGACTCTGGAATTCTATTTAGGAGTCTTATTTCCATAAATAGTGACTGCAGGATGGTTGCCCATTTTGTGTTGTTTTCCTTAAAAAGGGCCGGCGGGATGCCATTGGGGCCCGGGGCTCCTTCTTTTCTGCCCTTGCAGATTTGCTTTGTGATTAGGGCTATCTCCTGTTCAGCTGATGTTTCCGAGATGGCTTAGGATTGGGTTTGCACTCTCTTAATGAGTTGCGCTGTCAAGGGCGTTGTGGGAGCTTGATTTGTGGTGTTACATCTTTGTATTCCCATAGGTCGGGGGCGATCATTGAAATGGCTGCTGAGGTAGTTGATCCATGTTTCTTCTACTATATGGGATCCTGGGTCCTTGTGCTGTGGCCGTAAGATAGTGTTCACTGTTTGCCAAAAGCGAGCGCTATTATTGCTTTTGATGTCATATAGTAGCTTTGCCCATGCCTCATTTTCTGCGTCCTTTTTCATTTTCCATTTTGTGTGGTTAAGCTCTGCCCTTTGTCTTTTCAGCGTGGCTCGTAAGTGTGTGTCTTGAGGAGCTGATCTTAGCTTCCTTAGAGTCAGGTATACAATTCTTTTTTGTGACCTTAGTTGTGATCTTGGTCCTTTCATTCGGCTGATTTTGTTGCTCTCTATATGGGACTTGCTTTTGAGGACGGTGTTAGTGTCCAGATCGTTAATCAGCCTCCAATGTCTTTTGTGTAGGCTCCACTATCGAAAAAGAGTCCTACAGAACATTTGTGATAATCATTATAGTTATACCCTGGGCGCAGTGGGCATATAGGATTGGTCTTTATGATTACGTTAACTCGCATTCAAAATGGTTGTGAGGATGCATTTTGCTTATGAAATATCGCTAAATGCAGCAGAACACAAATAGTGAGCATATTCGGCAGCTCACAATCGCTATATGTGCTCTTGCAGTAGGATTGTTTTCCTCCAAATTACCCTTAATTTAGGCCTGGGCATGAAATTCATCTCACAAAGTTTGCAGAGTTTTTCCCACTCTGTGCTCCGCATAGCAGAGCAGAGTTTTTTCCTCCCTCACTCTTGCCAACGTTAAGTTGGCGAGTGCGAGAAAGGAAAATCTTACTCCAGACCACCTCCCGGCAAGATTTCTCAACACGGTCAGTCGCAGATGGCCGCTACTGCTCTTGTTAAGAAACTTTCCATTTGGGTTGAGGAAGCAGCCGCTTGAGTACAACATCTACTGAAAGAAGCAGAGCCCTCTTGCACCGTGCATGGTGCTGTTTGCCCGGATTTTCCAGGGCGGGACAAACACCTGGCAATAAAATACAACACTAACAGCATGACCTAATACACTGGGCTGCTTGTGGAACTCTGCATAGCACTGCAGCGTTTTTTGGTCACTTCATAAACTCCACCCAAGTCTACCTTAAACACAAGTAGGTGTAAACACGTTATTATCTGTAAATTTACATGAAAGAGTAATTCAGACTTATTGAATTTACTGCGATTACTCCAGTGTAATTACAATTTTGACCAGGCCCACAAATAAAAGTCATTTCCATTTATAAATTCCACAACCAGATTTACAGAATCTGGATTGGATGAATTTTCAAAGTCTAGAATTATGACATGAAAATCTTACAGTGTGGGGTATTTTCTGCTTTCAGACATTGAGGGTTAAAGGTATGGTAGGTTGTGGAAGGGATTTAGCAATGCAATACTAAGAGAACATCCAGACATTCATAGACAGAATAAGCTTGAAATATATAAACAAAGTATTTTTAAAAAATCATATCACAAATTTAAATCAAATTGGTTTACTTAGACACAAACCAGGTACAATTTTCGTGACGATGGAGCATGATGGAAGGGCCCCTGGTTTGGAGCTGGAAATTGACATGGTCGTTGGTGAAATATGAGAATAGATGAGTTCTGTTGTCACTTACATTCTTTAAGAGGAAAAAACTGGAATAGTCCAAAATTATTTATCATGTTTTGAGACACACCACTATTAAAAATATTTACTGGCTTTAAAAGCCTAAGTAGTCCCACTGAAGATTCAGATACTGTATTGAAAAATATGTCGCAAATTCCAGCCGGTAAAGCTTGTTATGACAGTGGAAGACAGCAAGAATGTTACCACGGACTGTTGTTTGTATTTTTAAATTATCTTGTTTCATGATTTGTATTTGTCCAGCCTTAGTAAGTTAGAATGAACTTGGAGAGTCCAGGTATTGTTATCAATATCGATATTTTAGGGGACTATGTGATCTTTACCCATTAGAGCTATTTTTAGTAAATATAATGGATGTAATCTTTGCTATATCACTCTTGATCTTGGCAGCCGTTGAAGCCTATTCTATGACATTGCTCCACTGGAGACAGCTATGTGTTGTATTACAAATCCCTATCTAACATGCTTGTATTGAGTCATATAAAAGCAGGCACAACATTACCGTGATGACCTGGCCTGGCATGAGCTTATAGATAGGACATGATGACCCGGTCTGCAATAAGCAATAAAGAAGGGAGGCCCACATGGAAGAATGGCCAGGCAGACTGAAGAAAGTCTCTCTTTCCTCAAAAAGTCCATGCCATTTTCCCCTTACTAGATAGTCTTCCTTGGGGAGGTAGATGCAAATGGATACTCATAGATGATTGGCCTACTAAATGGGAGACAACGAACCAGAAAATGTGTTTATGATCCATGCCTATAAACCAGTAATCTGTGAACCCCTTATGATACAGGTGCCTTGTCTCGAATAGGAAGAATCTGAAAGCTAGTTACATTTCAAAGCAAAAGTGGTGATATCACTGGATGGAATTTATTATACAGAAATACATACATGGTATGGGTGAGCCTGAGAGATTTGGCTTTTGAAATAAATACACTGGCTGAAGCCAGTGGTGTGCAATACATAATGCATATATAAGGACATGACACATTCACAAGTCAAATTTGAAGATACGAAAAGTGAGAAGATAAAGAGATTCGACCATATTTCCAGAAGGAAAAATATGACGTGTAGACAGCGGGTTCGAACCCCAGTAATAAACAGGTTTGACTGCTGAGTATTTCATAGGCAGCAAGGAATGAGGCCTTGTGGCTTGATGCATGCTTTCTGCCCCCTTTCTTTGTTTTTTTAATGAACGCATGAGGTCTGGAGTGATTGACCCCTGTTATAAATGAATTTGAAACGACTTGAGGGATGCATTGTGGTGGAGGAAGGTCTCGTGTATAATGGAAACACAAGTGTACAAACAATGTACCATATAATTGCCAACCCCATATTCATGAAAAAGATTTCATGACTTGACAAACCCAAGACACAAAATGCATGCACTTTTTATCTTATTTTGCCAAGATTTTGCCAGGTAAGCACTCCGGAGCCTTACACAAATGAGAGTGGTAGCTGTTTGTCCCCCTTTCTGAATTCTGAACAAGTTCCACGCCTACACCAGTAAGCCTTAACTGAACATTTCAAAAGAAATGTTTTTTCTCAGAGTAGTAAATTAATGTAATGAACAAATCTCTGCATTATTTAGCCACACACTGATTCTCCTGCTCGCAATGTCGGTGACAAAATCATTAGGGAAACCCAATTTCTATAAGAAAATTAGTCTAGATGAGTTAGAACAGCAACAATTACTAGTTAATAAAGGTGTTTACTGGCATTTAAGAAACAATGAATATATGTTAGGTCCCTAATTCTCGCAGTCAGCACATTAATAATCATTTGGCACTCTGTTTATTAGGCATTTTACATCTTGAAATTCGCTCTTGCATATAAAAAAAACATGCAGTAGCATAATTATTATTTACAATGGGAGATACTTGATAGTAATAATTAGATATTTCATTATTCTATCATTACACATGAAAAATAAGATGAACATAAAAAGAAAATGTTATCGGAGTAGAACATTCGTCATATTTCCCCCTCAAATAGATTTACTTAGTCATATTTTCAATTTGTATGTATTTCCTCTAAACTTTATACTGTTATAGCATGTATAAAATGCTTCTTGAGCTTCATTCATAAAGAATTTGCTGTGAGTTGGAGCTTATAGTTCCAGTTGATTGACTTCTGAATTCCAGAATCAAACCAGGAGAGCCCCAAGATGTGTTTAAAGACGTTGTGCAGGAACAAGCTCTCTATGAGGTACTAAAGACAGATTTTACACCCCGTTCATAAAATTAGGATGATTTTTTTTTTCCTCTGGCATAAAGTACCCCGAGATTGGCGTGTGCTATGATAAATGATGGACGCAGCCGCACAACGCTGTAGTTATACTTTATACAGTGAAGTCAATAAATAATGTTCTAAAAAGTTTCACTGAAGTTTTAAAAACCTAGGGCCTGATTTAGCTCACTGCAGACGGGCTACTCCTGCACAATGGGGACGGGTATCCCATCAGCCAAAATATAAATGCCTTAGGGTATCATTAGGGCTCCCTGTTTTCCGTTTTTACTGATTTTTACAGATAAATACCGACAATAGGTTGCTTTTACAGTAATTCTAAATACTGTCTGCCATTCCTGCCAGGCCAATAGCTGTATGGATTGATAGGTAAGAGGGTTAAAAAAGAAAGTACTTTTTTTAATGATGCTTTACCAGCAGGAGATATGCACAATGTTGATACTGAAATGTGCATATTTTCAAATAAGTGCGTTGATTTATCTTCTGCCGGTGTTTACAGAATTGAAACTTGACAGGCATTCAAGCATGAGTGACAGTTTATTGGTTAAATAAATGTGGAAATATACTAATTTCCGCTTCATTTTTCCATAAAACTCAAAATAAATATGGGTGAATACAGATAAAAACAGCAAAAAATAAACATGGATGAATACAGACAGAAATGTCCAAAAAATAAATATCATAAAACTGGGAGGCCTAGAGATAATGGAATTTATATTTCGGCAGATGGGATATCCGTCACCGTTGTGATGGCGTAACCTGTCCGACAAGACCTAAATCAGGTCCTTAATATCGATTTCTAGTTAGAAAAGATATATGGTAATTTAGACCTTGGCTGGTTGCCCCAAACCCCGCCAAATCATCAGAGGCAGTGCTGTTCATACACGTGGCTGAGACCCACCAGCCATATTTAGAAGTATCTCTGTAGTGAAAACGGATCTGTCACAGAGGTACATCATTGCTGTTGAATGCTGAGCGGTTATGATAAAGTGGCCATATGGCACTTTATTTACTTTACAGAAAGAAACCTCCCTGGTCCCTTAAAGCCGGGGTCTCTAAAGCTGGGGTTTGGTGCTGCAAAGCAACAGAAACATGTTCCTTGTGCACAAGGAGCTTTCTCTCGTTGCATTAAGGACATTTGAACATTTTTCTTCCCAGGACCACCATTCCCCATATGGCAATTGCCAAGAAGGGAAATACATTGACTGTCAGCCAGCACTAAAGGTGGGAGTGACTGTCACTGTGACCTGTAGTCCAGAGGTCGATGACCAAGTAGGTGGTGAGTTTCCTCTAAAAAAGCTGGCTACGGTTCAACCATCGGAAACCCAACAGTTCCCTCACTGTTAATCAGGGCAGGGGAACTGTGAGTCTGGCGAGGAAGGGTGCAAAACTAATTTATGGTAGGGCGACCTTCTCAACCAAACTCTAAATCACCTTCAAAGCCTCTAAAACGTATGTAGCCGCTGTACAGAGAAAACGTAAGCATAGATCTAAAGTAAATCAAATTGAAGCAATAATAATGTGATTAGGTACAGTTGATTGGGCACTTCGTCATAAAAGCCCACCATTGTCCTGAAACTTTGTTGTGGTGTTTACCTGTATGATTACACAAATTAACTCGACTACTGTTTATTCTGCCAATATTTGTTTATCCTTTCAGGAAATATCTTCAAAAGCCCATCTGTGGCAGTGAGGATAGTTTTAGGAGAGTTGATTGTCAAACTGCACTTTGTAGTAAATTTTACAGTGCCACAAAACACTATAAAACGCACTACAAAAGGTAGGTTTTGCCCATACTTGTTTGTGCAAAGGTCTACACCCCAACTGTGGAGTTTTCATGCATGTAAGTATAGTTTTTAGTAGTGTATATGTAAGAAGGACACAAGGAAGTGGCTAGGTAAAGGGCCAAACTTACTTCTAAAGGAGACCCTATTTAGGAAGGGTCAGGGAGGGGATTAGAGAGGGACGTTGCCCTTCAATACAAGAGGAAGACAATTGCATTACTCTGAGGGTAGAGACATGTAAGATACATTTTTTAGTAACTTTATACTCAGAGTTTGTGAATACCAAAAGTAGTAAAAGTACTGCAAAATGTAAACTTACTCAAAGTATAACTTTACTTTGTGAATCAGGCCTATTAAAGCAGACATCATGGTTAATTGGGGATATTCTTAATCAGGATGGATGAGACAGAATCCTAAAGTAGCAATGCACCAAATATGTCACACAACACTATCTATAAATACTGTCACCCTTCTCCAGGAACCTGGTTGCTTCATGCTTTGTACTTCACAGTTCCCTAAATATATGTTAGACCTGTCATCCACAGGGTGATCTTCTCCCCAACCTTTTGACTTCCTCATACATTTTTTTCTGATATAATTTTTGCTGGCATTAGGACCCTACACATTTTACCATTGCTAACCAGGGCCTTTAGTGTCTATGCTCACTCCTTAAAACATGATAATCAAATGAAGTTGATAAATCGTTGTCTCTGCCACTCAGTACACTGCTTCGTGAAGTTGTGTAGAGTAAGCATCTAAACAGCACACCCTCCGCCCTTGTGAAGCCCAGTCTGTTTTTGTTTTAACTGCTTGTCCATGAGATCAGAAATGTGCTGTATAAAGAGTTTCACCAGGATTTTTCTTGGGTTTGACAGTCGGGCAATTCCATGCCAGTTTTAACAGTTGGTTAATGCTCCCTTCTTTATAATCTTGACAATGATGATTTAGTTTGAGTCATCTGCTATTTTCTTTCCCTCCCAAAACAATGTAAACAGTAGTTGGATGGTCTTGGCTAGTGTTTTAGGGGCTGCCTTGAACATTTCCACATTCAGGTTGCTTTATTCTTGAGAGATCGGATGACCGTGACAATTTCTTCTTTCTGTGCTGGGGCACTGTTCACATCCAATCTGTCTCTGCTTCTTGGATGTCTGCTTCACTTGCAGGTACTGATCTATTCAAGACTTCTTTGAAGTGCTCCGCACAGGTTGCTTCCTGCTCTTTCTATGCTGTGAGTAGTCTACCTTGCTTGTCCGTGACAGTCGCAAAAGATTTTCTACTGACCATTTTCGTGATATTGAAGCCCTTTCCCTGTTTTCCACTACTGGCTCACTCCTCTGCTTGGCTAGCAAGGTTAACCCTCTGAGCTGGCTTGTCTGTTTCTTTCATTCTTTTGACTGCTGTTTTCTTCTATGTACTGTTATTTGTGCTTCTCCTGTAGCTTCCCAGGTTTGGCCTACATGAGTTTCTTTTCCGCTGCCCTCCTGTCTTCAAAAACTTGCCATATGTCTTTTTTATGCAGTCTTTCTTCTTCCTTATCTTGGTCCCCAGCCATGTTTCACTCCTGTTCACATATATTAAAGAGACCTGTTCCCATGTCTGGATGACTATGTCTGCAGCTAGCTCAGACTGATCATATGTATCTGCCAGGAGTTGGATAATGGTTTTGATTTGTCAGATGAATGTCTTCTTGGTGTTGGGGGTCCTAGAATTTTGCCATATCAAAATGCTATTGTCCTGGTGTTTTGCACTCGGTTTTTCTGAGTTTCAGCTTCACAAAAGCAGTCACTAGATGGTGACACCTACAGACGTCTGCTCCCCTCCACATTCTAACATCTGGTAGTGAGCGTCACCACTTTGTCAGTAAATTGTGTCCCTCACTGCACAGTTCTGCCTGTTAGCTGTTGCCCACTGATCCTTTCAGGTCCTGAGTTTGAGGCCCTCCTCCACCCGTATGCACCGACTACACGTCATTCCTGGTGGTCCAGTGGGGAGCATCTCTGCTGTTTCTTCCTGCCCTCTGTTTTTCTGCTTTCTGCCTTTTTTGTTCCTCTGCTCTTTCCTCACCTCTCTTTTATCTATTACTTCTTTTTTTCACTTTTCCCCTCTTTTTTGCTACTTTTTTCCCTTTATGTGCCCTTGCCGCTGCTCGCCCCATGACCCTGCCCACCCTCCAAAGCCTTTTTCCACTTCCTGCCTCCCAGCTTTTCAGCCCTCCCCAAACACTACTTTATGGAAGCCACTGTGCAGTGAAGCAGCTATCTTACTGACCTTGTCAGTAAATTGCTAACCTTGCGGCACAGCTCTGCTTGGTACCTGTTGTCCCCTGACCCTTTCAGGTCCTAAGTTCGAGGCCCTCCTCCACCCAGATGCACCCACCTGCTTTTTTCACATTCTCTAATTTCTCCTATTTTTTGTGACTTTTTTCCCTTTTTATGCCCGTGCCGCTGCTTGTCCTCTGCGGCCCCCTCCCCACTCCAGCATCTTTTTCCCACTTCCCGCCTCCCAGCTGACCTCCCCAAACACTTTTAATGGTGGATGCTCTGTGTTCGCATGCAGTGGGTGTGCAGCTTGCAAGCCCATACTCGTACCATCCACCGGTACGACTGCAGCACCCTCCACGTCCTCAACACCAGACATCCCACCGCCTATCAAATCACATCACCAAATAATACCTAGGGCCCTTTCTCTTGCCGCAACTGCAACCGCACCTTTGCCAGCCGACACACACCAGACCCGCCCGCAAAAACTGGATGGCATCGCAATCGTACACAGAAACACCCTCAGCATCACAATTAACTCGGATGACAACTCAGGGGGTACCTCCACATCCAGATACAGACCAACCTGAATGCCAACCTAGATGGTACTCTCATCTATAAGGCCTCCCGGAATCTGTTCCCCTTTCAGCGAATCACTAGTGGACTTCTTCGCACATCACGCCATCGCTTTCAGAGACTACATCCTCCTCGGAGATCTCAATTTATGGAGACCTCAATTTCAATCTGGACCACTGAGCCTCTCACCAGGCCGGGTCACCCCCTTGCTCCTGCCGCTTCCTGCTCCTGCCTACGCCAGTGTTCCCGCCTGCCAAGCTCCTGACCGCCAACGCCGATGCCCCCCCTGCCCCCTGAGCGGCCCAGCCTCAGATGAGCCGCCCGCCCGACAGTTTTTCCCGCCGCTGACCCCCTGCAGCCCCGCCCACCACCGGCCCATTGGCTGCCCCGCTCCCGCCGCCCAGCTGACCCGCCCTCCCGTCCCCCTTCTTAAGGGGACAGCCAGGTGTACTCGGGGGTGACCACTGAGCCTCTCACCAGGCCGGGTCACCCCCTTGCTCCTGCCGCTTCCTGCTCCTGCCTACGCCAGTGTTCCCGCCTGCCAAGCTCCTGACCGCCGACGCCGATGCCCCCCCTGCCCCCCGAGCGGCCCAGCCTCAGCTGATCCGCCCGCCCGATAGTTTTTCCCGCCGCTGACCCCCTGTGGCCCCACCCACCACCGGCCCATTGGCCGCCCCGCTCACGCCGCCCAGCTGACCCGCCCTCCCGTCCCCCTTCTTATGACGCCCCCAGAGCGACCGCGCAGCGGACGCGCGCAGCGGGAGCACCGATTGAGCGCCGAAGGTGCGCCAAAGGTAAGCACGTCTGCGCCCGTCCGCGCCTGGACCGCGCCCAGTGCCAGGACCCCTGGCTCCCGAAGACACCAGCCCACCCGTCGGACCTACGACGCCACCAAACTCTACGCACTCAACGCCGGCCGAACCCCGGGAAGCTATCGAGCCACCCCGAGACGCACTCACGGACCCTTCTGCTGCCACTCCTGCAAGTTCACCTGCACCCGGACCTGCACTATACCAGCAGCGACCAAGCCGAACACCAGCAGCAACCACCTCAAGTGCATCCTGCTCAACACCCGCTCCATCCACAGACACGCCATCGAGCTCTGGAACCTGCTCGACACCACAGCCCCAGACGTCGCCTTCCTCACAGAAACCTCGATGAACGCCTCCTCAGCGCCCGACATCGCCATCGCCATCCCGGACGGCTACAAGATCATCTGGAGGGACCGCGTCAACCAGACAGGAGGAGGCATCGCCATCATCCACAGGAACACCATCCGCATCACGACCAACACCAACGACACCCTCGCACCCACCGAACACCTTCACTTCCAGATTCACATCAACCCCAAGACCACCCTCAGATGCACCCTCATCTACAGACCCCCGGGACCACGCACACAATTCAGCGAAGACATCGCTGACTTCATCAGCCCGCTCGCCCTCACTTCCGCTGACTACATTCTCCTCGGGGACCTCAACTTCCACCTGGAGAACAACAACGACCGCAACACCACCACCCTGCTGGACAACCTCGCCAACCTCGGACTCAAGCAGCTGGTGACCACCCCCACCCACTATGCCGGACACACACTCGACCCCGTCTTCTCATCCGGCAAGGACATCGCCGTCAGCCACGCAACCAGACTCCACTGGACGGACCACAGCTGCGTCCACTTCAGCTTCAGTAGGACCACGATCCACCACCACCAGCAACAGGTTGCACGCAGAAACTGGAACAAGATCACAGCCGACCAGCTCGCAACTTCCCTGAGCATGAACCCTCCCACCAGCGCAACGAACCCAAGCCAGGCGGCCACCAACCTCGCGAAGTGGATCAGCAACTGCGCAGACGACCTCGCCCCTCTGAAGACCCCGCCCAGCAGACCCGGCAGCAAGAAAGCCCCATGGTTCACCGACAAACTCAAGAGCTCCAAGAAAAACTGCCGAGCACTCGAGAAAGCCTGGCGCAGAGACCCGACACCGAACAACAGGACTGCCCTCAAGCTCGTCACCCGAAAACACCACCAACTGATTCACGCCACCAAGAAAACTGCATTCAAGGAACGACTGGACAACAACGCACACAACAGCAAGGAACTTCTTCAACATCGTTAAAGAGCTCTCCAACCCCAACGCCGGAAACAACGACATCACCCCTTCACAAGACCTCTGCAACTCCCTCGCCTCCTACTTCCACAACAAGATAACGGACATACACAACAGCTTCAGCACTCAACCAACGCACGCCACGACTGAACCACCGCCCCCACCACCACCCTCCGCGCCTGGACCCCGATCAACACCGAAGATACCATCCGCACGATGAACTCCATCCACTCCGGATCTCCGACCGACCCCTGCCCTCACCACGTCTTCAACAAGGCCGACGCTGTCATCGCACCCCACCTGCGGGACATCATCAACACCTCCTTCGACACCGCTACCTTCCCGGAGAGCTGGAAGCACGCCGAACTCAGCGCTCTACTTAAGAAGCCATCAGCCGACCCCACCGACCTCAAGAACTACCGCCCCATCTCGCTGCTCCCGTTTCTGGCAAAAGTCATCGAGAAGACCGTCAACAAGCAGCTGGCTGCCTTCCTCGAGATGAACGGATCCCTCGACCTCTCGCAGTCTGGCTTCCGGGCCAGCCACAGCACCGAGACCGCCCTGATCGCAGCCACTGATGACATCCGAGCCCTGCTCGACAACGGAGAAACAGCGGCCCTCATCCTCCTAGACCTCTCCGCGGCCTTCGACACTGTCTGCCACCGTACCCTAGTGCGGCGCCTCAGCAACGTCGGAATCCAGGAGAAGGCACTTAAATGGATCATCTCGTTCCTCGCCGGAAGGACACAGAGAGTCCGCCTCCCCCCGTTCAGATCAGAAGCCACCGGAGTCATCTGCGGCGTTCCTCAAGGCTCCTCGCTCAGCCCAACCCTCTTCAACGTCTACATGAGACCTCTTGCAGCCATCGCACGCCAACACAACCTCAACATCATCTCCTACGCCGATGACACCCAGCTGATCCTCTCCCTCATCAACGACCCCGCCACCGCCAGAGCCAACCTACACGAAGGGATGACAGACGTAGCCAAGTGGATGACGAACAGCCGCCTGAAACTGAACTCGGACAAGACGGAAGTCCTCATCCTGGGATCTTCACCCTCCGCCTGGGACGACTCCTGGTGGCCCCCCGCCCTGGGCAGCGCACCCAAACCAACAGACCACGCACGCAACCTGGGCTTCATCCTGGACTCCTCCCTCTACATGACCAGACAAGTCATCGCCGTCTCCTCGTCGTGCTTCAACATCCTGCGCATGCTACGTAAGATCTTCCGGTGGATCCCCACCGAGACCAGGAAAACGGTCACCCAGGCCCTCGTCACCAGCCGTCTGGACTCCGGCAACTCCCTCTACGCCGGAACCACCGCCAAACTCCAGAAGAGACTCCAGCGGATTCAGAACGCCTCAGCACGACTCATCCTGGACATCCCCCGTCGCAGCCACATCACCGGACACCTGAGAGATCTGCACTGGCTCCCGGTCAACAAGAGAATCACCTTCCGTCTCCTCACCCACGCACACAAAGCCCTTCGCAACCAAGGCCCAGGATACCTCAACAGCCGCCTCAACTTCTACGCTCCCACACGCCAGCTTCGATCGACCGGCCACGCCCTCGCCGCCGTCCCCCGCATCCGAAGACCCACCACAGGAGGAAGGTCCTTCTCCTACCTGGCCGCCAAGACTTGGAACTCCCTCCCGACCCACCCCCGCCTGACCCAGGACCACCTTGCCTTCAGGAAGCAGCTCAAGACCTGGCTGTTCGAGCAGTAGCAGACCCCCCCTCCCCTAGCGCCTTGAGACCCTCCGGTTGAGTATTGCGCTATATAAATGCTTGATTGATTGATTGATTGATTGATTGACAATCTTGACGACCACAGCACATCATCCCTACTGGAGAACCTCTCCACCATCGGACTCAAGCAACTGGTCACCTCCCCAACCCACTCAGCAGGACACATGCTTGACCCCATCTTCTCCCCAAGCAACAACATCTCCAAAGCAGCCACACTCCAAAGTACAGTGGACCGACTATCCATTTTTCCTTCACCAAACCCACCGTACACCAGCAAGCCCATCACTACCCATGGAGAAGCTGGAAAATGGTCACCAAAGACCAGCTCATCACATCCCTCAGCAAAAAACCACCACCAGCATCCACCGACACCAACGCATCAACACACAACCACACAACCTCCACCTATGGATATCCAACTGCGCCAACACACTGGCCTCCCAGGATACCCTCAGGCAAACAAACCTCCAAGAAAGCCACTCTCCACTGACCTCACATGCAGCCACTGCACTCACTTTCCCCCTACAACATCAAACCCTGCACAACTGGTACTTACTCACAGCTGGCAAGATGTTCAAGATCATGAAGAGCATCCACTCCGGAGCACCCTTGGATCTCTGCCCCACCACATCTTCAATATAGCCAGTGCCTCCATCGCATCAGAACTCTGCTGCACAATCAAAAGCTCCATTGAATCCGCCACCTTCCCTGAAGACTGGAAACATGCAGAGGTCAGCCCCCTACTGAAGAAACCCTCTGCCGACCCGACGGACCTCAAGAACTGCAGGGCTATCTCCCTGCTCCCCTTCACAGCCAAAGTCATTGAGAAGATCATAAGGGCCCAACTCTCCCAATTCATCAAAACGAACAACATTCTGGATCACTCCCAATCTGGATTCAACTGGACCATTCTCCTCGTGCCATAGATGACATCTTCCTCAAGGAGAGCCAACAGCCCTCCTCCTCCTGGACCTCCCGGCTGCCTTCGACACCATCTCCCTCGTCTCTCTGCATTAGACTTTATGATGCTTGCATTTGCAACAAAGCCCTTGACTGGATACCGCGCATTTCTCACTGGCCTAACACAGAGTCAAACTTGCACATTTTCTCTCAGAACCCACAGAAATCCGCATTATAGTGCAACAGGGCTCCTACCTGTGCCCTACCCTCTTCAACATCTATACGGCCCTGCTTGCAACCATCATCAGAAACCACAGACTCAACATTGTCTCCTGCGGCAATGACACCCAGCTGATTCTCGGCCTCACTGACGAACCCACAGCCACCAAGAACAACTTCCAGAGTGGAATGAAGGCAATTGCCACCTGGATAAAGGACAGCTGCCTCAAGCTCAACTCAGACAAACCCAAAGTCTTCATCCTGTGCCCCCACTGCACCTGGGATAACCCAAGTGGGCCCCACTGCTCAGAACCCCTCCTTACCCACAGACCACACATGAAACCTCTGCATCATCCTGGACTCCTTCTCTCAAAGAACCGTCAGATCAATGCAGCGCTGGGACCCTCCTGGGCAGCCATGCGCTTTATAAATCCTTTTTCATTTCATTTCATTTCATTCTTGTCTTCCTGCTTCCACACGCTATGCCTGCCGGGGAAAATCTTCAAGTGGATCTCCACAGAGCCCAAGAAAATTATTATACACACACTCATCAGCAGGAGACTCAACTATGGCAATGCACTGTGCGCTGGCACGATGCAAAAGCTCCAAAAGAACCTACAAAGCATCCAAAATGCTTCTGCCAGACACATCCTGAACGTCCCCCGCTGTAACTACATCACCAGCCACCTGAGAGATCTCCACTGGTTTCTGTCTCTGCCACTCAGTGAGCACCATGTTATTTTGTGCATATCATGGTTGGGGAGAGAGTTCTTCCATGACCAGATGACTTATGGTGCAAAATTCCAAAGTCTTTCTCCATTGTCGTTCATTGTTTAACAACCTTCTTTTCCCATGGCTCTGTCATGGTCCATTTTGTCATTTCCCACTTCAGCATTCAAGTCTCCCATCACAATATTCCGGTTGTGGTTTGGAACAACTTTGAGCTCAGTTTGCATTAGTAGGTAGAAACAGTTCTTGACTGTTTCCTCGGTGTCATTGGTTGGAGCATATCACTGGATAATGGTTGTACCTTTAAACCTGGTGATCATGAGTCTGCTGTTGACTGGTTTTCATTCAATTAGGCATTTCATTATCACTTTTCTCAGAATGATGGCTATGTCTTTGTGATGTTGGTCATTGCCTCTTCCCGAGCACACAACTGGTTATCCTGTGGGGGTTTTCATTCTGCCAGAACTGGTCCACCTGCTTTGGCTGACCCCAAGGATGTGTAGGTTGTAGCACCACATCTCATAGGTTTCTTGACACAGCTTTCCTGTGTCATACATAGTCCATACGTTCCAGAATCTGATTCTGGTCTTGCACTCAGAACTTCCATCATCTTGTCAGTAGTTTCTTTGAGGCTTTGACTACTGTCAGCCATGCATGTCTTATGCAGAGACTCATAGAAGTCCCTTAAACCAAGAAGATTTAGTTGTTCTTGCTTCTATTTCGGTAACAAATGTTTTTTATGCAAAAAAAAAACAACTTGGAGGCCTAGTGGATTGCGCTTTAACTGTCTCTACTCTTTGACCTGCACAGCATGGGAGACCCTGCCAGGAGACTCGGCTCCTGCCAGCATGGCTCTCTAGGTTTCTGAGACATGTATGCCCCTCAACCACTTCAAGGTGGGAGGGGGAAGCAGCTGTCCAAATCCGTGTCATACTTGGTTCCTGGGGACTTTTAGGATTAGAGCACAGTGGCACTCAGGTTGCTTTATAAGTCAGCATTTATTTTTCATTGCAATTGGCCCAATGAACTGGGGCACTAGGAAATAGGTCACTTCTGGGACAAGGGATCCCATTTACACACTGTCCATTTCCAATTTCTTGTGTCGACCCCTGGGACTTTGAGTGTGTACTTTCTTTCTGTGATACTTTATGCAAACTTTTATGTGCTTCCAGTGCCCAGCTCAGGCAGCCGCACAACTTGGCAAATCACCACAAAACTTTCAAGACAGAAGCTGCCCTGGGTGAACCATTAGTTTTGAAACTTTCGCAAAGATCCGTCATACGGTGCCAAAGATATTGGCAAAAGATTTTTGAATAGAAACAAGTTCCTAATTATAATTACCGACTGGCAACCGCCAGTAGGTAATATATATTATATATATCATGGTGTCATATTTATTAGTGAAAACTTGACCTAACTATAACTACACAGCTATTGCAGGAATCCAGCGAATTGGCATGAGTGGTGAAGAGATACACCGCATGCTGGGTGACCTGCGCATTCCCTCCCAAGCTTTTGGGCCATTGCTGTAAATAAATCACACTGCAGCCCTGCCGTGAGGAGGAGAACCATCCTTCATATGAAATGGGAGGCTGCGGATCGGAACTATTTTGTAACCAAATGCAGTGCGGCGAACCAAATGAAGTGGCCCGAAGCAATGCGCCTCTTGGTGCATTGCTGGAGGGGCAAAGAGGTCATCCTAAGTCCTGGGGACCTCAGGACTAAAGTGGGCTTCTTCTACCGGGCAGCAGTGCACCAGGACGCATGTTTGCAGAGTGGTATAAAAAGGGGGGCGTGGCCTCGGACCACTCAGCAATCCAGCTGTGTGGGGCTTACTGGAGTTACCTGGTGGGCTAGTTGGCCCCCAGGGACTCTCAGCATTCAAGGGGACGTCATTCCCCAACCCAGAATGTGCCAGGAGGTGCGTCTGTAGAGTGGTGGAGAAAGGGGGCATGGCCTGTGGCCACCTGTCAGCTATCCCTCTATCTTGGGCATACAGGAGATATCAGGTAGGCTAGTTTACCCCTAAGGACCCCCAGCATCGAAGGGGACTTTAATCCCCATCCAACAGCATGCCAGGAAGTGCATTTGCTGAGTGGTGGGGAAAGGTGGCGTGGCCTGCTATGATAACTATTGGAGGTAATAGGAGTGGTAGTTGGCCCCCAAGGTTGACCAACTACCACACCTGATACCTCCAGTAAGTCCCATACAGTGGGATTGCTAAGAGGTCTTCTGAGGCTATGTTCACCTTTCTCCACCACTCTGCAAATGCAAACGCACCTCCTGGCACAGTACTTGTTGGGGGATGAAGTCCACTTTACTCCTGAGGGTCTTTGGCGGCCAAGTAGCCCTCCTGGTACCTCCTGTAAGTCTTACACAGCAAAAATCCTTTGCACTGGTCAGAGTCCCAGGCCCAATTTCTGCACCACTCTGCAAATGCGACTACTACCTTATAGTTAGAAATTACATTTTAAAAAACCTTTGAAATTCATTTAAAAAACCATAGGTTTCAGGGAAGTTATAGTTAGTAATTAGTATTTAAAAAACCTTAGAAATTTGCTGAAAAAGTCATAGATTTCAGGAATGTTATAGTTAGTAATTAGCATTTAAAAGACCATAGAAATTACAACAACAAAAAACATAGGTTTCAGGGACGTTATAGTTAGAAATTAGCATTTAAATAAATCTTGGAAATTTATTGGAAAAAAAACAGGTATCAGGGTCGGCATCGATAGTTGGACATTTCACTCGTACAAAACCAGAGAAATTTGGGCGTTATAGTTAGTTGAGGTAACTATAACTCGCGCCCTCGCAATGCACTGCTGATGACGTCACATATTACATCACTTATGACATGGTCAGAGACATCACTGATGACATCACTGATGACATTTCAAATGACATCACTGATGACATCATCCACTTAATATCTGATGCACCTCTTCACATCCTAATATAACCTTTCATACACCTACTCTAAAATAGACTACCGCTCTCAAAACCATAGACACACCAATACCAGTTAGTACATATCCACTGACTGATTCATAGATCTACATACACATACACTCACCAATACAGTTACTAATACACTCAGTCACTCATACACTTATTTACTCATCAGTACAGCCACTGATATATGCACTCATACACCTATGCAAATACTCACACATTGTCACTCACCCATAGAATTACTCACACACCTAGTCAGTCACCCAAAGAATAAAATCACACTGCGATTTACTCATCTAACAGTTATACAAACACCACCTCACTTATTTGTACAGATACTAACACATACTTACTCTCTACTACAATCACTGACACAAGCACACTCATACGTACATCCACTCTCACAATCACTCACTCTCACATATAGTCACTGATATACTCCAACACTCACATATACTGCCTTTCGCATATGTAGTTACTCACAGATGTACCACGGAACATCCATTCACTCACAAACACAGCCTTACATACACACACACACATTCATACAACCCCTCACAGATGCACTCATGAACCCATACACCCATCACTGACTCACACATCCATGCAGAGAGTCACACACCCAACACCACCCACACAGAGACTCAGGTACCTATACAGGTACTCGAACAACCAATCATTAACCCATATAGACAGTCATGTAGGTACTCATCGACCCAAGCAGCCACTTACAATCCAACTGAAAGACTGATACAGATATTAACACAGATTAGTCACTAACCCATGCATTCACTAAGACACATTTGATCACTCACTTTTACAGTCAGTTACACACCTACTAAATCCTCCATTCAGAAACTCAAACACATCCACTCATTCTTTAATACACCTTGGTGTGTGTGTGTGTGTGTATATATATATATATATATATATATATATATATATATGTATAGAGATGCTGACGAACTCCATTCTGAAATAAAGATTCATGCACTAAATGATCGTTTGAAGCTCGTTTGTGGTCTGCACCTGTTGCTGGTATCTGAGGATCCCGAGTTCAGGACTGTTTGGAGATATATATATATATATATATACGCAAGGGTCCCTATTTGTCACAGGTAACTACCTATGCCAACTATAGACCCCCAAATATATATATATATATATTGCCTAATGGCAGTCGCCAGTAGGTAGTTATAGTTAGGACCTAGTTTCCATAGGAAATCCGCAACATTCTATTGGGAATAACTTTGGCGCCGGTTGATGAATCTTTGCGAATTTCTCAAAGAAGATGGCCTGCTCCGCTCTGCTCCTTCCCTGAAAGTTTTGGGGGGATTTGTCAAGTGGGGGCTGAGAAAAAAGGGGGGTCCCAAAACGTGTTTTCCCCATGTTATTTTCCATAGGACGATTAGACACGGCTACAGCCCGAACCGCTGAACGGAATTACACCATATTTGGGAAAATGGTAGGGTCTGGTACGCAGATCGCCCTTTTGGTTAAATGGTGTAAATATCTCCAGTAGTTCCTGAGAAAATCAAATGTGGAAAATTTTATATATCTGGGTGGAGCCTACCCACACATCTCATCGTGAGATCTGATTGTCTGTCAGCACTACATCCAAGAAGTGTTGGCAGCCATCTTGGGACCAATATACATGATAGCACCTCATTAAAAAGCATTGCAGTTAATAGAAGGTTTTAGGACTTTAGTTACATTATAAATCATTTGTTGATGGTAACATACTCATTTTAGGAATTGTGGTGTGTTCTAAGGTGATTTTACCATGTGAAAAAGCCTTCTGCTGGGATATCATGAATCATGTTTGAAAGAAAACTATTATCTCATGCTTTTCCCACAGTGGTTTGGAAGGGGATCTATAAGCTAAACTGAAAGCATATTTTCTGTAAATTCACATTATCTTTCTCAGTCATGTGAGAATGAAGTCTGACATTCTCAGTAAAACATGTACATCCAACAAGGACAGAGACTGTCAGTTGATTCCTTTGTGTTCTACTGTAGCTTCCCAAAGTGTTCTAAAGAACAACTAGAGCGCTAACAGTCCTACTTATTACAAAGGTATGGCACACCTGAAGCCATCTTGATTGGAATAAAGTGGTAACTCTTAAAACATTTAATTTAAAAAGGAACAACATGAGGGGGTATATTTTGCCATAGAAAGTATGAATAGTGTTGCAGAAAGAAAAATTAAGGCACATTTTGAGTGACTTCTCAAATCCTCTTCTATTTCATTTAAAAATTCTGACATAAAGTCTCCCAAGATGGCCACCAGAGACAAAATAGCCCAAATGTAGCCCAAATATCACCCAGATGTAGCCCAAGTATAACCCAATGACAGAATGTCCCATAGTATTCTAAAGAACAACTAGAGCGCTAACAGTCTTACTTATGACAAAAGTATGGCACACCAGAAGCCATCTTGATTGGAATGAAGTGGTAAGTCTGAAAACATTTAATTTAAAAATGAACAAAATGAGGGGGTTCATTTTGCCATAGAAAGTATGTTTAGTGCTTCAGAAAGAAAAAGTAGGGCACGTTTTGAGTGACTTCTCAAATCCTCTTCTATTTCATTAAAAAATTCTGACATGCAGACTGAAACATGCACTTTCAATACCAGCAGCAGACTTCCCTGGTGAGCAGTAGCTTTACTACAGTGATCTAATAAGCAACTAGCGTGCTAATATTCTGAATTTATGGCAAATGTGTGTCACATCCAAATGCCTTCTTGATGGAATCAAAGTAGAAAACTGAAAGTATTCCTACTGATGAGACTGTAGTAAATGAGGAAATTAGGAAACTTCATAACAAATAAGTCTCCCAAGTTGGCCACCAGAGACAAAAGAGCCCAAATGTAGCACAAATATCCCCCAGGTGTAGCCCAAGTATAGCACAATGACAGAATGTCCCAGAGTGTTCAAAAGAACAACTAGAGCGCAAACAGTCTTACTTATGACAAAAGTATGGCACACCTGAAGTCATCTTGATTGGAATAAAGTGGTAACACTTAAAACATTTAATTTGCAAAGGGACAAAGTGAGGGGGTTCATTTTGCCATAGGAATTATGATTAGTGCTGAAGAAAGAAAAATTAGGGCACATTTTGACTTCTCAAATCCTCTTCTATTTCATTGAAAAAAGTCTGACATGCAGACTGAAACATGCACTTTGAATACCAGCAGCAGACTTCCCTGGTGAGCAGTAGCTTTACTACAGTGATCTAATGAGCAACTAGAGTGCTAACATTCAAAATTTATGCCAAATGTGTGACACATCTGAATGCCTTCTTGATGGAACCAAAGTAAACAAGCATTGAAAATGCAATAGATCTCGCCCTCGTTTAAGTTAAAGCCATTCTGTTTGTAATGAAGTGGCTTTTTAGCTTTGCTTTTATTAGTGTTTTTCAAACGTTCATGTAAATAACATGCATATGTATGCATATATGTATATGTATGCATGCATTTATATGTGTATTTATATAGATATGCAGATTATATATGTTTATATATGTATGTATATATATATACATACATATATATAAATGCATATGCATATATATGCATACATATATGTGTATATGTGTGCGTGTTGAGAGAGGTAGAGAGGTAGAGGTGTAGAGGTAGAGAGGTAGAGGTAGAGAGATAGAGGTAGAGAGGTAAAGACTAGTAGAGAGAGAAGTAGAGAGTAAGTAGTAGAGTGAGTAGTAGAGAGCAGTAGAGAGTGAGTAGTAGAGAGTAGTAAAGAGTGAGTAGTAGAGAGTAGTGGAGAGTGAGTAGTAGAGAGTGAGTAGTAGAGAGTGAGTAGCAGAGAGAGAAAATAGTAGAGAGTAGAAGAGAGTGAGTAGTAGACTGAGTAGTAGAGAGAGAGTAGTAGATAGTGAGTAGTAGAGAATAGTAGAGAGTGAGTAGTAGAGAGTGAGTAGTAGGGTGAGTAGTAGAGTGAGTAGTAGAGAGTGAGTAGTAGAGAGTAGTAGAGAGAGAGTAGTAGAGAGTGAGTAGTAGAGAGTAGTAGAGAGTGAGAAGTAGAGAGTGAGTAGTAGAGAGTAGTAGAGAGTGAGTAGTAAAGAGTGAGTAGTAGAGAGAAAGTAGTAGAGAGTGCGTAGTAGAGAGTAGTAGAGAGTGAGTAGTAGAGAGTAGTAGAGAGTGAGAAGTAGAGAGTGAGTAGTAGAGAGTAGTAGAGAGTGAGTAGTAAAGAGTGAGTAGTAGAGAGAGAGTAGTAGAGAGTGCGTAGTAGAGAGTAGTAGAGAGTGAGTAGTAGAGACTAGTAGATAGTGAGTAGTAGGGAGTGAGTAGTAGAGAGAGTAGTAGAGAGTAGTAGAGTAGTAGAGAATGAGTAGTAGAGAGTGAGTATTAGAGAGTAGTGGAGTAGTAGAGAGTGAGTAGTAGAGAGTAGTGGAGAATATTCCAAAGTTTGGCACAGCACCACTTGCACAACAAGTCCAATCAAATCATATCACTTAGAGTCCTTATTGAAGCGCTGAATCTTGGTGTATATTCAAATGCTTTTAATTCCTTAGGTTTATGTACCACTGCCAGCCGTCGCGTTTCGTTCTGTACAACAGAACTTCTTCAGGGCGTTCTTATTTCCTGCAAGTTACGTCGGTATCTTGTTGTCATATAACTAGATATTTCTTCCAAATGTTAGACGAGTCGTGAGTACATTCTTATTCAAAGTCACTAGGTATCAATTTTACCCACACAATTCGGGCAGACTTGAGTAATTTATAGCATCCTCAAAGTCAGTCTTTCAAAAATTCTAAAGTATAGGACATGATAATCCAAATCCAAATGATTCTCAAGAAAAGTCAAGTTCAATCGTTCGGAATATCGACGTTTGGGCAGATATGACCCACGGACACGGTTTATGACTTTTCTTGAGAAACATTTGGATTTGGATTATCATGTCCTATACTTTGGAATTTTTGAAAGACTGACTTTGAGGATGCTATAAATTACTCAATTCCATGGATGGTGCTGGGAACGCCCCCAGCAACACCCATTGCATGCCACTTTAACGCAGGACACTGCGTTAAAGGGACTGATATTTATGAGGCAGGATTACGCCACAAAAAGTGGCTTAGTCCTGCCTGATAAATATCACTCAGTCTTCTGCGCCACCGGAACGTCACAAAAAGTGACGTTCCGGAGGCGCAAGGGGCTCGTAAATAAGGCCCCATAGGTTTCACACTCGTTATAGTTAGGAATAAGCATTTAAAAAACCTTTGAAATTCACTGAAAAAACCATAGGTTTCACACCAGTTATAGTTAGCTGGACATTTTACTCATACAAAACCATTGAAATTCCCCAGTTATAGTTAGTTGTACTCATTATAACTTGCGCGCCCGCAATCCACTGCTGATGATGTCACATTTTACATCATTCATGACATGGTCAGTGACATCACTGATGACATCACTGATGACATATCCAGTAATATGCAATGGCACAGCTAATTTTTATGTTTTGGTTAAAGTTGAACAGTATAGTCTACATCTTCAATCAACAATACCCACTCAAATTTGTTATTTACTTTTTTTTGTGATTTTTTTAACCGTGCACGCACCGTGCACGCACCAGCAATTTGTTTATTTTGAAAAAAAAATGTTTTTATTGCTCTTTGGGGTCCTTCAGGGACCCCCTGGGAAAGCCCAGGGGGTCAGGGAGTCTCTTCCCTGCCTTATTTTTATGTTTTGAAACTTTAAAAAAAATGTATTTTAAAGGTAGCCATTATCTTGGATAATGAAGAAAATGTTTTTTTAAACTTTTATGAACCGTATATTACTTTTTAAAGTAATTACAAATCTCGCGAGGGTACGTCGCACGTAAACGCACCGTGAGAGCGCCGTAAGCACACCGTAAATTCTTCGTGCGCTTACCCCCGTAAGTTTTATAATCTTAAATACGTTATATATACAGATTTATTGTAGATTTTAAAGGTAGGGTAATCAAACAATAGGGAGGAGGGAAAGGGGTCCATTCAAATCCCCATTATAATAGTCAGATTGATCAAAAGTAAAGAATGGACACTTGTAGCTTCATAACCATTGGTTATAATTGAAGCACCCTCATAAACACTATGATATTCAATGCAGTGTATATCTGTTATCCGCCCATTATCAGCGTTATGGCATAGTCATCGGGTGTTCAATATTGTGCTATATGCCAGCCTCAACCCGAGGCAACTCTGGTCTGTGTAGCAGTGTCTAGAAATTGGAGGACTCTCCCAGAGAGAAGGTGCAGAAAAAGTGGAAAAAATAGTTTTTCTTTTCATAAAAAACAAAGCCTCTCCTGAACAAAATTATTTTTAATATAAAATGAGATGTAGTGTTGGTTAAAATAAATGTCGATATGATAGTGAATCAAGTTACTGGATCACCTCATATCTATTACAATAAGGTCGACATGTTTCTGCTCTTTGGGCCCAGCCGGGTCTATAGAGCATTCGTCAGGACATACAAAACATATAAGTACTCACACCATTTGTGTAGTTTTCAAAAGTGTCAGAATTCTTAACACTCGATTAAAAGGCAATGAATTCCTCATTCGTTACGATATTAATCGTCCTCGGGGTGCTTGGGTATCGTTTTTGCCCGAGCCGCGTGTACAGGAGTACTCTCCGTCCTATGCTGACTCTGCCCCCGGAAGTAAGATTTTAAAGGTAGACATTATCTGGGATAATGAAGAAATTGTTTTTTTTAAACTTTTAAGAACCGTATATTACTTTTTTATGTAATCTCGCGAGGGTACGTCGCACGTAAATGCAGTGTAAGCGCATCGTAGGAATACGTAAGCGCTCCGTAAGCGCAGCGTTAGATTACGTCCAACCATGTGACTTTAAAACAAGAGATTCTATTGGTTTATAATACTTCCTACTCCAATTGTTGAAAGACCCCTCCCATTCTAATCATTCTTCTTTGACTTTCACAGAAGAACCATCTTTTTTCTTCAGCTCCTGTGCTTTAGATAAAGACTTTCAAATGGCAGGACTTCCAGAAGAATCTTCTGATCATTCTTCATCTGAAGAATTTGTGGAAGAAGACCCACGGCCCAAGAAAAAGAAAGAAGCCATTGTATGGAAATTTTTTACCTTCCCTGAAGGTGAAAAAAAAGTTAACGCCCCACTAGTCACATGCAAAATATGTGGCACTGTTTTTTCATGGGGTAATGTCAATAAAAAATATTCTTTTGGCACAGCAAGCATGGAACGCCATGTTAAAAACCTCCATCCTAATAATTGGGCAAGAGCAGTTGTCAGAAGATCAGAGGAGGAGCAGGGCTCTGCTCCAAGCACTTCAAGGGCACCACCACCACCAACACCATCAAGTTTGATTCCTTCTTTGCAGCCAGAATTCAGAAACTTAATGGTTCGCTGCATACATTGCAACCAATTGATTTCTTATGGACAAAAGTCCATAGAAAAAATTCTTCAACAGAACAGGAGCCACAACTGCCACAAGAATTTTTTTTTTGTAAGTTCTTTGTTCCTGTTGAACACTTGTTTCGTTTACAAAGTTCTTTTTTTCTCCTTTTTTGAAGAAAGAAAAAAAACAGTTCTTTTCAGAACTACCACTACTGGTCATAAAAAAAAGAACTATATTTGTATGTTTTAGTTTGTCATAGTGAATGTCTAGTTCATAAATGAATGAATGAATATGAAAGTGCAAAACTATAAGGATGTGGTACAGCATAAATCTATAGGGTGTTTACCTATAGTATACTGTAGTACTTCCAGAACACTTAAATGTAACATATGTATATAAATATGTTACAACTCTATGCTTCAATTTGCACTATTAGTGAAAGTGCGTGGATGAATTTATATGTATTAAGGGCAGTTTTATAATCCCTTTGTGTCACTTTTTTTTTGGCAACGTGCACGCACCATCTTCGTACGGGTGCGTGCACCGTGTGCGCACCTCGCGATTTTTTCAACAAAAAGAAATTGTTTTTTTTGGCCTTCGGGGTCCTTCAGGGACCCCTGAGAAGGCCTAGGGGGTCAGGGGGTCTCTACCATGCCCCCTTTTCGTGTTTTCCACTTTTGTTTTGGGCTCTCTTGTGCCTCAGTTCTCCCGAGAGACAAGATGGCGGCCAACACTACCTGGTTTGGACAGTTCGGAATGTTGACAGACGACTGACAGCCAAGCACAATTTCGCTTGTGCACGCCAGGGTCCGTGTACGGTGCGAGGACCGTGCGCGTACTGTGCGCTGCTCTAGATATATACATTTTTTAAAACTTGATTTTCTCAACAACTACTGGAGGGATTTACACCATTTAAACAAAAGGGCAATCTGCGAATCAGACTACCATTTTGCCAAATTTCATGTAATTCCATTCAGCCGTTCGGGCTGTAGCCGTGTCTAATCGTCCTATGGAAAATTGCATGGGGAAAACACATTTTGGGACCCCCTTTTTTCTCAGCCCCCACTTGACATATCCCCCCAAAACTTTCAGGGCAGGAGCGGAGCGGAGCGTGCCATCTTCTTTGAGAAATTCGCGAAGATTCGTCAACCGTCGCCAAAGTTATTCCCAATAGAATGTTGTGGATTTCTATGGAAACTAGGTCCTATCTATAACTACCTATTGGTGACCGCCAGTAGGTAAAGTATATATATATAGATATATATATATATATAGATATATATATATATATATATATATATATATATATATATATATATCTATATATATATATATATCTATATATATATATATATATATCTATATATATATATTACCTACTGGCGGTCGCCAGTAGGTATATATAGTTAGGATTTTTTCTCTATGGGATTTTTGAAATGTCGAATAGCTTTGGCGTTTGAGGACGGAATTGGCTGAAATTTTCAGGAAAATGGAACAATTTGTTTCTGAGCAGCCCCTGAAAATTTCGTCAAGGGGGGGCCGAGAAAAAAGGGGGGTCCCAAAACGCGTTTTTCCCATGCAATTTTCCATTGGGCGGTTGGACTCACTTTTAGCTTGAACGGCTGAATGGATTTCCACTAAACTTGGCAAAATTGTAGATATTGTTTGCCCGATGTGCCTTTGCTAGGTCTCAATATATGTGCTCCAGTGGATTTTGATAAATTAACGTTCAAAAAAATATATATATCTGTAAGCGCGCCCCGGTTAGCGCCCCGGTTCACGTACTTGACGCGTAATGGAACTTCGCGAAGCGAAGCTGATTGGCTCTCCGGTGTCTGTCAACATTCTAAACAGTCCGGAGCGGCTGCCATCTTGTCTCTCGTTAGGATCGAGAGACAAGAGGAGGCCAAAACAAAGGGGGAAATGACCATAAGGGGGCATAGTAGATCCTCCCTGACCCCCTAGGTTTGATGTGGAGGCTTTAAAAGGGCCCCGAGGGGTAAAAAAAAAAAATCATTTTTTTTGCGTGGGGAGCGCCCGGTACGCGCACCGGGAAGCGGTCCGGGGAGCGTACTATGAGGAAAAAAGAATGATAGACTTTTCAAATATTGTATGTTTATTGATTGTTCGTTTTTTTTTTTTTTTGTTCGTTTTTTTTTTTTGTGATTGTTTTTCAAAATTTAATAGAACGTCTAACATTTGACTGTCCGAAATGTCGTCATTTTCAGTGAACATAACTTCCAACATTTGAGTGTCCGAAATGTCCTTATTTTGAGTGAACATAACTTGCAACATTTGAGTGTCTGAAATGTCCTCATTTTGAAGGAGGAAATCTACAGATTGTACACATTGTAGTAGTTCATGGTCCTGTGATTCATCCATGAATTCAATGTCATTTGGTTCAATGTTTTCTTGATTGGTCTCTTCAAGGACAACTTCAAATGACACTTTTTGTTCTCCTTCCATTTTGCCTGAAATTTGCATAAAAATATATATATATATCAGTAGAGATAGGGCACTGTTGGGATTGATTTAACAGTGAATTTATCTTTGGGCAGTGTATGGTATCAGACTGGTAGTAGAAATATAAAAATGTGTATGTGATGAAACCTTAGTAAATTCATAATTTACAAGACAAGCCTAAATCCATCCATAACTATAACAGAGAAGTCTATCTAAATCTATAACTATTACAGAGGGATAGTATATAACTATCAGAAAAAGTTTTCCATATTAACTTAAAGTGCACAATATACTTCAGTTTTCAAAATAACATCTTACCTTTTAAAAACAAGTTTAAGTTGTCAGTGAAAATGCTCTTGCAATGTACTTCAGGAAGTAGTAGTCAAAATGGCTGTGTTTCTCTCTCTTTCTTTATATATATTCAGGTACATAACCAATCAAATGTCAGGTAAAAAAAGTAGAAAATGAAAGTAACATTTTAATTGGTTGTCAATTCCAACACTTCAGATGTGTTTTGTGAAGTAATTTACCTCAGGGTATTTAGAGAGGTCTACAGGCTAAATGGCTAAATGGAATTCCAATCAAATTTGTGAAAATGGTAGGGATTGGTATGTAGTATTAGCTAATCTATATTTGGTGAAAGTGTCTCCAGTGGTTTTTCTGTGAATTACTTTCCCACCTTTTTTAAGCGAACGCTTCCAGGTGCGCGCCCCGGTACGCGAACCGGCAGCGTTACGGGAGTCCTCCATTTTGTGTTTCGGTAGAATTGAGATACAAGATGGAGGGCAAATAATGTTCAGAATGGGTAGAAGGGGGCACGGTAGACGTATCCTGACCCCCTAGGTTTTCTGAGGGTGGCTGAGGAGGGCCATATGTGCGAGAAAAAAAACATTTTTTTTTCAACTTTTTGCGCGGTTAGCGTCCGGTGCGCGTACCGGGTAGCGCTCCGGAAAGCGTAAATCGTGAAAATTAGTAAAAAAAAAGTTACATTTAAAATTTGTTTAGAGTGATCATAGTTAGGGTAGCTCTGAGAAGAGCTTTTGGGTATGTGGTAGATTTAGATACTTATAAGTAGGTACCAATACATAGTCTTAAATTCAGGATGAAAACTCTGTTCCCCTCATCTGAGAAGTGAACTCCATCTCCTCTGTAGATATCTTGCATGTAGTAACGCAAGTTATTGTTGTAGATGGAGCCCATTCCATGGTCTCTCATGTAAGCTGAAACAGACTTATTTACATGCTTCCTCGATTTCTCAATTTGTGGACAAAATTGGTTGGACCACCTCCATTTCTGTCTTTGGCATATATTTGAATATACCAAGGCAGTTTGAGGAAAAAGTGCCATCAATTGCTCAAAGGTGTCCGTTAAAAGCATTTCCAGACCTACCCCAGTCAAAGTGCCCAAATCATTTCCTCCACAGTGCACTATTAACAGGTCAGGTTTTGGCAAATGCAAAAAGGTTTTCACCAATGGTATCAATTGGTGACATCTTAATCCTCTGTGGCCAATCCAGTTGATTTCCACATTTTGTAAATTGAGGTTGTGTAAATTTCTGTTATCAGCATACCTTTGAGCCCAGTGGATGTAACTATGTCCAACAATCCAGACAGAAAACATGGTGAGAGGAGGTTCTGCTGCAGTCAGATGAAGTGTGGGAATGAAATGGCAGTTGAAATAGTAGGAGTATGTAATGAAAAAAACTGTGGAGTTTCTGTGCTAATGATTCAGTAGCAGTGATTGGTGGATTTTGATTGCTGAAATCAGAAAGTTAGGGTGCATGGATGAGTTCTTTGAAAGATGTAATTTGAATGGTCAAGAAAAAATCATTTTATGAAAGATTGCACTGGATACGCAGCTGTACTGAGAGTTCAGAGTTCAATTGAAACATTGTTGTGTGAACTTGTAAACATGACAGGTCTTTCAGGAGGTGGTTGCTATGGAAAAAAGGCAGAAAGGGCAGAGGGGGGAAGGGTGTTGATTTGAAAAAAGTGAGGGAAGAGTTTTGATTGGGTGACATGAGAGATATGTGTTATGAATTACAGCATTTCTGTGCCATTGTTGGTTGCAGCCTCTGGAGTGCATACCTTTTGCTCTGCTAAAGAAAAATTGGTGTGTGTCTGAGACTGTTTTGAAACTCAAAAAGTATTTGCTAAGGAGAGAAAAGATTCATTTAATTTAGATAGAGCATAGTATGCTTTAGGGATAAATTTATGAAGAAAGTTGTGTATTTAAAATGTTGCTTTGTGTCAAGTGTTTTACAAATAGATTTAGTTTCTTTGAGTTTCATAGCCATGTTAAAAGTGACGCAAAAATGGTGCAAGGGCCTTAAAAATACGCTTCCATGTGTGTTAGGGCATTTTTAGTCACTTCCCCATGAATCTGGGTGAATAATTAATTTACTTCATGTGTTTAAAAACGTTGCTTGAAGTCAATTAGGTTTCTTGAAATGTACTGCTAGAGTTTCATAGGCTGCTTGGGGCATATTTACAAGGCCTTTGAGACACTTTGACGTTATTTAAGTCATTTCCCCGTGGTGCAAGGTCCTTGTAAATACGCCCCCATGTGTGCTTGGCAAATTTAAGTACTGACAGGGTGTGCTTCTACATAGGAGCTGTGTTGTGTTTTCAAAATATGAGCAGAAAATCGTTTTAAAAAAAAAGAAATGCTTTATTGTGAGTAATGTACATTGCTCTGTTGCATACAGTCCTGATCTTCTGCGTACTCTTGGATATGCTAGACTACATCTGCACAATGAGATACCTAAGCTGAGGAAACACAGGTGATGTGATTGTATATTGAGCATAAATATTTGCACGTTTTTCAATTACATTACCTGTGTTTTCTAACATTACGAATCACATTGTGCAGATGAGGTTTAGGTCTGTCCAGGGAGACAGAGGAGGTCTGGCCTTTGTTCAAGAGTGCAGTGGTTATGACTCACTTCATTGGTAGGCCTGCACATGTATTATCTCCTCTGTACTCTTCAACAAGCCTAAATTTCATCTGCAACCCTGAGTAGGCCTCACCTCAAACAAACCTCTGGATAGGCCACACCTTATCGTCATCCTGAATCAATCATTTAAAATGTTAGGGGCAAATTTAAGATGGCCGTGAGCCTCTTTTGCGCCGCTGTTGCGTCACTTTTGTGACGCAGCAGTGGTGCAAAAGATGCACCATGTTGCAAGATAGGCCTCACTTCATCTGCAACAAGATACCGTCACTTTAAACTGTATACATTTAGGACTGTGTGGGGGGCATGGAGAAGCTGAATCTTCTGTAAGTGTCAAAATTGTTGCATACAGTGCTCACCTTCTGCATACTCTTTGATATGCTAGACTACATCTGCACAATGAGATACCTAAGCAAAGGAAACACAAGTGATGTGATTGTGAAATGAGCAAAAAAATTGCACGTTTTTCAATTACATCACCTGTGTTTCCTAACATTACGAATCACATTGTGCAGATCAGGTTTAGGCCTGTCCAGGGAGACAGAGGAGGTCTGGCCTTTGTTAAAGAGTGCAGTGGACATGACTCACTTCATTGGTAGGCATGCACATGTATTATCTCCTCTGTACTCTTCAACAAGCCTAAATTTCATCTGTAACCCTGAGTAGGCCTCACGTCAAACAAACCCCTGGATAGGCCTCACCTTATTGGCATCCTGAACCAATCATTTAAAATGTTAGGGGCAGATTTATGATGGCCGTGTACACTTTTTGAAGTCAATTAGGTTTCTTGATATGTACTGCTAGAGTTTCATAGGCTGCTTGGGGCATATTTACAAGGCCTTTGAGTCACTTTGATGTTATGTTCCCCATTTTAATTTAAGTCATTTCCCCGTGGTGCAAGGTCCTTGTAAATACGCACCCATGTGTGCTTGGCAAATTTAAGTACTGACAGGGTGTGCTTCTACATAGGAGCTGTGTTGTGTTTTCAAAATATGAGCAGAAAATCGTTTTAAAAAAAAAGAAATGCTTTATTGTGAGTAATGTACATTGCTCTGTTGCATACAGTCCTGATCTTCTGCGTACTCTTGGATATGCTAGACCACATCTGCACAATGAGATACCTAAGCTGAGGAAACACAGGTGATGTGATTGTGAATTCAGCATAAATATTTGCACGTTTTTCAATTACATCACCTGTGTTTTCTAACATTACAAATCACATTGTGCAGATGAGGTTTAGGTCTGTCCAGGGAGACAGAGGAGGTCTGGCCTTTGTTCAAGAGTGCAGTGGACATGACTCACTTCATTGGTAGGCCTGCACATGTATTATCTCCTCTGTACTCTTCAACAATCCTAAATTTCATCTGCAACCCTGAGTAGGCCTTACCTCAAACAAACCTCTGGATAGGCCACACCTTATCGTCATCCTGAATCAATCATTTAAAATGTTAGGGGCAAATTTATGATGGCCGTGCGCCTCTTTTGCGCCGCTGTTGCATCACTTTTGTGATGCAGCAGTGGTGCAAAAGATGCACCATGTTGCAAGATAGGCCTCACTTCATCTGCAACAAGATACCGTCACTTTAAACTGTATACATTTAGGACTGTGTAGGGGGCATTGAGAAGCTGAATCTTCTGTAAGTGTCAAAATTGTTGCATACAGTGCTCACCTTCTGCGTACTCTTTGATATGCTAGACTACATCTGCACAATGAGATACCTAAGCAAAGGAAACACAAGTGATGTGATTGTGAAATGAGCAAAAAAAATTGCACGTTTTTCAATTACATCATCCTTTGTTTCCTAACATTATGAATCACATTGTGGAGATCAGGTTTAGGCCTGTCCAGGGAGATATAGGAGGTCTGGCCTTTGTTAAAGAATGCAGTAGACATGACTCACTTCATTGGTAGGCATGCACATGTATTATCTCCTCTGTACTCTTCAACAAACATAAATTTCATCTGTAACCCTGAGTAGGCCTCACGTCAAACAAACCCCTAGATACGCCACACCTTGTCGGCATCCTGAACCAATCATTTAAAATGTTAAGGGCAGATTTATGATGGGCGTGTGCCTCTTTTGCGCCGCTGTTGCGTCATTTTTGTGACGCAGCGGCGGCGCAAAAGATGCGCTATGTTGAGACATATTTACAACTTGATGCATCTAGGCAGATGTGTCACGGTGTAAAGTCCTGTGCCACATGAAACCTGCATCAGGTTTCATGTGGGCGTTTTGTTGCAGGGTGGGCATTCATTTGCATGAAAGCCCTGTAAAACTAACACGGTGAAATTTAGAACATTTCACTGAGTCAGCTTTATGGCATTGCTGAATCAAATCCTTATGCCTGTTTGAAACAGGCATAAGGAGTGACGCACCATGCAATGTGTGGCTTGCCCCTGTGCATTGTAGTAGATATGTCGCGCTTATGACGTGATTCCTGCAATGTGCCGCTTTTGCGGCACAGATGCGTGACGCATCTGTGCTACTTTTGTTCAATGGTGCTCCACATTGTAAATGCGGCACATCATGGGTGGCAGAGCAGCAGCGCACGTTAACTGTTGCATCCCTGGGGATGGGCCAGTTAACATAAATCTGCCCCTTTACATTTAAGTATGAGCAGGGGACACAGAGTTGGTGAGGCTTATCCAAGGTTAAGAAGAGATGAGCCCTGTTCACTGAAAACTTGGACATAGGCCTCACCTCCTCAGCATCGCTGGACATGGTTAAATAATATCTGCAAAATGTTACTCTTGTTAAACAATTTTACTATTATAGTCTCTGAGATTTGTCTCCTACTCTGCAACATCTCATTGTTGTTCTCTTTTTTTAAAGATAACGACAACATCAAGCATGAGTGATAATGATCAAACTGTTGATCTCGATATTATCATTGAACTTGTCATTGAAACATCAGTGGAAGTAGATCCCTTGGATGATTTAAATCCTGAGGATGATGAAGAACATGATGAGGATGCCGATTTGTCAGAATTGTATGACATAGGGTGGGAAGCTGACCTGCTCGAGCCTATGGAACTATAAAGAGTTATTTTTTAAAAGTTACTGGAAATGAAAAATAACCATGTTAACCGTTTCATTTAAAATTAAACACAACTTCAAAAACAGCTTGTGTGAAGTGTCTTTAATAAAATAGTGAAATATGCTAATAAAATTAGTTCAGATTCACATATAAAAGAGCACAGGTCAAATGTAGAAGCATTCTATTTCTTTGCTACTATTTGTGAGTTTTAAATTTTCCAATGCACTAAAAATTATTGTATGTAGAATTGACAAGTAGTGTGTTCATTTTTTGACGACTGTTATTGATTTAATGTTTGGTAATAGTGGTTAATACACATTTTTATTATATTTTACCACAGATTCAACTGCAGATCATTTCAAAACTACACTATGCCATCGAAGCAAAGAAGCCGAAAGGCTACAAAACGTCAAAGACAGCAGCTTACTACATGCGTGCAGCAGTCCTCTACAATAAAAACTCGTCAAGTCACCAAGAAACCTCCAGGTAAGACAACGAAATCATTCCTAAGAAACATTTGCAGAAAAAAAAATATCACTACAGAACATGTTTTAGTCCAGAAAAAGAGAGCCAATTTAAATGGAAAGGAAAGGCCAATCAAAAATGTTACTGCTAGAACAGGAGATAACTCTGTGCATGGTAGAAGGAAAAATCAGTTTAGGGACATTCGTAGACGAATGTTTCGCAACAGGATAATTGGCAATTTGTTAAAAAATGTTAAGAAACGTCAACAGAAAGTGGCTTTTTATAAGAGAAAGAGAAACATTGAGAAAATTATTGATCAGGCATTCGAAATTAAGTGAAAGTTATTTATTTTGATAATCAATAGAATTAGGAAACTAAACAAGGTAATTTATGATTTCAAAACAAATAGTAGATGGAAGAGAACAGTTAATCGTAGTAATTTTTGTGAAGTTTTTTCAGGAGAATGGATGCATAGTTCAAGTTGTGAGGCATTTATTAATGAGGAGAGTTATTTCCAGGATAATGATTTGGTGCATGCAGTTGACACCAGTGGTCGAGCATATGAGGTGAAAGATGGTTGTCCGGTTGAAAAAGAAAAACTTGTGTCAACAGAGGCAGAAGAGGTGTTAGGTAATGAGGTTTTAGGAAGACGTCCTAAGGGACCAGTGTACACCTGGAAGTGTAGTAGTATTTGCAGTGTGTGACAGGATTCCATCAATTTGCTTTGTGATTTTGTACGGACATTTAATAAGAAAACTTTAAAACAGAAAATGAAGTTGTTGCAAGAATTAGATCCTTGCAGAGTGAGAGAAGTGACAGGTTTGCATGGTCATTCACTGGCTTGTCTTTCCAGGAGAGTATGCCAGAGTGTTTTTCATCATTTCAGGATGCTAGGAGTGCATCATAATAAAGTGAGGAAATTAGTTAGAATGTTGTATTATGCTAAGAGTCCAGCAATTATGCTTAAACAATTATGCACTGCTCTTTTGCATGGTTCTGAAGTAGATGTGAAGAATATTTGTGAAGAAATTGAGTTTTGTTACTTTGCAAGTAAAGAGAAGAATGTTGAAATTGACCCAGAAGAAGAAGGTAATGTGGAAGAGAGTGTACTGGTTTCCAGTACAGATAACTTTCAGAAGGAAATTGCCACGTTTCAGGTGAAATCAAGTGAGAGGCCTAATTTCACTTGTGTGTGTTGTCGACGCACTTATTATAAGAATCAGACTAAGTTAGTGGATTTATATGCAAAAAGTGAAAGGGAAAATAATAGTGAATGGAAGGATTTCTCAACCTACTTGATGGTAGAAAATTGTTTTGATTTGGGATCGGATCAACGTGTGTGTACTTATTGTTGTAACAAATTAAATCAAAACCAGATGCCTGCTAGAGCGGTTCATAATAATCTGGAATTGGTTGAGATTCCTTCTGAATTGAAGGATTTAAATACTTATGAATCTATTTTGATTCAAAGTGTCCATCCCTTTCAGGCTATTGTACGAATGGAGCCAAAGACAGGGAAATTGCCTCCATCAGATTTACAGAGAGGATTAAAGGGAAGAGTTGTTTATTTGCCTCTAGATTTCAAGAAAACATTAATACAATTGGAGTAGAGAAAGTGGAAGAGGAACCTCTGGTTATCCTAGTTAATGGGGTTCCGACAAAAATCTGGCAAGATTTAGTGGATGTTAGGAAAGTCAAAAAGGCAACATTGTATTTGAAGAAAAACAATAAGTACTACAAGAATGTATATGTTGCAGAAGAGGAAGTAAGTGAAGAAGAGGACAGCGATTTGTGTGCTGGACAAATTGAGAAAGTAGAAGCCTCTAAAAATGAAGAAATATATGAACATTATAGTGTTCATCCTTTGCATTCCAAGGAAGTCATGGGGAATGCTATTGAGTTGTTTCAAATGAAACAAGCCAAAGGGAGTCCCATTAGTGTTTGGGAAGAAATTTTGGAAGCTCGGTGTTTCCCACAGCTATTTCCAACAGGTCAAGGAGGAAGATATGATGAGCGACCTCATCAAATTCCGGCTTCTGAATACCGGACTTTACGATTGTATGCAGAAGATCCTAGGTTTCGTCAATGCATTCCCTATTTGTTTCATCTACTGTTTGAAAGTGATCTGTCTGGACTGTCATATGCAGTGAACCACATTTTGAAAAGTGGTGTACAGATGCAAAATATCTCGGCAAGGGACTTTATGGATAAAGTCGATGTGCAAGACAGTATTTTGGATTCTCACCTGATTAATCTCATGGCGTGTCAGCGTGGTACTAATGAGTACTGGTACCATCGTCATGGTGATTTAAAATGTATGCTGAGGAACTTAGGAACTCCCACATGGTTCCTCACTCTCAGCTGTGCTGAGTATGGCTGGGAAGACTTACTTGAATTTCTACGAGAGGCAAATGGAAACATTGAAAATATCGAATTCAAGACACCCGGAGAACTGTGCTCTTTGGATCCAGTGAATGTATGCAGATACTTCAATCATAGATTTGAAGCTATGATGTCTTTCATCATGAACAAGAAGAATCCACCTCTTGGAGAGGTGTTGGATTTCTTCTGGAGAAAGGAGTACCAAGCAAGAGGTGCTCCTCATATACATATGCTGCTATGGATCAAAGATGCACCCAAATTTGGAACAGATCCGGATGACTTAGTGATGAGTTTCATAGAACAGTATTCTACATGTGCTGTTCCAAACACAAAGGAAGACAAAAACCTAAGAGAACAAGTTTTACGCTTCCAAAGCCATCGTTGTGGAAAGTACTGTCGTCGTAAATTCAGAAACAAGGACAAGTTCTACACAAAATGTCGTTTCGCCTTTCCACGACCAGTGATTTCTAAAGGAAGAGTGAACAGTTTGATGTCTTCGCTGCGACATAATGTGACGAGGAAATCACCCAAAAATACATACAATTTGAAAAGGAACGAAGAGTCCAAGTACATCAACGACTACAACCCAGTGATTTTGTCCATGTGGAATGCTAACATGGATGTTAATGTTAATGTTAATGTTAATGTTAGGCTACATTTATAAAGCGCACTGACACCGGAGGTTTCCTGGCGCTGAGATTGAAGTTGGGGCAGGAGGGGGAGCTAATGAGAGGTTGAGAAGAGCCAGGTCTTTAAGCCCTTTCTGAAGCTCAGCAAGGTGTCAGAGGTTTTAATGTATAGGGGGAAGGAGTTCCACAACTTGGGTGCCAGGAAGCTGAATCTCCGGCCGCCCAATTTTTTTAACTTGATCACTGGGGAGGTGAGAAGATGAAGGTTGGCCGAGCGGAGATTACGAGTCGGACGGTGTGGGTTGATGAGGGATTTCAGGAAGGACGGGCATTTAGTATGCAGTGCTTTGTAGATTAGGCGTCCAATTTTGAAGGCAGCCCTTTGTTCGATGGGCAGCCAGTGCAGCTTGGCCAGGAGAGGTCTAGCAGATTGCCATTTGGGGACTTTACAAATAAGTCTTGCTGCCTGGTTCTGCACCATCTGGAGACGGTGGAGCAGGGACCTGGAAAGGCCCCAGTAAAGGGAGTTGGAGAAGTCGAGACGGGAGAGAACGAGGGAGATGACAATTTGCACCAAGGCCTCGTGAGAGAGCAAATGAATGATTTTCCGGATTTTGCGAAGCTGGAACATACTAGCAGAGATAATGGCTCCGACGTGGGTTTTCAGGGAGAGGTCTTTATCAATGGTGACGCCCAGACTTTTTACTGAATTCGAAGGAGTGGGGGCAATGCCCAGTTCAGCTGGCCAGAATTGGGGTCCCCAGTGAGTAGAACTAGAGCAAGGCAGAAGGAGTTCCGTTTTTTCCGGATTCAGTTTAAGCTGATTAGATATCATCCATTGTTGGATGTGCAACATTACAGCCTGGAAATTGGATATCGCATCCGCGATGTCTAAGGGAAAGATGATCTGCATATCATCTGCATAGTTGAGGACAGTGCAGTTCCAGTTGCTAAGTGACTGAATTAGTGGACGAAGATACAGATTAAAAAGTAGAGGTGACAGGGAGGATCCCTGAGGGACTCCGCAGGTGGTGGGTACCTGGGTTGCAGTATACAGTTTGGATATACAGTTTGTGGCTGATAACTGTATGGCTGTGGCTCGGTATGTGACATCTTACATCACCAAAAAAGAAAAGACAGAATTGAAGGATATGTGAGAGGACATTTCCCATGAAAAGAGCCTCAGTAAGAAGTTGTACAGTTTCAGTCTGAAGATGTTGTCGCATCGAGAAATCCGAGCTTACGAATGTTCTGACCAGTTGTCTTCAGCAAGTCTCTATGCCAAATCTAGGAGTATCATTTGGGCGAGTCTTGGTCTTGCTGCAACGCGTAATCGAGTTCTGAAACCTGTGCGGGAAATTGAGTATTTGGCGAAAAAGGAGCCAAACAGTACAGATATTTTGAAGACCAACATGTTGGATACATATTATCCAAATAGAAGCAGTGACCTCGAGAATGTTTGTCTGTATGAGGTTCTACAAAATTACATATTCAAGAGGAACATCAAAGAAGATATTGATAAAGGAGTGTATGCTGTAATTGGAAGTGAGGGATGTCTGTTCAAGCAAAGAAAATGCCACTTGGTAAACCATCGAAAATTGAGTGGCGAATCTCCTGAAAGAAAAGAGTTTTTCTATTTAGCACTTTTGCAACTTTTCAAGCCTTGGCGTGCAGAAGAGGAACTGCTTGGAGATTTTCTCTGTTACGAAGACTCTTTCAATGCCGCCAAGGAGACCATAGAATGTCCTGTTTTTCCCAAATATCTATAAATGTTGAATGCGGAAATCGAGCAGGAAGCAACGATTGCAGCCGAGATTGCTAGAGACAGTTCTCAGGACAGTCAGAGTTCTGTTTCATTGAGTCAGGATCCACTAGGAGGACCAGTTATCGAAAATGAAGCTGCCACTGCCATGATTGAAGTGGAAAGAGCCATGGCACATGCTCAGGAGGATGCGGTTAACTTAGAAGACTTGGAAAGACAACTCAACGTTGAGCAGAGGAAAATATATGACGAAGTTACCAACCAAATTGATCATGGATTAAGTCATGAGAAGAAAGAGTGCTCATGTACGTCGTTGAAGCCTGTCCGACTGTACGTGAGTGGAGAAGCGGGAACTGGAAAAAGTTTCCTCATTAAAGCAATTTCATATTATTTGCAGAAAAGGACTGAGTCATCGCTGTCTTGTGTTGTCACCGCTCCAACTGGACTGGCAGCACATAACATTAAAGGTATTACTTTGCATCGTCTACTGATGCTGCCAGTGGAGCATGATAACAAATTACAATACCACAAGTTATCTGGAGATGCTTGTTGTGAAGTTTTAAGAGTCTTGAGGAAAATGAAACTTCTTATCATTGACGAAGTAAGCATGGTTTCCAATGTCATGCTTGCCTTTGTGCATTTGAGAATACAAGAAGTTCTCAAAACAGAGTATGATGTGTTATTTGGTGGCAAACACATCATTGTTTTCGGTGATCTTCTGCAGCTGACACCAGTGAAAGGACAACCTGTGTTCAAAATGCTCACGCATGAAGATACCAGGAAGTGCCTAGGGAGCATTGGCAACGTCAATATATGGTTAAACTTCAATTATGCTGAACTGCGTGAAAATATGCGTCAAGCGAAGGATGAAGATTATAAGAATATTCTACAAGATGTTAGAATCGGAAAAGTGACCGAGCATGGGAAAGAAGCTTTACATGCACGATTACTGTCAAATTTGTATCCAGAAGATGACGTTGTGCCTGAGAATATTTTTCAGAAAATTACTGAGAAGAAATCTGGAATATGTTTGATGCCAACTCTTGCAGAATGTGCCATCTTCAACAATAAAATGTTGAATTTAGAAAACCAAGAGATTGTGAAACTGGAAGCTATTGACAGAATAGAGCATATGGGAGCAACAATTATTTTGTCTGAGAATTTGAAATCAAAATTGGATTCATTAGAGAAGACTATATCTAAAACTGCTGGTTTTGAAAAGACTCTGAATGTGTGCTTAAATTGCCGTATAATTTTAAGAAGGAATTTACATGTTGAAAGAGGTCTGGTAAATGGATCAATGGGTAATGTTGTTGATTTTGAAAAATACAGAAATAGAGATGGAATTGAATTTTTAAAAATTAAATTTGATGACATTGAGGAAGTACAGCTAATTGGTCGTTGCTCTGCTAGGTTTTTGCTTGTAAAAGACTTATATGTTCGCCGTAAGCAGTTTCCTGTTTGCTTGGCATATGCGGTGACAATCCATAAATCGCAAGGTTTAAGTGTAGACAGTGCATTGGTGAATATTGGCAGTTCTGTGTTCAAGGAGGGTATGGCATATGTGGCATTGTCACGAGTCAGAACTTTATCGGGATTGTACTTAATTGAGTGTGATGTCACAAACATTTGTGCGGATCTAGATTGTGTTAAGGAATACAATAGGTTAAGAAGAGAGTATGCGCCACATTTGCCTCAATATCCTTTGTTTGAGAAACGTTTGGTAGGCCGGAAACGAAGAAATGTGACCAATAGTAGGGAGGTTGTAGCAAAAAGACGAAAAGTCGATGAACCCACAATTATAAGCTGAAAAAAAATGGATTCTGTTGAAGATGTTGTTGGTTTTCAATTTGAAAATAGTTCTGGTGTCAACTGCTATGCTAATGTAGTGGTTAATGTTGTCTTTTCTCTAGAAACTTTAAAAGAAGAGATTGTGGTCAATTCGGATCAAAGATTTTGCAGTTTGTTGAATTCTGTGTTAGAGAAATGTAGCACTGATAGAATAAAAATAGAAAGTGTGTCTGAAATTCGAAATCTGTTAGACAAATGTTCAGGTCAAACGCAATTCTCTCAAAATATTCAGCAAGATTGTCAGGAGTTTTTAATGTATATGCTTGATGTATTGCAAGATGAAGGTGTAGATGTAGATCATCTGTTTGGCCTTTCTTATCAATGGCAGCATGACTGCGAGAACTGTAGGGTATCAAGTACTACTAGTGTAGACTCAGAAAGATTTATATATTTAACTTTGCCAGACAGTAAATCAGTGTCCTTTAATAAGCCAGTAAAAGCAGCTGATCACAACATGGAGTGTAGCCAATGTAAGTCTGCAATGTTGTCCACATTATTTATACGAACATATGGCCAGTCTGTCATTTTAATGTTCCAACGATGTAGGCCTGATGGAACACAATTGACAACTTTAATTAAAAATTTTGCGGCTTCACAGTTGTCAATATCAGGAAGGACTTTTGTAACTGCAGCAATTATATATCATGACGGTCCTTCAACAACATCAGGACATTACACAGCTTATTTGAAGTCTAGAAACGGCTGGTCATTCTGCAATGATTCTGTTTTAACTTTAAAAAAAAAATTGCCTTTTGACCTTAAAAATTCTTACAACCAAAATTTTAGGGAAAGAATCTCGGGATTTGCTCTGAAGAATTTCAAGAGGTTCTAATAGCTCCTACACTATTTGGCCTTGAGGATAAGTGTAGTACAGAGTAAAAAGTTATTTTTGAGTTTTAAGTTGTTCCTGAAAAAAAAGAAGGTTTTCTTACAGAAAGTGGTGGGCACGGATTAGTTAAAGGACAACAGAGTATTTCCCAAAGCAAACGGTGTTCTTACCATAACACTTGACGTCATGGAAAAATAAATGCACTTTGAATGAGTTCAGAAAAACTGTTTCTTTTAATAAGCTAATTCAAGCAGCCAATCAAAACATGGAGTAGAGGTAATGTAAGTCTGCAATGCTGTCCACATTTTTTGAACAAACTTTGGGTTATAATGTCATTTTAAAATTCCATCTATATAAACCTGATGAAAGTAAGTTTTCAACTTTAATTACACATGTTGTGGCTACACAGTTGTTGATTTTAGGAAGAACATTTCTAACTGCAGCTATTATATGACATGATGGTCCTTTGACAACATTCGCTTATTACACTGCTTATTGAAAATGTAAAAAAAGCTGATGTTTCGGAAATGATTCACATTTGACTATGAAACAATGTTGCCTTTTGACTTAAAAATATTCTTACTTTCTGTTTTCAGAAGAAAGAATTTAGGGTAGGTAACTGGCCTATAATGATTCTAGGAGTTGATATAATTTTATGTACTGTTTTAAATTGCTTTGTGATTAAAAGTGATGTAGAGAATTAAATAATTGTAGTAGTCATAGAGGTAGTGTAAGTGTGCCTCATAGTAAGCAGTATCAGTGTCATAGGAAATGTGGAACATGAGTGAGCAAGAAGGGTGAGATATTACTAGTACAGGATTGTGAAAGTGATCTTGAACGTTTTCTTTCTGAAAGTTGCGGAAAAAGAAAATGACGGGATTTGCTTAGAAGAATTCCAAGAGTTATAAATGGCTCTTACACGATTTGGCCTTGAGGAGAAGTGCGGTAGAGAGCGAGAAGTCATTTATTGTATGTAACATATTTGTTAAAACGATGGAGCTTTTCTTTCAGAAAGTGGCGGGCTGAAAATAATAACAGCACAACAGAGAATAAGCTGTTCATAGGACATCCTTCGACGTCATGGAAAGTAAGTTACTTTTGAGGAGTTCTGATTTCTGATTGGTTATGTTATATGGGTTTTTTACACACAATCATTTTGATTGTGTTTTTTTTTCCCCGCTGTTATATGATGAATACCTTCAAGTCACTGTTTTTAGTGAAATTTGATATGTTCTGAGAACAGCAAAAATAAACCGTTTAACATGTATAATTAATTCTGTACTTTTTGTATTTATGATATACATTTAGAACTGTGTAGGAGGCATGGAGAAACTGAGGCTTCTGTAAGTGTCAAGGGAGGTGAGTAATGTACATTGCTCTGTTGCATACAGTCCTCACCTTCTGCGTACTCTTGGATATGCTAGACTACATCTGTACAATGAGATACCTAAGCTGAGGAAATACAGGTGATGTGATTGTTAAATGAGCAAAAATATTTGCACGTTTTTCAATTATATCACCTGTGTTTCCTAACATTACGAATCACATTGTGCAGATGAGGTTTAGGCCTGTCCAGGGAGACAGAGGAGGTCTGGCCTTTGTTCAAGAGTGCAGTGGACATGACTCACTTCGTTGGTAGGCCTGCACATGTATTATCTCCTCTGTACTCTTCAACAAGCCTAAATTGAATCTGTAACTCTGAGTAGGCCTCACCTCAAACAAATCTCTGGATAGGCCACACCTTATCGGCATCCTGAAACAATCATTTAAAATGTTAGGGGCAGTTTTATGATGGCCGTGCGCCTCTTTTGCGCCGCCGTTGCGTCACTTTTGTGACGCAGCAGCAGTGCAAAAGATGCACCATGTTGCAAGATAGGCCTCACTTCATCTGCAACAAGATACCGTCAGTTTAAAATGTATATATTTAGGACTGTGTAGGGGGCATGGAGAAGCAGAGGCTTCTATAAGTGTCAAAGTTGTTGCATACAGTGCTCACCTTCTGCGTAGTCTTTCATATGCTAGACTACATCTGCACAATGAGATACCTAAGCAAAGGAAACACAAGTGATGTGATTCTGGAATGAGCAAAAAAAATTGAACGTTTTTCAATTACATTACCTGTGTTTTCTAACATTATGAATCACATTGTGTAGATGCCTCACTCAGTCTGTATCTGACACTCTTTCCTTCACTTCCTCTGTCTCCTCTCTCCCTCACTCTCTTTTCCTTATTCACCCTTTCCTTATATAGTTTACCTTACTCACTTTCTTTTAGTAGCTTACACAACTTCAATTTAGTTTTCTCTTCTATCCTTCTTTTCTGTCACTGAAAGTATCTTCTTTTTTTTCTCTTAGTAATTTACTCTATTTCAATTTCTTTTTGTCTCTGACTGTCTATCACCGTTTCTTTCTCTTTTTTTTCTGCATGTTTATCTCTTACTTTATTTCTTTGTAAAATTGGATGATTGTCAATTTTTCCCTTGTCTTTTCTAATTTTTAAATACATGTTTTAATATTTTTCAAATTTTTGTTCTTTCTTTCACAGATTGAAAGTATAAAAATAACAAGTGACTAAGTTAACGACAATTAGAAGGTAAATATTTTGTACTCTTTTCGTTACATTTCTATCACATTTAACTTCTATTAGTTCCACTGCTTCATTTCTTTAACCCTCAGTTTCCTGCCTTTGCTACTTCCCTCATTCCTTTCTCTATTACTTACTTACTCTACTCCTTCCACTCCTTTTCTCAGTCCCTCTGTTCTCATAGTTCCTCACTCCTGTTCACTCACTCCGTCTCTATTACTCTCACTGTCTCTGACTGATCACTCTTTCACTACTTGTTCATTATGCTTTCTCCCTGTAGTTCCAGCACACTAAAGGGCATATTATCAGCACAGGCGATAAAATTATCACTGCTTTTATCGGCAGAAAACTGCCGCAAAAGCGGCTTTAGCGGCAGTTTTCTGCCGCAAAAGCGGCTTTAGCGGCAGTTTTCTGCCGATAAAAGCAGCGATAATTTTATCGCCTGTGTTGATAATATGCCCCTATGTTATTTACATTTCTTTGCTGTTTCAATCATTCCTTTTCTGTCACTTCTTTTTTTCTGCTTTCTGTTTTTTCTCTCTGTTATTCCACATGTTTTAACCTTAGTCACTATCATACATCTTGTTTTATTCCTATTTACTTTTGCTCACTGTTTTCTTAACACTTTCCCTCAGGATTGTTCTTTTAGTCCGGTTCTATCCCTACCTCTCATTCCACATCCTTTACTATTTTTCTTCTTATTTTGAACATTCACTCACATTCTCTAAGAAACTCTTGTTTATTATTCTTCTACTCTCCTTTTTTTCTTTCACTTCCTTATCTATTTTGTTTTTCACAATTATACCCTCTTCCATCTTTTCTTCGGTAAATAGATCTATTAAACAGTATCTCTGTGTTACTCCCTCTAGCTGTCTTTCTTTTAACATTACTCTCTGTTTCCTTCCCTTATACTTACTCTTCTTTTTTTTAATTTTTTTTATTTTTTGGTTCGCTTCCGTTCGCGTACCGGCGCGCGAACCGGGAAGCGAATCAAAAGAAATAGAGGTTGCCAGAGTGCTAAACATTCTAGCAATTTTTTATAAAGGGGAGGAGGTTCTGAAAAGAACTTTTTTTTAAATTATTTTTGTTGTTTTATATTTTTTTATTATTTTTCTGAAGATTTTTTTACTTTTTTTGTATTTTTTGAACGATTTTATATTATTTTTGTTTTTTTTTGGGGGGGAGAAACAAAAATGATTCATTATAAAGGGCTCAACAGGAGCAACAAAAAAAAAAGATAATTTATTTTCTGGGGAGTTTTGGACAATTATGATTGTCGATAGCTCTGTTGATTAAAGTGATGCTACTTTCCCTGTAGCAAATCAATTGGCCGCAATAAACGCACACTTGTTTCACACTCCCAAACTACATCTGTATATTTGGGACCGTCTCCCTCGCCTCTGGTCCCGTCACTGCCTCTACATTTGATGTTCTGGCCACATGAGGGGGGTTATCCTGCAGGTCACGTACCTGCACAGCACTATAATTATTAGGGTGCCACCTCTGCATATGGCAATGCATGGTATAATTGCCATAGCTATATTTCTTATCTGTCCCTCTGGACAGATCTTTTTTGCAGATAAGGCAAGTAACATAACGGGCATTTACTTTCTTTTGGCCCTGGGGAAATGAATAAAATTGCCATATGAAATCTTCCTTTACATGGGAAATTCTTGGCTCCTCAGGCAAAAACTGCCTCTCCCCTTGCATCTCTTCCTCTTCTTCCTCTTCTTCCTCCTCTTGCTGAATGATAATCTGAGGAGGTGGTGCTCTCTTCCTAGGAGGTGGTGGTGGTGGTGGGGGTTCACCAGCTGCAGCTACAAGACTTGCCATTTCTAAGTAATCAAAAAAGGTCTTCCTCTCACAAAGTTGAAAGTCAGAGTGAGGAAACAAGGAGGGGTTTTCATCATTTGGGAAAAAAAATAGTTCTAAACCAATGAAAAGTGTTATTTTTAGGTCACATGGCCTAGCCTTACATCATTAGGAAACCAAAAGTGAAATGAACCAATGAAAAGTTTTGATAACAAGTTACATGACCTGTTACGCTTACGTTACGCGCTGCGCGCCGCGCCCCGGATCGCTTCCGGTGCGCTGCGCTTCGCGCCTCGGTTCGCGCTCCGGAGCACTTCCGGGTGCACTAACGCGGCGCGTCATAAGACGCATTCCGCGAGAACGCCATACGTCGCGATTACGCGACGCGTCACGATGTTGTATTCTGATGTGGCAGTTGCGCAAACGGAACGTTTACCGGTTCGCGGACCGGGTCGCGCCACCAAATTGAGCTAACGGGAAGCTACCCGGTTCGCGGACCGG